>NC_090392.1:54808518-55111549 GCF_036365525.1 Heterodontus francisci | reverse complement strand
CATAAACAAGTACCATTTAACCCATGTGCTGCTAAAGATGACTTGGATCTTGTGTGACAAATGTGGTCTCAGATATTGCCACATACTTTGGGTGAGCTGAGGTTTAATTCAACCAACACAGGGCTTTCCTGAAAATATTCACCAGTTTTGGACGGCAGTGGAGATGCAAGAGTCACAATCCACTGTTCTGTGTACATGAGCCCACAGCATATGGTTGTACTTCACGTGAATTTTGAACACTAAGAAGGTTGAAGCCAAAATATATGAACTAGAAAGGCAGGAATTAATACATTTCTAAGCAAACCGTGCCCATCAACATTAGCTTGAACCTATGAGACACATAGTTTACCCAGGTTTTATAAGTTGGGCAAGCAGATGCCATATATAGAGAACTCTGTTTGGCAGTTAATTTAACAATGTCAAAATATGCCATTCATTGTTACTGAGATGACCATGTGATAGTAGACTCTTCTAGTTTTCCCAGTAAAGGACCATCTTTAATTGAGCAACCATGATTAAACATGGCCATTCACAAGATGATGTCATAAAGGCACATGATGCTTTCTAAGATAACAGCTGCAGTATAGTATTTATTCTGTGTTTCCAACATGCAAACAGCGAATGTTGTGAGCCACTCGACCCCTATGAATAGTTTTGTTCATCCAACTATGATGGGAGATTTATAAGCAGAAAGTGAGAGAAGCATTAGAATGTGCAAATAAATCAGCAGTTTAAATTTGAAGCAACTCTGCTCAAATTAAAATGTTTTTATGTATGTGTTCCTATGAGATTCTATGAAACTTTTTCTTTGATGCTTGGGTGTGAATAATTGCCTGGGCACATAGATGGAAATTGGGCAAGGCTGAGGGCTGCATGCCCAGAATAGAGCCCGCCCAATTTCCGATCCTGTTTAAGTAATTCCAGTTCACTGCAGTTACAGAATATTGTCAGTAATTCTTGGGATGTGGGCATCGCTGGCAAGAGAAGCATTTATTCCAAAACTGATGGTGGGCCATCTTCTTGAATTTCTGGTGACTGTTTACATAACTGAGTGGCTTACTAAGTCACGACAGAGGGCAGTTAAGGATCAATCACAATGGTATGGGAATGGAGAAATATAGTCCAGACTGGGCAGAAGGTTTCCTTCCTTAAAGAACCAGTTGAGTTTTCACAATAACCTTCACAGTCAGCTTCAAGGTTGCTTTTACAGATTCTTAGAATCATCGAGAGATACAGCACCAAAACAGGCCCTTTGGCCCACCGAGTCCGTGCCGACCATCAACCGCCCATTTATACTAATCCTACATTAATCCCATTTTCCCTCTCACATCCCCACCTTCCCTCAATTCTCCTACCACAAAGAACAAAGAACAGGACAGCACAGGAACAGGCCATCCGGCCCTCCAAGACTGCGCCGATCTTGATGCCTGTCTAAACTAAAACCTTCTGCATTTCCGGGGTCCGTATCCCTCTATTCCCATCCTATTCATGTATTTGTCAAGATGCCTCTTAAACGTCACTATTGTACTTGCTTCCACCACCTCCCCCGGCAGCAAGTTCCAGGCACTCACCACCCTCTGTGTAAAGAACTTGCCTCGCACATCCCCTCTAAACTTTGCCCCTCTCACCTTAAACCTATGTCCCCTCATAACTGACTCTTCCACCCTGGGAAAAAGCTTCTGACTATCCACTCTGTCCATGCTGCTCATAACTTTGTAAACCTCCATCATGTCGCCCCTCTACCTCCGTCGTTCCAGTGAAAACAATCCGAGTTTATCCAACCTCTCCTCATAGCTAATGCCCTCCAGACCAGGCAACATCCTAGTAAACTTCTTCTGTACACTCTCCAAAGCCTCCACGTCCTTCTGGTAGTGTGGCGACCAGAATTGCAAGCAATATTCTAAGTGTGGCCTAACTAAGGTTCTGTACTGCTGCAGCATGGCTTGCCATTTTTTATACTCTATGCCCCAACCGATAAAGGCCGTATGCCTTCTTGACTATCTTATCCACATGCGTTGCCACTTTCAGTGACCTGTGGACCTGTACGCCCAGATCTCTCTGCCCGTCAATACTCCCAAGGATTCTGCCAGTTACTGTATACCTCCCACCTATATTAGATCTACCTACACTAGAGGCAATTTTTACAATGGCCAATTTTACCTATCAACCCACAAGTCTTTGGCATGTGGGAGGAAACCAGAGCACCCGGAGGAAACCCATGTGGTCACAGTGAGAACTTGCAAACTCCGCACAGGCAGTACCCAGAACCAAACCTGGGTCGCTGGAGCTGTGAGGCTGCAGTGCTAACCACTGCACCACTGTGACTTGACACTGAAATCAAATTCGCAAACTGCCATAGTGGAATTTGAACTCATGTCCTCAAGATTAATAGTCCAGACCCCTGGGTTGCTAGTCCAGTCACAACCACTACACTATCATACCCACCTGTGTGAAGGTATTCCTTTAACACAATTGCCTTTTCTGTTCTTTGTAGGCCTGTATTGCACTGGGGGTGCCATTTTGTGACAGCACTTTTCAAACCCGCAACCTCTACCAACTAGAAGGACAAGGGCAGCAGATGCATGGGAATACCACCTCCTGCAGGTTCCCCTCCAAGCTACCCACCGTCCTGACTTGGAACTATATTGCCGTTCCTTCACTGTCGCTGGATCAAAATCCTGGAACTTCCTCCCTAACAGCACTGTGGGTGTACCTACACCACATGGACTGCAGCAGTTCAAAAAGGTGGCTCACCACCACCTTCTCAAGGGCAATTAGGGATGGGCAACAAATGCTGGCCTTGCTAGCGGCATTCACATCTCATGAAAGAATAAAAAGAAGCAATTGAAGGTTAGTGTTAGCTTGCCTGAATAACAATCTCTTTAGTATTTGGAGGTTTAGTTGTTTACTTTTACTGAGTTCTGCTTAAAGTACTGTTTTGCAATTTGGATATGTATTTCCAAATAGGAAACCATCAATTTTACATTGACCTATCGGTGATTATCTGGGAAGGGTCAGGCAAATTGCAGGTTTTCCTTTGTGCCAAGTCCCTTCACATAAAGTTGAGGATTATTCACATATGACTTGAGCTGGACACATAGTAGAAAGTTTACCAGTGCTCTGCACAATTAAATTGTAGATTAAACCCAAGCAACACTACTGTGCACAATTGGTTCTCCTGAACTTAAACTCTCTGAACTAGGATGACTTGGATATGTTCATCTGGTGAGAAATATCACACTCTGTCACGAAAACAAATTCTACAGGTGTAATTCCTCAGTAGCTTTGTTTGCAGACTTTTAAACATATACCTGGGCTTTTGTGGACATGAGATACCTCATTGGCCAACAGAAAAATGTGTTGTTCCTTTTAATTAGTTAAACAAGAATTGCTGCTCCGTAGTATCAATTTACATTCTCCTTGTCCACTAATACACATTCAAAAGTTCCCTCAAATTTAGATGGCATAAATCTTTTCATAAATATGGAACAAATGGGTAGTTGCGACACATTTCAAATCATAAGAAATTCTACCTTTTGTTTATGAGAGGTAGTTTGTCACTTCTGATCTGTTTTTAATGCAGACTAATTGTTCCATTGGCTATACCCCAAATCTATTGCGTCATTTGAAATGGCATTCCAGGAGTTAACACCTCAACATGTTGGAGGCCAGGAGTTTAGGTGGGCCTTAGTATGTTATTCTAGTTAATGCAGTGGCTTCAGCATTAATCTCAACAGGAGCAATTTTTGATAGCCTTCTGCATTGTTAGCAATTCATTGACTTTGGGAGATTAATAGCTTCTCACTTTGTTTACTTGGAGGCAAAATGGAGGAACGAGGATCTATGGTTTGAATCTGACTGTCAGTGATAGCTCTTTATTTGTGTGAACATCATTTTGATTTCCTTTCTCCTGGGAACAGATGTAAGACTTAATTCAAATAATCCAGTGATCCTAATTGAGGGGATGCGGACAGGATGGTTGGGGAGGAATCCCATGGGATATTTGTGAGTTAAGGGAGCTGATTGATATCTCTATAGCAAGGGAGGATTAGCTATTAGGCTTGGCAGTTCTTCTTGTATCACTGCACTACTGCTCATGTGAAGGTGCTCTTCTAGAGTTTATGGGCCATTATAAATCTTCATGAATAAGAGTTGTAGTACTGATCCAGCTTTATAATACAGACCCCACTGCATATACCAGATGTGCTCATGCTAATGTAATTTTCCCACTATATGTGGTGGACGTAAAACCAAAATGGATTGTAGAAATTAAATAACACCTAAAGCTGCCTCAAGTCTCCACTTTCCAACCACCTTCCATAAGGTAACGTGCCAACAGCTGATGGAGATTTTAAGCTACCTCAACCAGCTATATGAAGCAGCTTGAAGACCTGATTTTGCCTGAAATTAGTGCAGCATTAAGAGTGAAAAGTACTGAACTGCAAATAATAGACAACATGCTTAATACGTTGCAAGTGGCATTTTTGTAATTGATGCCACTGATGATGACAAATGGTTAGCTCCATTTGCCCAATAAAGGCGACTTTCCTGGATAACATGGATGGTGTATCATAGAATCATAGAAACTTACAGCACAGAAGAAGGCCATTTCCCCCATCCTGTCTGAGATGGTTCTTTGAAAAAGCTATCAAATTAGTTCCACTCACCTGTTCCTTTCCCATAGCCTTGCATATTTTTCCTATCTCAGTATATGGATCCAATTACCTTTTGTAAGTTATGATTGAATCTGCATCCATCACCCTTTCAGGCCTTGCAATTCCAGATCGTAACAACTCCCTACATTTAAAAAAACTCCTCATCATTCCACTGGATATTTTGCCAATTATCTCAAATCTGAATCCCCTCCCCATTAACTCTACCAAAACTCCTCCTAATTTGAAACACCTCTATTAAATCTCCCCTTAACCTTCTCTGCTCTAAGGAGATAAGTGTATAAGTAGGTAGTGGATTGGTGCGTGCAACTTTCGCTATTTTTATACTGGAGGAGGGAACTGAGTTAAAACTTCTGTAACCATAGTGCCACTGCTATATGTTCTCTTACTCTGCTTACCTGCTACTTTTAATTAACATGTTCAACAGTTTGCAGCCTTAACCATAGCCTGAAAGTACTTATCCTTCACCACCTAGATTCATGAGATAACAACAGAATTTGGGGTAAAAATTTGTCTTGGATGGTAGTGCAAAATGGATGGTATTGGATTCACTGCCTGTTACACACTGCGTCTGATATTCAGTCCCACTGCAGTTAATTGAATTAAATATCAGACACTGCTTACAACCGATCCGATACTGTCAATTTTGCACCACTGCCCAAGACGAATCTCCACCACTTTGTATCACATCCAGTGAGAATACAATCACAAGAATTTCTATTCGGCCTCTGGCTAATACTGCATTGTTCGATATTGTGAATGTAAAGTTACCCTTTGGTGCATTGGAAGTAAAGTCTCACTTTCAGGACTAGTGATTGATGCTGAGCATGAAATAGTTGGTAAAATCCTATATACAGATCAAAAAAGCTAACATCAGATTTTTAACATCAATTCATTGAATAGCCTGAACTGCATCTCTTACATTTGGCCATTTCCCCCAGTATTGATGCTCAGCTTTATTGACCTCCTCTATTATATAATGAACCACAATTGCTAATTTGTTGTCTTCAGGCAACCCTTCTGTTTCTAATGATTTTGGCCAAAACACACCTGTTTCCTCCTTCATCTCTTCTATTCCTGAATAACATTCATTAAACTAAACTTCAGCTGTTGTCTATTTTCAATAATGAGTTCCTTGCTGAGCCCTCCTTCCATATTGTACTCTGATAAAAACAGTAGGAACTTGATTGCAATATCAAGAATATTACTGTAAAGGTTTACCTCTGAATACTGATGAAAGAGAATTTAAATGCTTAGTCATAGGCTTAAATATTTTGACTACTAATAGATTTGAAGATTCCCTTGTTATCGATCCCATTATTTATTATAATATAGTAGTTCAGCAGATTAGTATTCTAATATTGTCCAATGGAGTGGTAACACAAGTTCATACCCATTATTTCACAGATGGCAAATTACCAGTTTCAGCCATGCCACTTTGGGAAGGCACTGAATGGAGACCAGGTATTACCTCACAAGAAATGGGCAAATTCACACCAGATTACCCTCATGCATTTTCCTGCTGCTGAAGACATTAATTGGCAATGGTTCTGGAATAACTTGGCTGCCTGCTCTTTCCATTTGGGAATGGTGTACATCTTAGTGTGGCTTGAGAAAGGGAGGAAAGTACTTGGAACTGGAGCAAAAGGTGAACAAAAATGCATCAACCATGCAACCTGCACTATCCATCATAATGGAGCCGTTCCCCCTACCGTGGACCATGGAAATTGGTGCAAAATTAAGAGTTCACAAATTTTGGTCACATACATATATGTATGGTAATAACCTAGGAATGGTAATTCAAATAAAAATACAAACCACAAAATAAACCGTATGTAGTTTTATTCACCATGAAAAGAAAAAAACATAAAAATGCAAACATTTTCAGTGCTTCTCACAAGACTTTGCCCCAAGTACATTGTGATGGATAATCTGGAAGGTGGATAATTGGAATAATCCTCGGGCATTAGTGGACTTGATAGCCAACATGTTCAACCACTGCAGATCAGAAACTGAAGCAAAAGGAATGCTACATTGCATAGCTAAAACACTACAGTATTAGTTAGAGGAAATCGTGCTTAACTATACAATGCTCTGGTCATATACTGCCTTGAATACTGTCTTTTGCTCTCATCACTGAGACACAAGGGCAACATTCACATTCTGTAGCTAACACCGTCTATGTCAACTTAGTTGACCAACAGTTTCAAAATATAATTGCCAGCTCAAAAAAAAAGAATGTAATCCTATTACCAGGAGCAGTTCTTTATGGTGACTCGACAACTTGAATTTAATTTCTATTGTATTGGATTCCAAGATTTTTTGACAGAATTCTATTGCTTATTGGTCCCTTTTTTTCTGAAAACTGACACCAAACGGTGTTGCCTTTGACATATGAAAACAAGTCATTATCAAATGAAGCAGGGCATGGGCTTATTATTTAAGCTGCAGGAGACCTAATATTTCATCACTCATATTACAAGGAAAAAAAATGAAAGTATATAATACTGTATTTTTACCAGTGGCTAAATATGATATTTCTGAAAGATTATTTACGAGGAGGGGATCTGTGGGGATATCTGCCGGGAAATTTTGATTAATGTATTTTTGGTCCATTCTCCTTAATTTATTGGTTCAGAGAAATAGAGCTGCTGCCATTGTCTTATTTCTGAACATCACTGTCAGTATGGAATAAGAGCTTGCCCAGTGGTCTCAGCTCCAAAAGGCCGTGGAAGCTGGGGGACCATTGGAACTTTCATGGCTGAGAGTGATAGATTTTGTTGGGTAAGGGTATCAGGGGTATGGAGAAAAAGCAGGCAAGTAGATTTGAAGTGCAGATCAGCCACAACCTAATAGAAAAAGTCTCGATGGGTTGTATAGCCTAATCCGATATCAGTGTTATGCTCGAAAGAAGTTTGCTGCTCCAACTTTTTTTTTATACTTAAATTTAAAAAAACAGAGCATAAGAACTAAGAGCAGGAGTAGGGCATTCGGCTCTTGGAGTCTGTTCTGTCCTTCGACATATTATAGCTGACCTTCTACCTCAATCACCTTCCCTCTCAATCCCCCATATTCCTTGATTCTCTTAGTATCCAAAAATGTATTGATCACTGTCTTGAATATGCTGGACCACTGATCCATCCACAACTCCCTGGGGTAGAGAATTCCAAAGATTCACAGCCCTTTGAGTGAAGAAATTTGACCTCATCTAAGTCCTAGATATCCCTTATTCTGAGACTGTGACCTCTAATTCTAGGCTCCTTGGCCTGGGGAAACATCCTCCCAGCATCTACCCTGTCCATTTAGGATGACAAAAATAAAAGAGAGTTGTGTCCCCTGGCCCACTCTGGTACCAACTTGGTGGTCACACCATGATGATACCCTAATCCACTCATGCATGCCATCTAGTGGGCACCACCAAGAAGTACCCTGGTCTCATGGGCCACCTAGTGGCCAGTTCTCAAACACTTGCACCTGCTTGCTTTAACCATCATAAAACTGCAGGTGGAGAAAACAGTAGGGAGAACACAACATTAAAAGGTGACTTGTAGAACACAAAGATTTCCTATAAATTCATGGTTATGCTATATTGTGTCATCAGCTGCTTGTGATTCCCTGAATGATTTACAATAGGAACGATTAACTTCTGCATGGTTTTGAACGGCATTTAATGAATGATTGTCCGATGGAAAAGGATCTGATCTGAGCCACAAAAGGGATTTAAATGTGCACATCATCAAATATTTACTTGTTGAACATCATTATAGCTGTGCTTTGGCACCATTAAATTCTTTGTGTGCCTTGAATGCACACTGTCCTTTTTAAGTCAACAGTATTTGAGATTTCAAGCACTTACATGCCACCTGAAGCCATCTGTTCACAAGCGTGCAAGACACTTGACCACGTGATTGTGAACACACCGATTTACATTCTAGAATGTTAGGGCTACAGTGAGCACCGGGCAGTTTAAATTCCTTTCCAATTTTTTCAAAGCAAATGCTGGCAAGGCGATGCCACGTTCGAGAATTGCTGTCTCATGGTTTTAAAAAAGGTGATGCAGAGGAGTATCAAAAGGCTAATACCAAGCTTTTCAGTCTGAAAGGAGGTGATAGCTTTATAGATTCAATAATAACCTCCAAAATAGAATTGGAGAGCTACTTGAAGGGGAAAAATGTACAGGGTTATGGGGAAATGGCAAGGGAATAGGACTAATAGGATAGCTCTTTCAAAGAGCTGACACAGGCATGATGGGCCAAGTGGCCTCTTTTTGTCCTGTGTAACTCTATGATTCTATTCTAGAGATATACAAATCAGCCAACAGTATAGGTGTAGGAAGTCTGGAACAATACATCAGAGTAAGCAATACCATTAGGACTAGAAGGCATAAGTTTAAGTTGGTAACAGGCAAAGTTAGATCTGATATTAAGAAGTTCTTCACAGAGTGAACAAAGCATGGAATGGGCTTCTTGTTCGAGCAGTGGAGACAAAAGCACCCCAATCATTAATAAATAGTTTGATAATGTTGTGGAAGACTGTAGCTTTTTCTGAATGGATAAACTAGGATGCATCAAATTACCTTCCTTATCTGCATTGATCTGGTGACCTCTGTTTTCGTTATTATGTCACTTCCAGTTTACATTGGAGAATAAAAAGCTCAAAAATTAATCAATCAAGTGAATTAATGAATTTGATACATTTCATGATAAATTGCCTTTATGGCTTTTAACAAGAATAAAGTAAGTCAACATCTTCATTCAGCAGTTTTCACAACTTGTTTTTGCATGGGTAGTTGACCCAGGAAGGCAACCTCCTTGAAAGAATAGGAGTCAGTTCTTTGGCTTGCAGTGTTGAAAGTCAATTAATGGCCCTTAACTGACTCATTAATCAGTATTTAAGAGACCAAACAGGTGTAAAGAATCACAAGCAGAAGCATCCACCAAAGGGCTGGATTTCCATCCCCCACTGGTATAACACATTGCCATGGTGAATTTAGGAAAAACTTTAAATAGCTGGATTATTTTATTGGAGAAAGGTGGATTCTTTTGTGCACTGCTGTCAAGGTCAGAACTTTAAATAACAAGATCTTCTAAAAATAGTGACATCAAACATAAATCCATTGAAATAAAGATTTTCAGTTGTTGATTGCATACACAAGAACAGTGTATGCCTGACATTGAAAGGAACTGCTCACTGGAAATATCTGAGGTTTGACATATCTAGATTTATTGTAAAGTGAGTAAGCTTCCTCTTTTTAGGCCTACTGAATGATCATTCAGGTAAAGTATTTGTCTCATTTTCTCAATGGCAATGCTGACCCTCAGGGAAAGGACAAAATAAATGCAAATTTCTTTTTAAGATGATAACTTTCACATTGCTTGTCAACTGATACTTTAACTTGTCAACTAAAATTAGGTTGGATTCAACTTTTCACAATTTGGATCTGAAAGGGTTATACAAAACCTTGAAGTTCTAAGAATTTCAGACTACCCCAGTAAGTTACTGAATTGGAGTAAGCAATTTGCACTTGAAATTTCCATTTGAATATGGTACCGGAAGATCGCGTCTTCAGGTCATTCCACAAGTACAGTATGTCACTATAAAACTGTCTTTATTGTTCCTCACATTGAGGAAACGCTATTCATAGCTGCGGTATCACAACAGTTTTACAAATGGTGTTAAATGATGAAACAGTATGGCCTGCCCTTAATATTGGCTTCAGTTTGCTTTGTTATGCATAGGAAAATGGAATATGTTGTGACCAATCACAGTTTTATCAAATAAGAAAACAACAAGTCAGTCTCATCTGCTGTCAATCTGATTTCAATTTGGCAAGAAAACCATCCTTTTTTTGCTTGTTTCTTTCTGTGCTTTAAATTTCAAAACTGTGGTTCAATTGTCAACATGTACAATTCTCAGTGCACTCTGCAGCTGTAGAGGGAGCCTCCTGTTTCCATGTGAGTCCTACAATTATTCTCACATTCATTTTATCATTAGCATTCTCACAGCAGTGACTCTCTTTGCCTGCCATTAATGTGTGTGTATTCAATATACTGTTAGCGCAACCTGAACTACAGAAAAAAGATTATGCCAAGACTGTCTGTTGAGGACAAGATCGTAGAAAGATGCAAGGTGGTGATATATACAAAAATAAAACCCTGGTTTTTACTTTTGCTTCATTAACTGGGAAATAAAAGGTGACTTCAATTTAATAATATGCAACTTCAACCTTATGCAGTTTTTCCTGCCTGTATCAATTGGCAAAGGTTACTCAAGAAAACTTGTATTTATAGAGCACTTTTCATGACTTGAAGATGTCCCTTTATAGCTAATGAAGTGTAATTGTTGTTGTAATGTAGGAAGCATGGCAGCCAGTTTGCGCACTACAAACTCCCACAAGGTTCCCGTGGTAAAAACCATTTATGGCAGTTTTAGATTCAGAACTTGTGCCTCCAAATTCTCAATATGATTTGTGCAATCCTGCAATCTGTTCACCAAGTCCTTGTGCAGCTAATGTAAATGTAGATAAATGAGGACCAGTGTGGCCCAAATCTCCTGCATTGATGCTCATATTGCTCGTGGTGAGGTAGAATGGGAGATATAAAGCACAGCTGCTGCATGGAGCAACTGAAACTGGTGAATATGAGGAGTTTTGAGTCTGCAATTTGAGCACGGATTACAGTGGCTGGGAATGATAGTTTGGACCTATTCCTTTGACATAGAGCACAATCAACTTCAGGCTTTCTACTGACTGCGTGTAGAAGTGTGAGCCCACCAGGGAATTCTGAACCCCCTACCTCCTCAACCCATGAGTGCTTCTTAGGAACAGTGTGTCAATCTCTATAGGGACAGTCCATTACAAAGGAAAAGAGTGAGGATGGAGGAAAGTGGAGTTAAACAGCATTTAAAGAGGGATGTGCCCCATAAGATATTACCTAAGGAATTTACAGAGAATATAGAACTTGTGAAGACCTCTGTGTGGAGATGTGGATGAGAAGAGTCTGCTTTGCATAAGAGTCCAACTCTTGAACTTAGGATGCCACCCAGGCAAGTATTCATCAGGTAATTGACTTCTCTTGATCGCTTGAAAAATGCATCAGATACCTTAGTCTGCAGTTATTGGTAACTCACTATCTGGGACAGTGATTGCAAATCAAACTGAATTCATTCAGTTTGTATTATTGGGCACAACTCAAAACTCATTATCAGAAATCTGACACAGCTCACTGTGTGACATCTCGGGGACATTTACTCCAAAGAGGAAAATACCTTAAAAGAATCAATGATTGTTCAGAATTTTTGAGCAGGTCTGTGCTGAATGCTGACCATCAAATTTCATTACTCCATGCACTGAATAAAGATTCCGAATGATCTGAATCTTTGAAAACATCTTCAGTATCTGGTGTGAGGGAAACGATGATTTGATTGCACTCTCTTGGAGAGCGAGTTACCTACAATCACAGTTAAGATATCTCTGTAGTCATTTGAAGTCACCACTATGCTTGACTAATTGCAGCTGCCATCATCATGCCCTTTGTCAATAGGAACTGAAGATACTTGATATGGCAGCAGCCCTGTGAGTTAGAGCAGCCCTGCACCATTATGTGACCTTGTATGATAACATCCTATCAGGCAAAGAAGATAACAAATCAGGGAAGCGTCAATGTTTCTTACATTCTCTACCATACAGCTGTAGTCACACATTTTCAAAGTGACATAAAGTGACAGCTTTTGCCAAACGTTGGTCTTGATAAAGTACAATAATTATGGTGTTTATTTTGCTTTTGTTAAACACTTTGAGATGCAACGAAGCTTTTATTGAATGTCTTTCAGTTTTGACAAAATACAACCTCAAACTTGGAAGAAGAATTCCTGTTTAGGACTGCTAGAAATTATATATGTCCAATCTGACCTTCAGAAATTATGATCCTCCTCAATGTTAGAGATTGTATCCATTGAGTAGCTGAGGCCTCCAAACCAAGAAGGTCCCAGGTTTGATTCCAGAGCTTTGCTGAGATAGTGAAGAACAGAGGACAGTGCTATGAGTGCTGTAGTTTGCTTCTGCACTCTGGCAATAGTAGGACAAAAAGCAGCATGGTTCCCACTGCCAGTTGCTATCCATGACCATTTGCTGGAAGTCGAGGTGTGCAGATTTAGGACAAGGACAGGATAAAGTTGGATGGAGCATCAGACAGCTGCTGGCACCAATGACATAAAAGCAAAACAGGAGTAAAATACTTTCAGGAGAGGTCATCCTTTATGAAAAGGTCTGTACAGTTATTCACAAAATCCAGTTCACAGATTATAACAATACACAATGAACATTGCAGAACTCAGTGGTGAAATAACATAAATGGTCTTAGTCAAGCAAAGCCAGTAGAAGCTCATAGAAAGATAGAGCAATGCTGGCCTCTCATTCGGAAAGATCATTTGGTGCGGTTTTGGGGAGGAACATCAGAAATCTCACTACCTCCACCTGAGTGACTCCAGCTGATTTTCCAGCCTTAGATTATTTATCACCCTGGGGATAGACTCCCCAGCCTCTGCCAGGGAGTTCCATTAAAAAGAAGGTGGGGTTGCCACATGAGAGAGGTTATTTCCCCTTCTTGGGTCTGTGCGAGGGACAGTGTCCCCAAAACAAATCCCAAATTTTACTGGGCCTGAAAAAGAGTGGTAGGAGGCAGTGGTATTGGGGGGAAATCAGGAGGAGGTGCACTCACACAGAATCCTGACATCATTTAAATTGAATTTTATGGGGCATTTTGTATTTCTCGACTGTCACACGGTGATCACAGGCCTTCAGCTCTCCAACCAGTTAAAGGTGGCAGCAAAAAGGTAGCGTCTCAGTGCCACCTCCGGAAGCCAGCCGTTTTGAAATTCTTTGTTGGCTTGAAGGGGAAGAGTGAGGAACGGTGGCTGTTGCCGGCCATTGGTGGGAGGCCTTTAAGGGTGGAAGCTGCATCAGGTGGTTGTCTTTAAGGGTGTCTTCAACAGAGGAAGGGATGAGTGATCTGCAAAGGACACAGAGGGGCACTGGTATTTGTTCAAAAGGGAGTAGCAAGGGGAAGTGTTTGGGGTGGTGACTGAAAGGATAGCACATGAGAGGGGGAAAGATCAACTGGTGTGGGACTGATTCACCCAGTCCTCATGTCCTCCTGTGAGGAGGAGGAGTGGCACAGATGGAGGGAGGACCAGGCACTGGTGGTTCCACAGTAGCAAAAGCAGGAGGACCGGCCTCTGGGTGGTCACACCGGAGAAGTGCACATGGGAGAGTGACAACAGGCTATCGTTCGAAGAAGTGCCTATCCGTGGGAGAGAGTGTACTAAACACGCATCAACTATCTGCAGGTGTCCGAGCAGCAGTGTCAGCGAAGAGTTCGGTTCTCAAGGGAGACCGTCATTGACTTATCGGTCATGTTTCAAGATGAGCTGAATCCCATGGGGTTTGATAGACACCCAATAAGTATGGACTTGAAGATCACCGTAGCACTCAAAGTTTACGCATTTGGATCTATTCAGGGACCCACATATATGGGATCTCCGAGGTTGCGATCCATCGTTGCATCAAGAAGGTGACCAATGCCCTGTTCAATGCGGCTGACGACTATATGCGCTGCCACACCGATCTGGACAGTCAAGCGGAGAGGGCCATCGGCTTTGGGGCCAGCGCTGGATTCACTCACGTGCACATGACTGCATGCATGTGGCCATCAAGGCTCTCCAATGGATCAGCCAGTGGCCTTCATCAACAGAAGGGGCTTCCTTTCCATCAATGTTCAACTGGTCTGTGACCACTGAAACTGGATCCTTCAGTATCTGTCTGGTTCCTGGGAAGCAGCCATGATGCATAGCTACTTCAACAGTCCCAAGATCCACAGATTTTCTGAAGCCACCCGATCCCCAAAACACCCCAACCCACCCCCGTGAGCCTTCAGGGTTGGATTCTTGGGGACAAGGACCATCAACTGAGGACAGGGCTACTCATGCCTGTGAGGAACCCTCGCACTACAGTGGAATAGAGGTACAACACCAGCCACGGGTCCACCCGAACGACCATCGAGCAGGCCATTGCGCTGATGAAGATGACATTCAGATGCCTCGGCCGATCCGGTAGAGCCCTTCAGTGTGCCGCAGCAAAGGTCACTCGTATCGTGGTTGTCTGCTGTGCTCTGCACAATCTGGTACTGCAGAGATGGTGGGAAGCCTTGCATAATGAAGTTATCATTGATCACCACCCCTCATCTGTTGAGGAGGATGTGAAGAAAGCTGCTGAGCTTGTTGCACAGGATGAGGAACACTTTGTACCAGAGGCGAGGAGAGTTGAGACATTCGCAAGTGAGGCACGGGACAATTTCATACATACCTGGTTCCTGCGACCTTGATGCCCTTTCAATATCAGTGCAATAAAGACTTACCTTAATGCAGACATGCTGTTGCCTCATTCATCTCGCACTCCATCGCCCAACGCCCAGGCTTACTACATGCACTGACAAAGCTGAGGAGATAACCAAATGTGTATCGCTGCAACACTAGCTTCCCATTGAGGGAGTAAGTTTTTAACATCTGACAAAGCAGCAAGAAATGGAT
The DNA here is from genome assembly GCF_036365525.1 of Heterodontus francisci. Classification (NCBI taxonomy): domain Eukaryota; kingdom Metazoa; phylum Chordata; class Chondrichthyes; order Heterodontiformes; family Heterodontidae; genus Heterodontus; species Heterodontus francisci. The sequence goes on along the minus strand of NC_090392.1, from coordinate 55,096,292 downwards.
GGATGACTATCAACAGTCGGTTTGATATTTATTGAGCGGTACTACTATATCAACGACTTGATATGTGCAAAGTCTAAACACCTGTGAACCCCAAGTTGCTCTCCATAAAGCTCTCCATGCTTACATGTGCTCCTTCAAGGTGCGACACCAGCATTTGCAGCTGAGGCAGAGGCAAGCTGCTGATTGTGCTGCCCCATGGCCTAGGATGACCTTGGCAGCTGTCCTCTGGCTGCTTGAGCCTAGAGACCCCGGCATGCTGAGGGGTTCCTGCATAGGTGCAGGACCCTACTCCATCGTCACAGCTACTGGAGCTGGGGTCACTGACAGAGGGGCTGAGGAGTCACTGTCCGCACTTGGAGTGTCATGAGAGGAGTCCTCAGAAGTGGAAGGCAGCCACTCCTCCTCCCTCGAAAGGCACCATTATACCTCACTGCTCACCAGAAAAGGGCAAGGACTTGGTGGAGACTCCAGTGTCTCTGCCCCCTCTTGCGTTGGGAGAGATGTTTCGAGTTCATGGACAAAGTATTGTAAGCAGGTCTGTACCCATCACCGGTATCCACTGAATGGTCTGCTGGATCTGGCTCTCGGTAAACCTCTCCAATCTCTCGATGGAGGGAGGCATGCACACACATGCCTGTGACATGACAGCTCATGGCCTGGATGGACTCCTCCATCATCCACGGATGGCTGCAGATTGCCTCTGGCAGCTCCGCCAAATGTTCCCTTATCTCTTGTTGCAGCTCCAGCAGACTCTGTGTTGCCAACTCCAAAGGCACATCATCAGCCTGGGGCTCAGCATGGGCCTGGCCTCCCACAGTTCTCCAACTGTCCGTGGCCTCGGCTGTCACAGCGTCCGTTAGCTGCTCGGGCTCATGTGTGATGTACTCACCAGCTTGTGACCCTGAATCTAATTGAAGGCATACCCACCGATCTGAGAGTATCTGTGCTGATGGAGGGTGCAGGGGAATGATGTGACAGTGCACCCTCTGAGGATTCCTCCTCTTCCTCAGAGCTGGACTGCTGGCCCCTGGTCTCTGTGGCTGATCGTCCTTCCAGAGTGCCAAGACATGCATGAGAGAACACATACATTTAAGGCTTAAGGGTTTGGCATCTCCTCATCCCGACCATGCCTGATGTTGAGCTCCATATCTCCAGTGGTGGACACATGAGCACGGTGCCTCCTCACTCTCTGGGGTTGACATTCCTATCTCACCATTTGCAATTGCGTAGCTGCCCGGTGAGCTAGCCAGTTCCAGAGCCTCCACCCATGCTGGCATCAGAGTACGCATATCGGGGATGCATCCACCAATCTTGGCCCGATCCTTGTTATTGTGGGCCCGTTTCTCCTGCAAGCAGATGGAGGAACACAGCTAGTTTTCCTACAGCGACCAGCACAACACTTTGCAGATAGCAGCCCTTTGTCCCATGATGAGGGCTCCCCAGTGCCTCTTCCATAAGGCTGCTCTCAATGGATATGGTGGGGTGAACAAAGACAGATGGCTGGCTGTCGCCATGATGCCACCATGCATCAGATGGGATGTGCTGCTGCCAAACTCCCTTGCCACAATCTGGGTGGTCCCTTCCTCCCCATGTAGTACACCATCCTGCCACACCCAAGCGCCAAAGAGGAGATTGATATGGAGGACGTACCCTGGTGGAACGAAGGTCTTTGACCCATTTGTGGCACTGCACCCAGGTTCAGGTTGGGGTGGGGGGGAACCCCAAGGCTCCTAACCTCCTCTGCAATCTCCATCCAGGCTTCCTTTGGTCACACGAGGTGGTGTCTTCTTGCTGTCCCTTGGGAAGAGGCCCTGCCATCTTTCCCTTGCAGCTCGGAGAAGAAACTGCAGGGAGGCATTGCTAAACCATTGGGCTACCCAGTGTCCGGCATGTTGGCAGTGGTAATTGTCTATCAATTGTTTAATTATATGCTAGTGGAGGTTTTAAGTGAGGAGCTAGTTGTTTGTAATCCTTCTAACTCTGTACGATTAACATGAAACTGAGCAAAAATAAGCGCTGGCATCAACCTTCCACAACATGCTTCCTGGAATTTAACAGACAGGAGCCTCCTGGTCCGCTCCTTGGGTCGTCAGTTGAGCCTTTGGGGTTCAGGGATCTTCACTGCAGTCATAGGGGTGGAGGAGTCCAGATTGGAGGTGAAGGGATCTTCAGGACTGCTGTTGTGGTGATCTGGATGAACAAGGCTGCACTGCATTCTGGGCTGATGGCCCTTTGAAGGTGGCACTAGCACTTGCCCTTCTGTCAGGTGAAGCCGAGATCGGCGCCTAGTTGCCCACTCCACTCGTCCATTGGACAGGCCCCGTGCCTCCAAGCTGTTAATTGTCTGGCCACTGTGTGATCGCGGTCGGCCGGCCTTATTTCGTTTGCACGGCAACATCACCTGCTTCCAGTACCGTTGCTGAGACCCATATTGTGCACATTAAATTCAGGCCCACTTGGGCAGGTTCTCCTACCTACTGTTATACATTGGACATCTGTGCCAAATACAAATAGGTGATCCAGGTGTCCAGTGTTTAAACAGTGTTAATGGTAATTGTTATTGTAACGAACCACCATTGGTAGCTGTATCTTCAGTTGCTGTGGCTCCATGCTTTGGATTTCCATTCCCAAATTCTTCTACCTCCCCAGTATCTTCCCTTCCTTTCAGATCAGACTTAAAACTCACCCATTTGGTCAAATTTTGGTACCCCTTTCAATATCTTTTTTCTTTGATTCAACATTCATTTTTTCCTTACAACTCACTGAACCACATTTGGGAGGTTTCTTTACGATAGACAATAACAACAACTTGTATTGCTTTAGCATCTTTAAGAAAATATTCCAAAGTGCTTCATGGGGGAATTACACAACAAAGTATCACATTGAAGCACATAAGGAGATTTTAGGGCAGATGGCCAAAAGCTTGGTCAAAGAGATAGGTTTTAAGGCGTATCTTAAAGGAAGAAAGAGAGATAGAGTGGCAGAGAGATGTCGGGAGGAGATTCCAGTGCTTTGGGCTTCAGGCCCAGGCAGCTGAAGGCATGGCCACCAATGATGGAGTGATTAAAATTGGGGGTGCTCAACAGGCTGGAATTAGAGCAGCACAGATATCTCAGAGGGTGTGGGGCTGGAGGAGATTGCAGAGATGGGTAGGGGCGAGGCCATGGAGGGATTTGAGAACAAGGATGACAATTTTAAATTTGAGATGTTGTTCTACCGGGAGCCAATTTAGGTCAGCGAGCTCGGGGGTGATAGGTGAACTTGACTTAGTGCGAGTTCGGTCATGGACAGCAGAGATTTAACTGACGACAAGTTTATGGAGGCTAGAATGTGGAAGGCTATCCAAGAGTGCATTAGAATAGTCAAGTTCGAGGAAACAAAGGCACTGATGAGGGTTTTAGCAGTAGGGGAAAACTCTCCCCTGGTTGGAGTCATACCTAGTGCAAAGGAAGATGGTTGTGATTGTTGGAGGTCAATCATCTCAGCTCCAGGACATCACTGCAGTTTCTCAGGGTAGTGTCCTAGGCCGAACCATCTTCAGCTGCTTCGTCAATGACCTTCCTTCAATCATAAGGTCAGAAGTGGGGATGTTCGCTGATGATTGCACAATATTCAGCACCATTCGCGACTCCTCAGATACTGAAGCAGTCCATGTAGAAATGCAGCAAGACCCGGACAATATACAGGCTTGGGCTGATAAGTGGCAAGTAACATTTGCTCCACACAAGTGCCAGGCAATGACCATCTCCAACAAGAGAGAATCTAACCATCTCCCCTTGACATTCAATGGCATTACTATTACCGAATCCCCACTATCAACATCCAGGGGGTTACCAAAGACCAGAAACTGAACTGGAACAGCCATATAAATACCATGGCTACAAGAGCAGGTCAGAGGCTAGGAATCCTGCGGCATGTAACTCACCTCCTGACTCCTCAAAGCCTGTCCACCAACTACAAAGCACAAATCAGGAGTGTGATGGAATACTCTCCACTTGCCTGGATGGGTGCAGCTCCAATAACACTCAGGAAGCTCGACACCATCCAGGACAAAGCAGCCCGCTTGATTGGCACCCCATCCACTACCATTCACTCCCTCCACCACCGACGCACAGTGGCAGCAATGTGCACCATCTACAAGATGTGCTGCAGCAATACATCAAAGCTCCTTAGACAGCAACTTCCAAACCCGTGATCTCTACCACCTAGCAGGACAAGGGCAGCAAATGCATGGGAACACCATCACCTGCAAGTCACACACCATCCTGACTTGGAACTATATCGCTGTTCCTTCACTGTCGCTGGATCAAAATCCTGGAACTCCCTTCCTAACAGCACTGTGGGTGTACCTACCCCACATGGACTGCAGCGGTTCAAGAAGGCAGCTCACCAATGCCTTCTCAAGGGAAATTAGAGATGGGCAATAAATGCTGGCCTAGCTAGTGACACCCACATCCCACGAATGAATTAAAAAAAGGGCAGTAAGATTCCACCCTGTGTTCCTTTTGCTTTCATACAACCAGTGAACAAGACTGACCATTGTAAGTTTATATAATGATAGACCTCTCGGCTATATCCTTTTTGAACATTTGAATGTCTATTTGACCATATTTCTCTTTTGTCTTTTATTCCATTATTTCAAAAAATTAACACATTACCCAAGACTATCTGTGTCACAAACTTCTCAACTGCAAAGCTTTACACCTCAGACTTAACCTAATTCCAATAATTGAATTTGGCAAAAATACACCCACCTGCAACACAATCCCCACCACCCACCCCACCCTCCCACAAAGTCATCTTTTGTTTAATGCAATGCATATGATTTTTGTACTCTGCAACCCAGGAACTGGCAGTCACTACTCATCTTCATTATAGCTTTCCCTTATATGTTCTGGCTTTATTTTGTTTCAATATTTTGAGGTGAAGTTTGTGAACAGTAGCCCTGCCACCTGTAGAAGATGTCAATATTAGTCAGCCTCAGACATTTCCAGCTTATGCATTAGGCCTGTTGTGTTTATTCGTCCTCACCGATGATGTCTATATATTTTAACGGTTGATTGATCACATAGGCAAGGTTCAGGGATACCTTTTTTTTTCACTGCCCCTCCCTCACATCCAAGGAATGCCTGAGGTTTTAATTTGACACTTGAGTGAACACAGATGAACTCTGTATCAAGACCTTTGAATAGCTGATCACAGAGAAAAGACTGACTTTGCTGTAACTGGATGTTCCACTGCATTGTGTGTTGCTGCTCAATCATATGGAACTTCTTACCTTAACTCCTACATTTGTGCCAGATTGGCAGAACTGTTAGCCTCATTCAATTGGAACAGATACTCAAAATCCTACCAGTTGACCAAACTGACTGAAATAATAATGGAAGGGAAAGAATACATGAATGTTCTTTGAGCATCAATTCTCAGAGTTGAAACTCGCGAACAAAGGTTTCAATATCTTCAGCTCTTCAAGCTTTTTTTAAAATAACAGGATAACTGAAATGGACCACTAATTTCCCACAAAGCCATTCTATTTCTATGGGCAACAGCAACGAGATCAGAGGACTAAGAATAAGAATAAGAGGGTAAACAAACTGAGTTTGTTCTAATCCAAAGATGGTCTTGCTCAGTGAGATCTATATACACATTGCTGTTTACAATGAGTTTTATATATGTCTGCCCTTATAGGTAGGCATGAAAGATCCCACGGTACAATTTGAACCAAGAGCAGGGGAGTCCTTTCCAGTGCCCTGGCTAATATTTATCTCTCAGCCAACATCGAAAATAATTTGCCGGCCATTATCACATTGTTGTTTGTGGAAGCTTGCTGTGCACAAATTGGCAGCTGTGTTTCCTGCATTGCAATAGTGACTACAATTTCAAGAAGTATTCCATTGGCTGTAAAGCACTTTGGGGCATCCTGAGATTGTGAAAGACGCTATATTAGTGCAAGTCTTTTTTTTAATAAACACAAAGCCTGTTTTCCATTGCAGTATGATGTTGGGTTACATGGCTTTAATCTAACTTAAATATGGGACAACTTTAATATCGGTAACCTGAGAAGTGAATAAAATCAATCAGTCACAGGCTATTTATACATTAATTCAATCAATTCATCCACTTCCATTGCTCCCAGAGTGAAAAAGTAGACTTGCATTTATATAGCACCTTTCACAACTTCAGAATGTCCCAAAGTGCTTTACAGGCAATGAAGTTCTATTGAAATGTAGCTACTGTTGTAATGTAAAGCTGTAATGTAGGAAATACAGCATATCAAGGTCCCACAAATAGCAATCTGGTAATGACCAAGTAATTTTTTTTTAAGTAGTGTTGATTGATGGATAAATATTGACCACGGGGAGAACTTCCCTGCTCTTCTTCAAAATAGTGCTGTGGGTCTTTTGCATCCACCGCAAAGAGAAGACAGGACCTCGGTTTTAAGATCTCAGCTGAGAGACAGTGCTTCTGACACTACATCACGAGAATGCCACCCTAGATTTATTGTGCTCAAGCCTCTGGAGTGGATCTTGACCCCATAACCCTCAGACTCAGAGGCGAGAGTGCCACCAACTGAACAACAGCTGACATATGTCAAAGCTTCCTCTTGTGATTCCCCATCAGCAGCTCCCATTTAGAAACATAAACAAAGTGATTCCATTATTACTTCAAAACATTTTATAATGCCATTATAATACTGTTAACACTGCACATGAATGCTCTTACATGCTAAGCTGGTTGAAGATAAAGGGAAGGAACCAAAATCAAGCCATAAACAAGTTAGACCGTTGTTGGGACACAAATCTCTGTGTTTCCATTTTTAAAATGTATGTTTATTTGGTGTAAGTTATCCTTAGCTAGGCACATTAAACTACAACTCAAATGTTTTTTTTTTCCAAAAGGCAAGCTAAATGATGATATAAGCCAGTTTTCAAACTAACTGAATCAATTTAAATTACACAAGTAATCAACTAGATTTGCAAAAATGTTACCTAATCAGATGATTCTATAATACAATCCCTGCAATAAATTAGAATTCTCACATCTAATCCATGATTGTTGTCACACATCTCATAAAGGCAGTTCAGCTGAAAGCATGACCCTGGGCATCACACCTTGAGGGTGTCACACCTTCAGGACTCTACAAATCAGGCCTCACACCTCCAGGGTCTCACACCTCCAGGCCTAACATCTTGGGGGCTTCAAACTTTCAGGGCCTCACACTGTTTTTAGCTGCAGTCACCACATATCCGACATATAAGTCAACTAGATGCATGAATCGCAAAAGGTTAGTATGCAGGTACAGCATGTAATTAGGAAAGCTAATAGAATGTTATTGTTTATCGCGAGTGGAATTGAATACAAAAGTAGAGCAGTTATGCTTCAGCTACACAGGGCATTGGTGAGACCACATCTGGAGTACTGTGTACAGTACTGGTCTCCTTTTTTAAGGAAGGATATAAATACATTGGAGGCAGTAAAGAGAAGGTTTACTAGACTAATACCTGGGATGGGAAGGCTGTCTTACCAGGAAATATTGGACAGGCTAGACTTGTATCCACTGGAATTTAGAGGAGTAAAAGGCAACTTGATTGGAACATATAAGATCCTGAGGGGTCTTGACAGGGTGGATGCGGAAAGGATGTTTCCCTTGTGGACGAATCTAGAACTAGGGGTCACTGTTTAAAAATAAGGGGTCGCCCATTTAAGACAGAGATGAGGAGAAATTTTTTCTCAGAGGGTCCTGAGTCTTTGGTATTCTCTTCTTCAAAAGGCGGTGGAAGCAGAGTCTTTGAATATTTTTAAGACAGAGATAGATAGATTCTTGATAAGCAAGGGGGTGGAAGGTTATCGGGGGTAGGTGGAAATGTGGAGTAATCAGTTCAGCCATGAACTGACTGAGTGGCGGAGCAGGCCCAAAGGGCTGAGTGGCCTACTTCTGCTCCTAATTCGTATGTTCGTATGTAGCAATGCGATACAAAGACAAAACAAATAACCAGCAGAAAAGTGAGCATCTTTCCATCTATGAAAGATGATGGACACGTAGCAAACAATCTATTTAGATGGGGTGCCTTCTCTTGGTGCACCTTTGCTGATGGCTGTGAAGGCCAATTCTTGAGAGGCAGCTTCTGCCACAAGTGCTGCACGTGAAGCTGCCAAGTGACTCTGTGAGATGTTGTTTTTGACATTGGCGCCTGTTGCCAAGCTGCTGTAGCAACTAATCATTGTGGTAATGCGCACCAGTCCACAATATGTTGCCATTTCCCTCTTTCGCCAGCTAGTGACTTCTAAGTGTGATTGTCAACATTTAGGGCCCTCATGTCACGCTTGCAAGCATCCTTGAAGTGGTGCTTTGGACGCCCCACTGACCCCGGCTACCTCACCATCAGAAGATCCTTGGGTATACGACCGCCTTCTATCCTGCGGATGAGTCCGATCCACCGAAGCTGACTCTGTTTGATTAGTGCCAACACACCTGGGACCTCTGCCTTTGAGAGGACCGCGTATTTGTGATTTTGTCCTGCCAGAATATATTCATAATGCGCCGCAGACAGCGAAAATTTAAATTATTGAACTTCTTCTCCTGGTAGCTGTAAGTCGCTCATGTTTCACAGCCATACAGCAAGGTGCTGAGAACACAGCCCTTACTGTTCCAAGGGTCAGCTTGGTGTTATTCCATGCACATTTCGCAAGGTCGCCAAAGGCGGTAGCTGCTTTTCCTTTGTGTGTATGAATCTCTGCATCAAGGGACAGATTGTCTGTCACTGTGGACCCAAGGTAGTAGAATTTGCTAACCACTTCCAGTGGGGTGTTATTTAGTGTGATCAGGGGCAGAGATGCAACACCTTGTCCCATGACCACCATTTTCTTGACGCTTATAGTCAAGGAGAACAAGTTACAGGCACGGGAGAGACAGTCCATGAGTCTTTGTAGCTGAGTTTCTGTGTGAGCAACTAGCACAGCATCATCAGCGTGGAGGAATTCTCTAACCAGGCCATGATTGGTTTTTGTCTTTGCTTGTTAGATTGTACAGTTTGCTGTCTGACCTAGTGTGCAAGTAGACTCCTTCCATAGCTGCAGGGAAGGCGAAGGTCAGGAGCATGGAGAAGAAGATGCCAAACAGATTGAGGGCGAGGACACACCCGTGTTTCACTCCATTCTTCACTCCAAAACTGTTGGAAGTGGAGCCATCAAACAGTACGGTATGTTGTCATGGAAGGAGCAGATGAGACTGAGGAGCTTCGGTGGACAGCCAGTTTTTTCCAAAATCTTGAAGAGCCTTGCTCTGCTGACAATGTCAAATGCCTTAGTGAGATCCACAAAAGTAAGGTAAAGGTGTATACTCTGTTCCCTACACTTCTCTTGTAACTGGTGTATGGAGAAGATCGTATCCACAGTAGATCTACCGGCACGGAAAGTGCACTGTGCTTCTGGGTACCCTCTGTCTGCAAGTAAATGGAGTCTTTTAAGTATGACTCTAGCAAAGGTCTTCCCCATGATGCTAAGGGGTGAGATGCCCCTGTCATTGTTGCAGTCTCCTCTACTGCCTTTGTTTTGTACAGTGTGATAATTTTGGCATCACGCATCTCCTGTGGAACAGAGCCTACTTTTCAGCAGAGGAGAATGTCATAAAGCTGTGGCAATAGCTGGGACTTTCCATGCTTGAACAGTTCAGCTGGGATTCCATCCTTGCCCAGTGCCCTTCTGTTTGCTGGGCGGTCTGTGGCCTTCTCGACCTCCAGTGATGAGGGTTCCTCATCTAACTCATCCATGACAGGAAGTTGCAGGAGAGCATCAAGCATAGACTGGGAGATGTCCGACTCACAGGAGCACAGCTCACAGTCGTGTTCAGCCAGCCAGACATCTGTTTACTTCTGTTGGTGAGTACTTCACCGTCTGCCGATTTCAGGGGAGCAACTTTGGTGATGGCATGACCAAGCGCCCTCTTGAACCCCCTGTACATAGCTCGTAAATTTCCTTTGTCAATTGGAGTTTGGATTTCTTGACGTAAGCTGATCCAGTGCTTATTTGTGCATTATCTCCCTCTTTTTTGCACAGCTGTCTTGGCTACATTCAGGTCATACAGTGTCTTAGCTGTTGGGTTTATGTTGCGCATCATGTAGGCTTTATTTGTTGCATCAATGACAGATATCATCTTAGCCGAGTAGGTCTCAAACCAGATTTTGTTGTGGGTTCCGCCTTTACCAAATGATGCTTCTGCTGCTTCATAGATGATTGAGCTTGGTGACTTCTCAGCTTTATCAATACTGGCATCGGTGCTTCCCGTTTAGGCTTTGATAGGTAGCAAGTGTTCTAGCAACGATGCTGTAATGAAAATGCTTCTATATTTTTTGTTTTTAAGAACTTATGTTTAAATTCTGGAGATGGATTTGTGGAGAAGGCTGACGATTTCATAGAAGCTGGACTTTGCTTTGTTGTTGACAGTTCATTGAAAGTACACTGATATGTTGTTTAAAAATAGCCTTGCTGGAAGTCATGTGCTTAAAGCAATGACCAACAGAAACCTTGGTGACCTGGTGAAGATGTTTACAGAGAAGTGACAGTCCAGATTTATAGGGGTCAGGAGGCTTGACTCTTGTGATATTGTTTTTGGTTTTGCTTTGGACAGTGTGCTAGAATGTGAACTGATTTGAAGACAGTTGAAGAAAACCAGCCAAGACAGCAGCCACCATCAGCTCATCCTCTTCCATCTCTTTGAGAATTTTCTGAAAATCAAGTGGAAAAAATAGAGAAACTGATGCAGCATTTCTTCTGAAAAGCCTACCAGAAACTCATGATGCCACATTTCCCCTGGAAACCCTGCCAAACTGATCATCAATGTTGCCAGAAAAGAACTGCTCCAGAAAGATCCCAGTGACAGCAATCTTCGCATATTTGGGAAGCCAGACCAAAAAAGCGACAGCTGACATCTTTCTATATCTTTCCATATCTATCAGCATTGCCATCGCTGAATCCCCCACTATCAACATCCTAGGGGCTACCATTGACCGAAAACTGAACTGGAGTAGCCATATAAATACCGTGGCTACAAGAGCAGGTCAGAGGCTAGGAATCCTGAGGCGAGTAACTCACCTCCTGACTCCCCAAAGCCTGTCCACAATCTACAAGGCACAAGTCAGGAGTGTGATGGAATACTCTCCACTTGCCTGAATGGATGCAGCTCCAACAACACTCAAGAAGCTTGACACCATCCAGGACAAAGCAGCCTGCTTGATTGGCACCCCATCTACAAACATTCACTCCCTCCACCACCGACGCACAGTGGCAGCAGTGTGTACCATCTACAAGATGCACTGCAGCAATGCACCAAGGCTCCTTAGACAGCACCTTCCAAACCCGCGACCTCTACCAACTAGAAGGACAAGGGCAGCAAATACATGGGAACACCACCATCTGCAAGTTCCCCTCCAAGTCACACACCATCCTGACTTGGAACTATATCGCCGTTCCTTCACTGTCGCTGGGTCAAAATCCTGGAACTCCCTTCCTAACAGCACTGTGGGTGTACCTACCCCACATGGACTGCAGCGGTTCAAGAAGGCACCTTCTCAAGGGCAATTAGGGATGGGCAATAAAAATGCTGGCCTGGCCAGCGACGCCCACATCCCGTGAATGAATAAAAAAAAATCTTCCCTTTTTTCTTCAAGAATTAGCAAGTATTTGGTCAAAGTATATTTTTTGTCTTTTTTTGTAACTGACCTCGGCAGAGAGAATTTCTGTATTTTTTTAAGTGTGTGGGTGAGTTTGTGTGTGGGGAATTTGAAATATGAAATTCCTTTTTTAATCTGTGTGTTAATGCTTTGCTTCGTTACTGGATAAGTCTCATTTTATAATAAACTGATAATTTTATTGTTTATCAAAGAAACCTCATTGGTGTATTTTATTCCGTGATAAAAAAAATAGAGTATATGATTGGCTGTATCAATAACCGGGTAAACACTTAAATATATGTTATGACCTATGGAGAAGTGGAACTAGAAAAGACAGTGCACTCCTCCGGCCTCGGTCATAGCAATGCGAAGTGCTGGTATTTGGTGTCATTGCATATGCAAGGGATGTTGATGTGTGGCAGGCCATTGTGTTTTGAGCTGTGGAACTTTAGGGGGTTCACTCTACTGCTGATAAAAGAGTGGTCAGTGTCGCAATCTGCACTATACTATCATCGGTGCCCGTGTGAAGAACACTGGGCAGATCACATCTCTTCATGAGGACTAGGTCTAGTTGGTGCAAATGACCAGACCTTGGGTGACACCATGATTACTTGTGGCAATGTCTGCCCTGGAAGAAGGTGTTGGTGATGCAGAGTTCATTCAGGGCACAAAGCTCAAGAAGGCATTGTCCATTATATCATAGAAATCATATTCCTCATAAGATGTAAACCGAGAATCCTGGAAATACTCAGCAGGTCAGGCAGCATTTGTGGAGCGAGGAATAGAGTTACGGCCCAGACTTTGCTGTAGTAATAGCTACAGGCTATCAGCACTCGTCGCTATTACTGGGTAAATTGACAACAACTATTGTCACATGTGCAGTGTCATGCAGACCCCTGCCAAGACTGAGGCACACATTATTTCACCACATTAGCATTAAAACTTAAAATTGTGGCTGGGAAGAAAAGAGGGCATATCACAAGGAATTGCCAAGTCCCTGACTGGAAAGACATTCGCATGCTGGCAGACAGTGTTGGAACAAAGGACCCAGTTCTTGCTTCCCCAATACACAGAAGACCTGGTCAGGCCAGTTTAGACACATGACTAACTGGCTGTTTGAATTTGAACTTGCTGAGAAAAAGAAACTGAGAAAAGATATTTGCTCCCGGACTGAGAACACCTCTCTCCTGTCTGCTCCCATCTTTTTCTCACGGAATGGAAGACCCATTGAAGACACGTGAACTCAAAGAGAGAAAAGTCTCCTATGTGAACAAGGTTTAAGAAGAATACTGGGCCCCAACGAAACGTAAGAGCTGTCGACAATCAAAGACTCTACAGTGAGCTGGAAACACAAAAACAGTAACAAGAAACCCCCTTCAGAGACTGCCTCAAACCTCCCTACTTTTATTTTTCTTCTGCTCTTTTCTGTCCCTATTTGCATGTGTGTATCACGTGTGCATGCTCGCATGGGCGCGTCGTATATTCGTAGGCCTTAACCAAATTAGAGTATAAGTAAGTTTAATAAATTTCACTTTTCTTCTTTAAACCTAAGAAAACCTGGTGTGCTCATTTATTTGTCTTACAATTGGAAAGTAGTGAACAGGATTCACCAAGGGGGAGCTCAAAACAGTGTGTTTAAAAATCAAACCCTGTTACAATAAGACCAGGTGAAGACAGTTAAAGACCCCGAGACACCTTTCTCACCTGGTCGTAACAGCAGTTAAATGCAAAAATCTGGAATGTGCTGTCAGTGATACCCTGTTCGTTCAGAGTGCTGTTGCAGTCTTCAGCGATGGAATCTGCACAGACATCACTGTAAAGGTGTGGCCTTTTTAAACTCATTCATGGGATGTGAGTATTGCTGCCAAGGCCAGCAATTTTTGCCCATCCTTAATTGCCGTTGAAAAGATGGTGATGAGCCACCTTCTTGAACCGCTGCAGTCCCTGTGGTGTAGGCACACCTACAGTGCAATTAGGTAGGGTGGGAGTTCCAGGATTTTGACCCAGTGACAGAGAAGGCATAGCAATATAGTTCAAAGTCAGGATGGTGTGTGACTTGGAGGGGAACTTGCAGGTGCTGGTGTTCTCATGTGTCTGCTGATCTTGTTCTTCTAAATGGTAGAGGTCGAGAGTTTGGAAGGTGCTGTCAAAGGAGCCTTGGCGAGTTGCTGCAGTATATCTCGTTGATGGTAGATATTGCAGACACGGTGCGCTAGTGGTAGTGGGAGTGAATGTTTAAGATGGTGGATGTGGTGTCAATCAAGTGGGCTACTTTGTCCTGGATAATATTGAGCATTTTGAGTGTTGTTGGAGCTACAGTCATCCAGGCCACTGGAGAGTCTTCCATCACACTGCCTTTTAGATGATGGACAGCCCTTGGAGTGTCAGGAGGTGAGTTATTTGCCACAGGATTCCCAGCCTCTGACCTGCTCTTGTAGCCACAGTATTTATATGGCTCGTCCACTTAAGGTTCTGGTCAATGGTGACTCCCCAGGATGCTGAAAGTGGGGGATTCAATGATGGTAATGACGTTAAATACCAAGGGCTGGTGGTTAGATTCTCTCTTGTTGGAGATGGTCATTGCCTGGCACTTGTTTTGTGTGAATGTTACTTGCCCCTTCTCAGCTGCAGCCTGAATGTTGTCCTGGTCTTTCTGCAAGTGGGCACGAATTGTTACGTTATCTGAGGAGTTGTGAATGGAACTGAATACTGTGCAATCATCAGCAAACATCCCCACTCCTAACCTTATGATGGAGGAAAGGTCATTTATGAAGCAGCAGAAGATGGTTGGGTGCAGAACATTGCCCTGAGGGATTCCTATAGCGATGTCCAGGAGTTTAAGCTTAATTACCCACTATTATCACACTAAAGATCAATGAAAAACTTAAGCCTTGTTCAACCAGGATTAACTGAGTTTTTAATAGTGTTACAAGGATTTTGTTTTTGTATTTAAAAACTTAGGATTCTGTGTGTTTTAAAAAACTGAAAAAGGATTTCAGTGGACATTGAGACACATGAACTTTGTTAAATAAAAGCAAAATATTGCGGATGCTGGGGATCTGAAATAAAAACACGAAATGCTGGAAATCCTCAGCACGTCTAGCAGCACCTGTGGAGAGAGAAGCAGAGTTAAAGTTTCAGGTCAGTGACCCTTCTTCAGAACTGGCAAATATTAGAAATGTGAAAGGTTATAAGCAAGTAAAGTGGGGATGGAGCAATAGATAACAAAGGAGAAGGTGTAGCTAGGACAAGGTCACAGAACAGCTGACCAGAAGGTCATGGAGCAAAGACAAACAATATGTTAATGGGGTGTTGAAAGACAAAGCATTAGCACAGATGGGTGTTAATGGATTGAAAATTGAACAGCCGCAAGTACAAACATGAAAAAAAAGTGGGTAAGCAAACTGCACAAACTAAGATGAAATAATATAAAACAAACACAAAAAAAAGAAAAAATTACTAAAAATAAAAGTAAAATGGTGGGGGGGGGGGGGCCCGTCATGCTCTGGAATTATTGAACTCAATGTTCAGTCCGGCAGGCTGTAGTGTGCCTAATCAGTAAATGAGATGCTGTTCTTCGAGCTTGCGTTGATGTTCACTGGAACACTGCAGCAATCCCAGGACAGAGATGTAAGCATGAGAGCAGGGTGGAGTGTTGAAATGGCAAGCAACCGGAAGCTCAGGGTCATGCTTCCGGACTGAGCGGAGATGTTTCGCAAAGCGGTCACCCAGTCTGCGTTTGGTCTCCCCAATGTAGAGGAGACTACATTGTGAGCAGCGAATACAGTATACGACATTGAAAGAAGTACAAGTAAATCGCTACTTCACCTGAAAGGAGTGTTTGGGGCCTGGGACAATGAGGAGAGGGAGGTAAATGGGCAGGTATTATACCTCCTGCAATTGCAGGGGAACGTGCCGTGGGAAGGGGGCAAGGTGGTCGGGGTGATGGAGGAGTAGATCAGGGTGTCGCGGAGGGAACGATCCCTTCGGAATGCTGACAGTGGAAGGGAGGGGAAGATGTGTTTGGTAGTCTCACTATCCCAGGCCCCAAACACTCCTTTCAGGTGCAGCAGATATTTACTTGTACTTCTTTCAATGTAGTAAACTGTATTCGCTGCTCACAATGTGGTCTCCTCGACATTGGGGAGACCAAACGCAGACTGGGTGACCACTTTACAGAACATCTCCGCTCAGTCTGAAAGCAGGACCCTGAGCTTCCGGTTGCTTGCCATTTCAACACTCCCCCCTGCTCTCATGCTCACATCTCTGTCCTGGGATTGCGACAGTGTTCCAGTGAACATCAACGCAAGCTCGTGGAACAGCATCTCATTTACTGATTAGGCACACGACAGCCTGCCGGACTGAACATTGAGTTCAGTAATTTCAGAGCATGACGGGACCCCCCCACCCCCCCATTTTACTTTTATTTTTAGTAATTTTTTCTTTTTCTTTTTTTTGTGTTTGTTTTATTTTATTTCATCTTAGTGTGTTCAGTTTACTGACCCACTTTTTTTTCATGTTTGTACTTGCGGCTGTTCAATTTCAGTCCGTTAACACCCTATCTGTACTAATGCTTTGTCTTTCAACACACCATTAACATATTGTTTGTCTTTACTCCATGACCTTCTGGTCAGCTGTTCTGTGACCTTGTCCTATCTACACCTTCTCCTTTGTTATCTCTTGCCCCACCCCCTCTTTACTTGCTTATAACTTTTCACATTTCTAATATTTGTCAGTTCTGAAGAAGGGTCACTGACCTGAAAAGTTAACTCTGCTTCTCTCTCCAAAGATGCTGCCAGACGTGCTGAGGATTTTCAGCATTTCTTGTTTACACGTGAACATTATGGATGTTTTGAAAGGAAGTTCAACAAAAGCTGAATTTGTAAACAAGGACAGAAAAGCAGGTAATCTGAAGGAAACCAGTAAGGGTTTTGACCTCAGAGCTACTCTTTGAGTGACAAGAGCGAGAAGTTTCAGTTTCAGTTTTGAACTTTAAAAAGCCAGCGAGTTTGGACAAAAAGCAGGCATTTTGAAATTTGATTTTGACCTGTCTGGAGAATCAGAAGAAGACCCAGAAAAAGGAGTACCTCTCTGCAAAGGAATCCTGTATCTCTTGAGAAGAAATCCTGTATCTCAAATGTGGCAGATTCCTATTACTTCCTGTCTCTGAAGAATCCCAGCATCAAGCTGCACGATTGCCTCCTGCATTTTTAAGAAATCTTGAATGCTTGCAGAAGTCTTGCCTTTTGAAAAAGGACTTTTGCATCGAATGTGTAACAGAGAACTGACACCTGTTGCTACACCTGTGATGGAAGATCTATGTGAAGCCTGCCGCAGTTGAATTTCCTTGAATGCCTACCCATCACAGACTGTTTATCAACCTTGCCCGGAAAGTCTTCGAGTGGCATCCAACTATTTGACATTGGGACACGTCACCTAACTGAAGATCCTCCTTCCAGATCATGACAGATTATATTATTTTATTATTCCTTTCATTCCCATGAAACAGCTGCAAACCAACAATCCTTTTTTTTTCACCAGGTTAACCAGTTTTTGGATGTATCTGTGTGTGCATGAGTGCTAGGGAAATAAGGAGCTTTCTTCTTTGGCCTCCTTATCTCGAGAGACAATGGGTAAGTGCCTGGAGGTGGTCAGTGGTTTGTGAAGCAGTGCCTGGAGTGGCTATAAAGGCCAATTCTAGAGTGACAGGCTCTTCCACAGGTGCTGCAGAAAAATTTGTTTGTCGGGGCTGTTACACAGTTGGCTCTCCCCTTGCACTTCTGTCCTTTTTCCTGCCAAGTGCTAATTCTCTTCGACTCGCCACACTTCAGCTCCGCCTTTATGGCTGCCCACCAGCTCTGGCGAATGCTGGCAACTGACTCCCACGACTTGTGATCAATGTCACAGGACTTCATGTCGCGTTTGCTGACGTCTTTAAAGCGGAGACATGGATAGCCGGTGGGTCTGATACCAGTGGCGAGCTCGCAGTACAATGTGTCTTTGGGGATCCTGCCATCTTCCATGCGGCTCACATGGCCAAGCCATCTCAAGCACCGCTGACTCAGTAGTGTGTATAGGCTGGGGATGTTGGCCGCCTCGAGGACTTCTGTGTTGGAGATACGGTCCTGCCACCTGATGCCAAGTATTCTCCGGAGGCAGCGAAGATGGAATGAATTGAGACGTCGCTCTTGGCTGACATACGTTGTCCAGGCCTCGCTGCCATAGAGCAAGGTACTGCGGACACAGGCCTGATACACTCGGACTTTTGTGTTCCGTGTCAGTGCGCCATTTTCCCACACTCTCTTGGCCAGTCTGGACATAGCAGCTGAAGCCATTCCCATGTGCTTGTTGATTTCTGAATCTCGAGACAGATTACTGGTGATAGTTGAGCCTAGGTAGGTGAACTTTTGAACCACCTCCAGAGCGTGGTCGCCAATATTGATGGATGGAGCATTTCTGACGTCCTGCCCCATGATGTTCGTTTTCTTGAGGCTGATGGTTAGGCCAAATTCGTTGCAGGCAGCCGGAAACCTGTCGATGAGACTCTGCAGACACTCTTCAGCGTGAGGTGTTAAAGCAGCATCGTCAGCAAAGAGAAGTTCCCTGATGAGGACTTTCCGTACTTTGGACTTCGCTCTTAGACGGGCAAGGTTGAACAACCTGCCCCCTGATATTGTGTGGAGGAAAATTCCTTCTTCTGAAGACTTGAACGCATGTGAGAGCAGTAGGGAGAAGAAAATCCCAAAAAGTGTGGGTGCGAGAACACAGCCCTGTTTCACGCCACTCAGGATAGGAAAGGGCTCTGATGAGGTGCCGCTATGTTGAATTGTGCCTTTCATATTGTCATGGAATGAGGTGATGATACTTAGTAGCTTTGGTGGACATCCAATCTTTTCTCGTAGTATGAAGAGACCACGTCTGCTGACGAGGTCAAAGGCTTTGGTGAGATCAATGAAAGCAATGTAGAGGGGCATCTGTTGTTCGCGGCATTTCTCCTGTATCTGACGAAGGGAGAACAGCATGTCAATGGTGGATCTCTCTGCTCGAAAGCCACACTGTGCCTCAGGGTAGACGCGCTCGGCCAGCTTCTGGAGCCTGTTTAAAGCGACTCGAGCAAAGACTTTCCCCACTATGCTGAGTAGGGAGGTTCCACGGTAGTTGTTGCAGTCACTGCGGTCACCTTTGTTTTTATAGAGGGTGATGATATTGGCATCGCGCATGTCCTGAGGTACTGCTCCTTCGTCCCAGCACAGGCAAAGCAGTTCATGTAGTGCTGAGAGTATAGCAGGCTTGGCACTCTTGATTATTTCAGGGGTAATGCTGAATATCTCAATTAATATATAGATTTACTTCATTATTGGTTAAGACTTGATTTTAGAATAAATAGTTAATTTTGTTGTTGATTTAAGAATCCTGGTTGGTGTGCTTTACTCTGGGGACAAATAGAGTATCTAATTGTTTCTTTTCAGTAAGTGGAAGTGGGACTGAATTAACAGTGCACTCCTCCCTCCTCGGTCTAGCAAAAGTGTATGATGAACAACCTCTCTGGCCCTGAAAAAATATTTTTACAATTGTGGAGTCTCATTCCCTCAGTGGAAATCTGCAGATTAAAAAAACTATTAAACGTTTATGTAGTTGTATTTTGTTCTTTTATGTCATTCCCTTATTCCTATGTGTATTCTCCAATCATTTTTAATGTTTTTTTATTCGTTCAGGGGATGTGTGCACCACTGGCAAAGGCAGCGTTTATTGCCCATTCTTAATTGCCCTTGAAAAGGTGGCGGTGAGCCGTTGGGCCGAATTTTCAGCAAACAGATCCACACACAGCGAGGGGGCACTGGCAGTGGGTTGGGAACTTGTTTGATATTGAAGTGGGCTTTGTCATGGCTGTTTAACTGAGCTAGGATATTAGCATCTCACTTCCAGATTTCCCGATCAATCAAAGTAAGTGGGCAGGATCACAAGCTCTATTTGTCGTAAAAAGGATTTCTAGTTAATGGGACCATGTCAGAGGATCAGAATGCCTGAGTTGAACATTGATTCTTGTGGCTTCAGCAACCATAGGTATGGAAAGGGAAGATCCCAGCACTGTGACTCTTGCCGAAGGTACTGCTACAGGATCTGAGGGGCTGAAGTGAGGTGATCTTTCCCAAGGATGGGAGGAAGAGGACAGCCTCTCCAACCAAGTCGGCATGGATGGAAGTGGCCGAGGAAACAAGCAGCAGAAATGTAGTCAGTCCAATCTGGAGAAAATGCCCCAAGAGGTTCAATGACCTCAGGAGGCCAGGGAAGGTGAGTGACATGGCACTTTCAGGTACCAAGCCCCATGCTCAGACTTCCCCAGTATTTTCCTGCACAACACTCCTCAGACCAGCACACCTTGCAGCCCCACCTATTCCTCTCTCTCCAGGCTCCTCACATCCCCATTCGAACAGCCAACATTCACATTCACCCTCATTTTAGTGCCATCTCACACACATCCCTCACAGTCACCATCCACAAATGTTGTCCTTCCCTCCCATCCACCCAAGCTGTTTCTAATGCTCATAACTCTATTTTCTCTCCTTGCAAGTGAAAAGAGTGCACATTTGCAGTGAGAGGCAGAGAACCGCGGTGGGAATGGCCCTCCAATGATAACCACCATCACAGCCACGTGCAACATGTACCCACCTGGTCCACTGGGAAGAAGGTCTTGTACCAGAAGGCTGCAGATGCCAGCAACAACTTGCCATGAAAGCCTGAGCCTTCTGAGGTACTGGTGGTCGCACAAGTCGAGAGAGCTGATCTATGGACACTATGTTGGGGGTCTCACTTTGTTCCAGCTTGGTCTCTGGTCTTGGTCCATTCCCTCTGCCCTGCGTCAGCATGTAGCTGCAGAGAAGGCAGCTGTTGGTGTGGCTCCTGGTGCTGCTGGTGTAGTTGTGGCTGCTCCTCTTGTTACTCATCAGAGGTCCATCCTACTGCTGCATAAATTTCTCCCATGCAGCAGTGAAGGCTGACAGCAGGAAAGTTCAGATGATGGGAAGTAAAGTCCAAGGTAGGTGAGATGACTTGTAAAATGTTAGAAGTCTGGTTTTAGAGATACAGCACTGAAACAGGCCCTTCGGCCCACCGAGTCTGTGCCGACCATTAACCACCCATTTATACTAATCCTACACTAATCCCATATTCCTACCACATCCTCACCTGTCCCTATATTTCCCTACCACCTACCTATACTAGGGGCAATTACTACTGGCCAATTTGCCTATCAACCTGCAAATCTTTGGCATGTGGGAGGAAACCGGAGCACCCGGAGGAAACCCACGCAGACACAGGGAGAACTTGCAAACTCCACACAGGCAGTACCCAGAATTGAACCCAGGTCGCTGGATCTGTGAGGCTGCGGTGCTAACCACTGCGCCACTGTGCCGCCCCAGTCATCTGGGAAAGCCTGCTATACTCTCAGCACTACATGAACTGCTATGCCTGTGCTGGGACGAGGGAGCAGTACCCCAGGACATGCGCGATGCCAATATCATCACCCTCTATAAAAACAAAGGTGACCGCGGTGACTGCAACAACTACCGTGGAATCTCCCTGCTCAGCATAGTGGGGAAAGTCTTTGCACGAGTCGCTTTAAACAGGCTCCAGAAGCTGGCCGAGTGCGTCTATCCTGAGGCACAGTGTGGTTTTCGTGCAGAGAGATCGACCGTTGACATGCTGTTCTCCCTTCGTCAGATACAGGAGAAATGCCGTGAACAACAGATGCCCCTCTACATTGCTTTCATTGATCTCACCAAAGCCTTTGAGCTCGTCAGCAGACGTGGTCTCTTCAGACTACTAGAAAAGATTGGATGCCCACCAAAGCTACTAAGTATCATCACCTGATTCCATGACAATATGAAAGGCACAATTCAACATGGTGGCTCCTCATCAGAGCCCTTTCCTATCCTGAGTGGCGTGAAACAGGGCTGTGTTCTCGCACCCACACTTTTTGGCATTTTCTTCTCCCTGCTGCTTTCACATGCGTTCAAGTCCTCTGAAGAAGGAATTTTCCTCCACACAAGATCAGGGGGCAGGTTGTTCAACCTTGCCAGTCTAAGAGCGAAGTCCAAAGTACGGAAATCCTCATCAGGGAACTCCTCTTTGCTGACGATGCTGCTTTAACATCTCACACTGAAGAGTGCCTGCAGAGTTCCATCGACAGGTTTGCGGCTGCCTGCAATGAATTTGGCCTAACCATCAGCCTCATGAAAATGAACATCATGGGGCAGAACGTCAGAAATGCTCCATCCATCAATATTGGGGACCACGCTCTGGAAGTGGTTCAAGAGTTTACCTACCTAGGCTCAACTATCACCAGTAATCTGTCTCTAGATGCAGAAATCAACAAGCACATGGGAAAGGCTTCCACTGCTATGTCCAGACTGGCCAAGAGAGTGTGGAAAAATGGCGCACTGACACGGAACACAAAAGTCCGAGTGTATCAGGCCTGTGTCCTCAGTACCTTGCTCTATGGCAGCGAGGCCTGGACAACGTATGTCAGCCAAGAGCGACGTCTCAATTCATTCCATCTTCGCTGCCTTCGGAGAATACTTGGCATCAGGTGGCAGGACCGTATCTCCAACACAGAAGTCCTCGAGGCGGCCAACATCCCCAGCTTATACACACTACTGAGTCAGCGGCGTTTGAGATGGCTTGACCATGTGAGCCACATGGAAGATGGCAGGATCCCCAAAGACACATTGTCCAGCGAGCTCGCCACTGGTATCAGACCCTCCGGCCGTCCATGTCTCCGCTTTAAAGACGTCAGCAAACGCGACATAAAATCCTGTGACATTGATCACAAGTCATGGGAGTCAGTTGCCAGCATTCGCCAGAGCTGGCGGACAGCCATAAAGATGGGGATAAAGCGTGGTGAGTCGAAGAGAATTAGTAGTTGGCAGGAAAAAAGACAGAGGCGCAAGGGGAGAGCCAACTGTGTAACAGCCCCGACAAACAAATTTCTCTGCAGCACCTGTAGAAGAGCCTGTCATTCTAGAATTGGCCTTTATAGCCACTCCAGGCACTGCTTCACAAACCACTGACCACCTCCAGGTGCTTATCCATTGTCTCTCGAGATAAGGAGGCCAAAGAAGAAGACCTGGGAAATCAAGTTCTCAGATTAAGTGCTGTGAGCACAGGCCTTTCCCATAGGCAGTGCTGCAATGAGTCAGCTTCACTATGTAAATCATTTACAGGCTGACAGTTTCACTGAGCAATGGCTTCCTGCTGTGCTCTCGCTTTGTTGACCCTGGCAAGTTTCACACAGCTCGTGAATCCCATGCTCTGGCTGTAAAAGCCAGAATTCTGGGTTAAATGCACAAGTAATTGCCTTATTGAATATTTTAATTACTTATCCGACAGCTCCACAGGAGTCTCACGCTTGACTCCAAACCTGAACCAATGAAACCTGGAAGCGAGAAGGATCATTTGCATTTCTGTCCCAATGCCATTTCTCCGGGCTTTAACCACCTGCAAGCACCCTAACCCACTCTCCCATTGGCAGTTAAAGTTCTGTCCATGATGTCGATAGACACATGTGCTTTCATTTTAGGCTGAAATGTAGATTGGATTTGTATTTATTCAGAAATAAGCTGTTTCTTATAAAGTTCCATCATTGCAGCTATTGGAACATGTCCATTTGCCAATATTTAATGCCTAGATTTTGCAGTTGTACGGCAGCAACTTCTGGCATCCACACATGCGCAGTTAACAACAGCAACAACAACTTATATTTATATAGCACATTTAATGTAATAAAACATCCCAAGGAGCATTATAAAACAAAATATGACACTGAGCCACATAAGAAAATATTAGGTCAGATGACCAAAAGCTTGGTTAAAGAGTTCGGTTTTAGGAGTATCTTAAAAGAGGAAAGCAAAGTAGAGAGGCGGAAACATGTAGGCAGGGAATTCCAGAACTTAGGGCCTGGGCAACTGAAGGTACAGCCACCAATGGTGGAGTGATTAAAATCAGGGATACGCAAGATACCAGAATTAGATAGCACAGATATCTTGGAGAGTTGTGGGGCTGGGGGAGATTACAGAGATAGGGAGGGGTGAGACCATGGAGCATTTTGAAAACAAGGATGTGAATTTTAAAATCAAGAAATTGCTTGACCGGGAGCCTATATAGGTCAGCGAGCACAGGCATGAGAGGTGAATGGAACCTGGTGCAAGTTAAGACATGGAAAGCAGAGTTTTGGATGATCCAAGTTTACTGAGGGTAGAATGTGGGAGACCAGCCAGGAGTGCATCAGAATAGTTAAGTTGAGAAGTAACAAAGGCATGAGTGAGGGTTTCAGCCGCAGATGAGCTGAGACAAGGGCGACGTTGGGCAATGTTATGGATGTGGAAAGAAGCAGTCTTAGTGATGGCGCAAGTATGTGGTCGGAAGATCACATCGGGGTCAAATGTAACACTAAGGTTGCACACAGACTGGTTTAATTTCAGACTGTTGCCAGGGAGAGGGATGGAGTCAGTAGCTAGGGAATAGAGTTTGCAGTGGGGACCAAAAACAATGGCTTCAGTCATCCCAACATTTTATTGCAGGAAATTTCTACTTATCCAGGACTGGATGTCAGATAAGCAGTTTGGTAGATAGATCCTTGGGGACACCGGAGGTAAAGTTGTGGGAGCAGGAAGCAAAGCCATTGTAAGTGATCCTCTGGATATAAGATCGATAAGAATGGAACCAAGTGACTGCAGTCTAATCCAGCTGGATGACAGTGGAGAGGTGTTGGAGGAAGATGGTGTGGTCACCATGTCAAAGGTTGCAAACAGGTCAAGAAGGATGAAGAGGAAAATTTTACCTTTGTCACAGTCATATGTCATTTGTGTTAAATGTGGAAATCTAGAAGTTGCTATCACCGCTTCTCTGCTTCTCCACAAGGTGTGCTGTTGAAATTCCCAAGACGGCAATCATCCAGTAATCAATGAACTGACGAGACCTTTCCTCTCTACATTCTAATTTTGCTCTTAAAAACTCCTGAAAAAATTATGCCTTGTTAATGAGATGGAACTGGGTTTTTCATGGGATACTAAGCCATAATTACTGCTGCAGAACATTTCTGGCCCTGGAAAACTTTTCCATAAAGATAAAAAATCTTATTTTTTAACATCATAAAAGTATTTTAAGTTTGTTCATGATATTTCAGCTTCTATTATGTATGTCCCAATCTTTGTTTCGCTTTCTGTTAAAATTTATAAAAAGCAAAGTATAGTCAGTGCATTTTACTTCCTGGTTTGCTGTCTGTGAGAGTTCTACAAAATGATTGGCTGCTTACCTTGCTTGATGACATCATTGTTGCTGGATAACTAGAGATCCCCTTGACTTGGAGTCAAAATTAAATTAAAGTTTGGAAAGGGGAACTCTACGCCATAGAGATCACTCGATCTTTGTGGACAGCATTCTTTGAGGTCAATGACAATGTGATGGTGCTCACTGTTGACCTCAAAATCCAGGACAATGTAAAAAATGGTGATTTGCCAAATCAAATGTTTTCTGTAAATCAAAGAGAATGTACAGATTCCTTTTTCTTTCCAGTTACTTTGCAGTCACAAATCACAGTTAACAGTTCTGGAATAGTTCTTCTTATAAAAGTTTACATCCTCTATCCAGGCCACTTGCTCAGTTGATAGCGATGCAAGTGTGGGCCTGGATTAAATGATAAGGACATGAGAACAAAATGCATTCTGAACAGAGACAGGGCATAATTGATCATTAGATTATGTAGAAAAGCACTGTAAAATTAAGCATTATTTACATTTGCAAAAAAAAATACCTATGTGCAACAACACCAGGAATCAATAGTAGGGCAAGGCTCAGACTACGCCACTAAGAATAATGAGATGGGAAAGACAACTTGACTCGGATTCCATTGAATGGATCCAAATTCTGAGAGAGGTCCATGCGTTTCTCCCTTTTTGTAGGCCGAGATTGAATCTAAAAAGTTTGCTTTTTCCTCTGCTCCAAACTTATTTTTTCAGTTTGTCTTGCAGTTAGTTTGAAGTCCATTTACTAAAACTGAGTTTTTTTTGAGCCATAATCATATTTTCTTCTTAATGACTTATTTCCATAAACTATGAAGCTCCTACTGCCTGAAATATGGCTTATATCTCCTTGGGGTTTGTTTAGCCCTTTCCTTCAGTTAGTGTCAATGCAAGATAAGTCAAAGTCATTAGTAAAGGTCAAGTCATTCATCTCCAGTTGTGAAGCAATTTAATTTGCATTATTACATTGTTACATTCCATTGGATGGCTTAACTTTCTATCGGCAGAAAATTACCACGTGTAAAGGTGGAAGTAGCATTTTAGCAGTCAGACAGTAAAAACAAGCTCATCATCTGGAGATTGGACATTCACATCATGTGATCTGCACTTTCATTAAGCACTTATTTTCGGATATGATACTGAGCTAAACTGATTGCCTATATACTCATTTAATAGCAGCTCAAAGTTATCAGAATGTTGTCCTTTTGCTGTCTGGTTGGTTTAGGTCAAAGGCTAAAATTAATGATTTGAATGGTTCACAGCCCCAATAAATATTGATGAGTTTCTCTGTGAATAGTGGTTGGCATTACAAGCTTTGAGATAATGACTCAAGCATTTTATTTTTCACAAGCTGACATAGCCTGTCCAAAAATAGCAAACCCACACAACATCCTATTTAATTATCCCAATCTCTGTGTTTGGGCAATTTAACTAGATAGGGGTAGAATATACAGTAGAATTTTATGCAAATGCAGATGTTAGCTTTCAAATTCTCTCCAAGCTGATTCAGAAAATAGGGACGCTATAATGAAAGAGGTGAATGGAATGCAATTTGTATTTTTATTGGGCTAGTAAAAAGCATAAAAAAACGTCTCTTTTCGAATGCTTGAAGAGGCACTGCTGGTTTGTGATGCTAAAAAGTTAATGAAGGTATGTATTTATATAATTAAGTGACGATACTGCTTTCATTTCATCTATTAGAAGGGACTTCTAAATTTAGATAATTAAATCCTCTGCATAAAAGTCTGGAGAATGTGTTGCTGTGTTATAGAGAAATGTACCAGTAATGTTAAGCATCTTCTCACAGAGAACTCCATTGTTGTTTCTTTGCATGTACGTTGTGGGTAGGATCATTCTCTGGTGTGGTGTGTTGCCAAGAGCTGTACTGGAGATTGGCCAAGCTCATTTCACTTTGAACCTTTACAGCCAGTGGGACAGAGAGTTTTATCCCTCAAGCATAGGCTAGATTCAGATTTTAGTGAAGACAACCAATGTCCTAAGTATTCGCATTTTATCATTCTTCTCGCTGCACAATTACATCAAGGTCACTAGCTTATCCTTTTCAAGGAAAATGAGTAGAATTCTTTCACTAGTTAAAAAAAATTTACTCTCATGTGCTAAGAATGGAATTTGACTTATCCAGTCACTGTAAACCAGTGGCCTTAGGTATAACTACAGTGTATCACCATGTAGCATTTATGTGTTTGGACTTGATAAAAATGTGTACATGCCAGGAATCTATTAGGATTGCACATATATGACCTATTTTCATTTATTCATTCATGGGATGTGAGTGTCACTGGCAAGGCCAGTATTTATTGTCCATCCCTAATTGCCCCTGAGAAGGTGGTGGTGAGCCGCGTTCTTGAATCACTGTAGCCATGTGATGTAGGTCACCCACAGTGCTTTTAGGGAGGGAGTTCCAGGATTTTGAACCAGTGACATTGAAGGAACGGCGATATAGTTCCAATTTAGAATGGTGTATGACTTGGAGGTGAACTTGCAGGTGGTGATGCTCCCGTGCGTCTGCAGCCTTGTCTTTCGAGGTGGTAGAGGCCGCAGGTTTGGAAGGTTCTATCGAAGGAGCCTTGATGAGTTGCTGCAATGCATTTTGTAGCTGGTACACACTGCTGCCACAGTGCACCAGTGGTGGAGGGAGTGAATATTTAAGGTGGTGGATAGGGTGCTGATCAAGCGGGCTGCTTTGTCCTGGATGGTGTCAAGCTTCTTGAGTGTTGTTAGAGCTGCACTCATCCAGGCAAGTGGGGAGTATTCCACCACACTCCTGACTTGTGCCTGATGGTGAAAAGGCTTTGGGGAGTCAGGGGCGAGTTACTCACTGCAGAATTCCCAGCCTCTGATCTGCTCTTGTAGCTATAGCATTTACATGGCTGGTCCAGTTAAGTTTCTGGTCAATGGTAACCTCCAGGATGTCGATGGTAGGGGATTCAGCGATAGTAATGCCGTTGAACATCAAGAGGTAATGGTTAAATCATTTCTTTTTGGAAATAGTCATTGCTTGGCATTTGTCTGGCCCAAATGCTACTTGCCACTTATCAGCCCAAGCCTGAATGTTGTTCAGGTCTTGATGTATGAGGGCACAGACTGATTCAGTATCTGAGGAGTTGTGAAAGATACTGCACATTGTGCAATGAACAGCGAATAACCCCACTTCTGATGTTATGTTGGAGGGAAGATCGTTGATGAAGTAGCTGATGATGGTTCGGCCAAAGACACTACCCTGAGGAATTCATGATTAGCCTCCAACAACCACACCACCTTTCTCTATGCCAGATATGACTCCACCCAATGGAGACCTTTCCCAGTGATTCTCATTGACTTCAATTTTACTAGGGCTCCTTGATGCCACACTCAGTCAAATGTTGTCTTGAATCAAGGGCAGTCACTCTCACCTTGGGAAATCAGCTCTTTTGCCTATGTTTGGACCAAGGCTATAATCAGGTCTGGAGCTGAGTGGTCCTGGCATAACCTAAACTGAGCATTAGTGAGCAGGTTACTGCTGAATAGATGCCACTTGATAACATTCTCGACAACACCTTCCATCACTTTGCTGACGATTGAGAGTAGACTCACGGAAAGGTAATTGGCCAAATTGGATTTGTCTTGCATTTTGAAAACTGGACATACCTGGGCAATTTTCCACATGACGGGTAGATGCCAGTGTTGTAGCTGGACTGAAACAGCTTCACTAGGGATGAGGCTAGTTCTAGAGCATATACTACAGCCGGGACATTGCCGGGGCCCATGGTCTTTGCAGTATCCAATGTGTTCAGTCATTTCCTGATATCACGTGGAGGCAATTGGAATCTTTAATGCTGGGACCTCAGGAGGAGGCTGAGATGGATCATCTACCCGGCACTTCTGGCTGAGGACGGTTGCAAATGCTTCAGCCTTGTCTTTTGCACTGATGTGCTGGGCTCCACCATCACTGAGGATGGGGATGTTTGTGGAGCCTTCTCCCCCGGTTAGTTTTTAGTTGTCACCACAGTTCACAACGTTCACAGGGTAAGGGGGGGACAGCAGATTTCCTTCTCTGAAGGACATTAGCGAACCAGATGGATTTTTATGACAATCAGGTAGTTTCATGACCATCATTACTGAGACTAGTTTTTTATTCCAGACTTATTAATTAATTAAATTTAAATTCACCTGGTATATATAAAAGCTTAAAAGTGGATGTAGTCACAAATCATTTACATATCAGAACAATCTTCATCGAAAAGCCAGCAGGAGGATACGTTCCCCCTCTCCACATTGTTGAAGATTGAATGGTGACAGGAAATTGGAAAAAGTAGGGAGGGATCAGAAAATGGCCCTGTAAGGGTGAGGGCTTGCCCCGGTACCCAAAAGTGTCTCGAGAGTCGGATGTCTGGTACAAACAAGTGATCTTTTATTTACGAGCATGCAAGGAGAATGATTGTAGGAGTTCTGCTAGTACATTGCTCCAGTAGTCATTTTATACAGTTTTACTTGATAAACTGTTTCTTAATTACATCATCTCCCATCTATTGCCTTCCCTGATCTCATCCTGCCTTGGTTATATTATTCACTTCGTCAACCCCTTGATTACTCTATGCATAGGATGTTTAGGCTATTCATGGGATTCGGGTGTCTCTTTCCTGAGCTTGTTACCTTCTGATTAGGTATTTATATAATTTGTGTGTCTAGCAGGCAAGCTTTCTCAAGTTACAGGGATGTAAGTTATGCCAGCACCTGGCCCAAGGTAGACATTACCCTTGGATCCTCTGCCCGTCGATTAATCCAGGGATCCTACTGGTTTTGATGAGCTTCAGATCCTTCCCCAGCATCCTCTTATGACCTCACTTGTGTCCTAGTGACCAGGCTTAGTCTGGGATTGATACTTTGTATTATTCTACATAAATTGCAGCAATTTTAATCAAGCCTGCAGTACTCTCAGGGTACACCACTTCAGTCCCTCCTTTTGGCCCTAGGCTACTAGCAAGATGGCCAACTACACTTAAGTGCTCCTTGTTCCATCATTGTTGGCCAGACTGGTGGTTAGATTTGCATGGCTACATTTTCTAAATTATGTCTAACATCTCCATTTAGGTGCCAGGGTATAGCATTCAACTATAAATCTGAGCGCAATTAGCAACTGCACCACGACCAGTACATGGGAATCAATTCTAATCCAGGGGTGAACGGTCCACCTTAATATCCCAGTCCCAAACCACCTACCACCACGATTCGTCCTCCAGTTCGGCTACCACATCCTCTCCCAGTTGCTTGACCTCCCGTTGGATTCGGTGATACTGCTTCATTGCTGTCCAGGTCACTTCCCTCACCTTCAGTAGGTGTTCCAGCAGTTTAGGGATTCACTTCCCTCAGGAAGCAGATATCTCAACAAGTCCTCCGTTAGATCATTGGTTATGCTCATCCACTCCCTGCAGGGAGGCCGGATGTGAGTTATCGCTGAATGTCTGATTGTCGTTGGGGCCTGGGAGTGGAAGCAGAAACTTGAGTTAATCACTGGGCAGTGGATGTTACTGCGCTGGTATGAAGGTTTGCTAGTGGTCACACAGTATTCCCCTTCTCCATGATGTGCCACCTATGTCGGTTCATGGCAGGCACTGAAAATTTCAAGGGTACAGTTTAGGGTGGTATTAAAACCATGTGCGGCTCTCGTCCTTATCCCTATGGGATGTGGACAGAGAACATTATTCCCTATACCCATCCAGTGAGATCCCGTAAGGAGGGAATCTCTCTGGGTCACTTATTTGGGTACTTTGGCCAATTGTTATCTCCCATGATCCCTGTATTCTCTACCCCGAGAAGGGTTTGGATGCCCCTGGTTCTTTAGTATTTTGCTATGGTGTTTAAATTCAAATCTAACTTAAAATTCCATTTAAATATTACTTTGCTCAATATGATTTAGAAGTCAGCAAGCCCATTATAGCTAACAGCCATAATTCATTAATAAATACCGAATGGCTCTACACAATTATTCTAGAAATTTAATTTTTTTAAATTAAGAGTTATAATTGAATCAGTGAATCTCGCTATGCAGTCCAGCCACGAAGCTAGCCAATGTGTTCATGTACACGTAATGGAGTCTAACAACCTCTCTCGTTCAGGATACAAATAATGAACAGATTACCCAAAATGGGACCCTGCAGTCAACATTCACATTGGTTAGACAATTTAATAACAAATAACTGGACTAGAACTTAATCCAACAAGTAACCGCATACAGATAGAATAGGGATTTTAAAGTTAGAACGACAGGTGGGACCTGCACAAGAAGGACGGGTTGCATCTAAACTGGAGGGGCACAAATATCCTGGCTGCTAGTGTCACTCATGAGGGTTTAAACTACTGTGGCAGCAGGTTGGGATTCAGAGCAGTAGGACAGCAGGTGAAATAACTGAGGGGAACTAGTAAATAAGGCCAGTAAGATTAAGAGGAAGAGTAGGCAGGGAGATGTTGCTGAGCACAGCGGGACTGGTGGGCTGAAGTGCATTTGTTTCAATGCGAGAAGTATAACAGGTAAGGCAGATGAACTTAGAGCTTGGATTAGTACTTGGAACTATGATGTTGTTGCGCTTACAAGACTTGGTTGAGGGAAGGACAGGATTGGCAGCTAAATGTTCCGGGATTTAGAAGCTTCAGGCGGGATAGAGGGGGATGTAAAAGGGGTGGGGGAGTTGCATTACTGGTTAAGGAGAATATCACAACTGTACTGCGGGAGGACACCTCGGAAGGGTCATGAAGCGAGGCAATATGGGTAGAGCTCAGGAACAGGAAGGGTGCAGTCACGATATTGGGGTTTACTACAGCCCTCCCAACAGCCAGTGGGAGGTAGAGGAGCAGATATGTAGAAAGATATTGGAAAGATGTAAAAGTAACAGGGTTGTAGTGATGGGTGATTTTAACTTCCCCTATATTGACTGGGACTCAGTGCTAGGGGCTTGGATGGGGCAGAATTTGTAAGGAACACCCAGGAGGGCTTCTTGAAACAATATGTAGATAGTCCAACTAGGGATGGGGCCGTACTGGACCTGGTATTGGGGAATGAGCCCAGCCAAGTGGTCGACGTCTCAGTAGGGGAGCATTTCGGGAACAGTGACCATAATTCCGTAAGTTTTAAGGTACTTGTGGATGAGGATAAGAGTAGTCCTCGAGTGGAAGTGCTAAATTGGGGGAAGGCTAATTATAGCAACATTAGGCAGGAACTGAAGAATTGGGGTGGCTGTTTGAGTGTAAATCAACATCTGACATGTGGGAGTCTTTCAAATGTCAGTTGATTAGAATCTAGGACCAGCATGTTCCTGTGAGGAAGAAGGATAAGTTTGGCAAGTTTTGGGAACCTTGGATAATGAGGGATAGTGTGAGCCTAGTCAATAAAGAGAAAGGAAGCATTCGTAAGGGCTAGAAGGCTGGGAACAGACGAAGCCCTTGAGGAATATAAAGAAAGTGGGAAGGAACTTAAGCAAGGAGTCAGGAGGGCTAAAAGGGGTCATGAAAAGTCATTGGCAAACAGGATTAAGGAGAATCCCAAGGCTTTTTATACGTATATAAATAGCAAGAGGGTAGCCAGGGAAAGGGTTGGCCCACTCAAGGACAGAGGAGGGAATCTATGTGTGGAGCCAGAGGAAATGGGTGAAGTACTAAATGAGTACTTTGCATCAGTATTCACCAAAGAGAAGGACGGTGGATGATGAGTCTAGGGAAGAGAGTGTAGATAGTCTGGGTCATGTCGTTATCAAAAAGGAGGAGGTGTTGGGCGTCTTGCAAAGCATTAAGGTAGATAGATCCCCAGGGCCTGATGGGATCTACCCCAGAATACTGAGGGAGGCAAGGGAGGAAATTGCTGGGGCCTTGACAGAAATCTTTGAATCCTCATTGGCTACAGGTGAGGTCCCAGAGGACTGGTGAATAGCTAATGCTGTTCCTTTGCTTAAGAGGGTAGAAAGGATAATCCAGGAAATTATAGGCCGGTGAGACTTACTTCAGTGGTAGGGAAATTATTAGAGAGGATTCTTCGGGACAGGATTTACTCCCATTTGGAAACAAATGAACCTATTAGTGAGAGGCAGCATGGTTTTGTGAAGGGGTGGTTGTGTCTCACTAACTTGATTGAATTTTTTGAGGAAGTGACAAAGATGATTGATGAAGGAAGGGCTGTGGATGTTGTCTATATGGACTTCAGTAAAGCCTTTGACAAGTCCCTCATGGCAGACTGGTCCAAAAGGTGAAGTCACACGGGGATCAGAGGTGAGCTGGCAAGATGGATACAGAACTGGCTCAGTCATAGAAGACAAAGGGTAGCAGTGGAAGGGTGCTTTTCTGACCGGAGAGCTGTGACTAGTGGTGTTCCCCAGAGATCAGTGCTGGGACCTTTGTTGTTTGTAGTATAGATAAATGACTTGGAGGAAAATGTAGCTGGTCTGATTAGTAAGTTTGCGGACGACACAAAGGTTGGTGGAGTTGCGGATCGTGATGAGAATTGGCAGAGGATACAGCAGGATATAGATCGGTTGGAGACTTGGGCGGAGAAATGGCAGATAGAGTTTAATCCGGACAAATGTGAGGTAATGCATTTTGGAAGGTCTAATACAGGTGGGAAGTATACAGTAAATGGCAAAACCCTTAGGAGTATTGACAGGCAGAGAGATCTGGACGTACAGGTCCACAGGTCACTGAAAGTGGCAATGCAGGTGGATAAGGTAGTCAAGAAGGCATACGGCATGCTTGCCTTCATCGGTCGTGGCATCGAGTACAAAAATTGGTAAGTCATGCTGCAGCTGTACAGAACCTTAGTTAGGCCATACTTAGAATATTGCGTGCAATTCTGGTTGCCACACTACCAGAAGGATGTGGAGGCTTTGGAGAGTGTACAGAAGAAGTTTACTAGGATGTTGCCTGGTCTGGAGGGCATTAGCTATGAGGAGAGGTTGGATAAACTCGGATTGTTTTCGCTGGAACGATGGAGGTGGAGGGGCGACATGATAGAGGTTTTCAAAGTTATCAGTGGCATGGACAGAGTGGATAGTCAGAAGCTTTTTCCCAGGGTGGAAGAGTCAGTTACTAGGGGACATAGGTTTAAGGTGCGAGGGGCAAAGTTTAGAGGTGATGTGCGAGGCAAGTTCTTTACACAGAGGGTGGTGAGTGCCTGGAACTTGCTGCCGGGGGAGGTGGTGGAAGCAGGTACGATAGCGACGTTTAAGAGGCATCTTGACAAATACATGAATAGGATGGGAATAGAGGGATACGGACCCCGGAAGTGCAGAAGGTTTTAGTTTAGACAGGCATCAAGATCGGCGCAGGCTTGGAGGGCCGAATGGCCTGTTCCTGTGCTGTACTGTTCTTTGTTCTTTGTACAGTGGGTGATACTGATGCTAGCTTTATGCATGACTGCTTTAAGTATAAAGGGAACCTTCATTGCCACGCTTTGCAACTTTAGGCACTGCTGTTCCCCATTCCTAACTGCCCTGAACTACTCCTTAGGTATCCTAGTTTGTTAACCGTGACATTTAATGTTCCGTGTGCCTGATCGCAATTGGCATCGCTCAAGTTCTTTTAGAACAGGCCTTGTTGGGTCCCCCAGTCAACTGACTTGGTTCCTTCCATGCTCATGGTTGCCAGACATATCAGCATTTCTGCAGTTTTCATGGTCCTGTAAAGAGAGAACATAGCGGACGCCGGTCGTCACCGGTTGGTTATTATTATTCTTTGCGTTTGCATACTCCCTGATCTGTGTCCTGTGTTTCCACCGTAAGGTCCTTGCCAGCGAGATGTTAAGCCTGGTTTTGCAACTAGAACCCTAACAATCACTTGATCTCCTACTCTTGGCAACTTTTCCCTGTCTTTTAGAAAAACTTCCAAGTTCTGACCTAAAATTTCCTTTTGTAGCTCGGTGTCACATTTTGTTTTATCATGCTCCTGTGAAGTGCCTTGAGATGTTTCATTATCTTTAAGGTGCCATTAAAATATAAGTTGTTTTTGTTGTTGATGTCAACTTGTATTATAAAGTGTCTTATGAAATAATAAAATGTGGAAAACTTGCAGGTTATGAGATCAACTCACTGATGTGATGTTGACTCGTGACAAACTCTCACTTGTGTGGTATCTGACTCTTGGAGAGTAAGTGAGAACACTTATAATATGTATTTAACATATGAGGCAATGAAATCTAATTATCTGAAAATGTTGAATTCCAAGTTTGTACACAACATAGATTTACTCTTAAAGGGGACAAGATTCCGCATCAAAAAGAATCGTGAGGCGGGACCATTTCTAGGTCCCGACCCCCAGACTTGATGGCAGCACTCCCGCCTGTGAATTCTTCTTTGCGAAGCCACTTCCAGGGCCATCATCCAATCACAGGGCCTACAGCCTCGGAAAGATGGCAGCCCCATCGGCAGAGCTGGGTGCTGCTACTGCAGGACAGTAAACCCAAGGGCCCCTCCACCTTGATGCGCCCTTTGAGGAGGTCTCAATTTAAAAAAAAAAACTGTGGGCACAGCTGCCAGGCCACTCCTGTGAAGGGGAAACCTCTCCACAGGATGGCTTTGGCCAGACCTGTAGCCCACTAATCCCTGCTGCTCTGTTGGGGGAGTTATGAACAGTAGACCTCACGGGCTGCTGCCAGTCAGTCACCTCCAGGCACCTGCCGGACTTTGGCCTCAGTGGGGGGGCCTGCCACCACTGGGAATATTCCCGTTTGTCCCCAAACTGTCCACAAATGGGCAGTTAATTATTCCAACTGGCTACCCATCGCTGCCAGATGGGTAGCTGTTGCTGGTGATGATTTGCCTCCAGCAAGATTGCCCAGAGGTGGGAACGCATCAGGTCATTGACCTGACACCCTCATTTCAGCATTTCCTCCTGACCCTGCCTTGAAACCCACCTTCCAGGGACCGGGAAGATTCCACCATTAAAGTGTGCAACAGTCAATTACACTTTAAACAGCCAATGTTTGCACAATCTCATTCATTACTGTCCAATATTTTTGACAATTGCTGGATTGAACAGGAAGTACTCAAAATTGCAGCATATTTCATTCATTTTTCAAAGTGAGCTGTGTTGTCCAACACGAGATAAGACGTTGAGTAATGGAATGGTGTTGTTACAACTTTAACTGCTTCTTTCCATTTGTGCACTTGCTAGAGAAACCCCCATGCTAAACATCAAACATTTCCCTCATAACTATAGTACAGTGAATGAACGAGAGACCCAAAGTAGCCAATTAAAATGGATCATGCAGTCATAGCCCTGGCATCATAAAGAAAACCAATACTCTGACCTCTGCTCCCTCTGAGCATGCCTTCCCATTGGAAGTATGGGAATCAGCCTGCAATTGTTTTTTTTTACAATTTTGAATGCATTTTCTGCCTTCGATAATAACATATTAATGTCAGCTTTGGCTCTTTGGTAGCACTCTCACCTCTGAGTCATCAGATCAAGTCCCACTCCTTAATGGGATCACATAAATGGGCTGGCACCTCAGTGCAGGATCACAGTGTTGGAGTTTGCACCTTTCAGATGAGAAGTTAAATTAAGGAACCACCAGCTTGTTGAGGGGGATGTAAAATAAAATCCCATGACTATATTGGAAGAATAGGTACACAATATTTTATTCTTCAACGTAGAATCTAATGACTAAATAACCAAAAGAGATTACCTAGTCATTCATCACTTTGCTGTTTGTGGGATTGTTGCATGCTAATTGGCTGCTAACTTTGTCTAAATGACAACAGTGACTACACTTCAAAGGTGATTCAATGGTTATAAAGTGCTTTGTAAAGCGTTAAAGCACCTTAGGATGTGAAAGATACTATATAAATAAATCTAGGTTAATATTTCTGTGTGATCATGAACACATGCCACATTGTGAAGATGCTCTCCTTCAGATGAAACATTGAAGCAAGACCCATCAATTTGTGCAGTTAAGTGCCAACGTGAATGGCTCAGCTCATGTAAATGCATTATTTTAATAAGGGAGGGTGAACTCAGCTCCAGCGATAGTGACAGATCTGAGGCCTCTGCTGCAAACTCACAACCATACCAAACGAGAAATTTGCTGAACTGATTTTATTGAATTCTTGTGATGTTTTTGCTTATCGAGATGAGGAATGATAAAAATAATTTTAGAGAGTCATTTAAGGCAAAGAAGGCCATTCCTCCCATCGAGTCAATGCTGGCTCTCCACAGAGCAATCCAGTCAGTACCACTCCCCTGCTCTGTCCCTGTAGCCCTGCAGGTTTATTTCCTTCAGGTGCCCATGCAATTTCCTTTTGAAGTCATTGATCATCTCCCTTTCCACCACCCTCGTGGGCAACAAGTTCCAGGTCATTACCATTGACTGTGTAAATAAGTTCTTCCTCACATTTCCCCTGCATCTCATGCCCAAAATTTTCAATCTGTGTCCCCTGATCTTTGTACCATCAGTTATGGTTTCCTTCTCTAACTTATCTAATAGCTTGTATACCTCTATCAACTCTCCCCTCAATCTCCTTTGG
Source organism: Heterodontus francisci (assembly GCF_036365525.1). Lineage (NCBI taxonomy): Eukaryota > Metazoa > Chordata > Chondrichthyes > Heterodontiformes > Heterodontidae > Heterodontus > Heterodontus francisci. Next base: position 55,058,822 of record NC_090392.1, on the reverse strand, counting down.
TCCAGGGAGAACAACATCAGCTTTTCCAACCAAACCTTGAAACTCAAATCCCCCTTCGCTTTACACAATCTGGTAAATCTCCTCTGCACCCTTTCAAGGACCATCATATCCTTCCTAAAGTGTGGTGTCCAGAACTGGATGCAATACTGTAGTTGGAGCATAACTTCCTTGCTTTTGAACTCCATGCCTCTATTTATGAAACCCAAGATTCTATATGCTTTGCTTGCCACTCTCTCAATATATCCTGCCACCTTCAAAGATCTATGCACTTGCACCCCCAGGTCCCTCTGATCCTGCACACTCTTTAGAACTGTGCCATTAAGTCTAAATTGCCTCACCCTATCCCTTCTGCCAAAATGCATCACACCACACTTATCTGTATTAAATTGCATCTGCCACTTGTCTGTCCATTCTACCAGTGTATCGATGTCCTGTTGTCGGCAGATTGTATCATCCTCACCATTTGCCACTCCTCTAAGTTTGGTATCATGTCAAATTTTGAACTTCTACTCTGATAGTGCTTGAAAATTTCCATTTCAGACATCACTATCAGAATAAGGAACTGCCAGAGCAAATATAGCATAGGTTAGGTGCAGAGTAAAGCTCGCTCTACCCTGCTCCAAGGATGCATCTTTGTCTTACTGGGGCATTTACAACACTGCCACATTCTGCCATTTGCACACGAGCTAGTCTTCTCTGAGTGAGATTGCCAATGTTGTGTGAAATTAGGAACTGCTTTACCCAGTCAGTGTTTACCCAGGATTGAGACTGTCCACACTCATTCCAAACAGGACTTATACAGCCAGTGCAGACTTTCAGCCCATTATTGCTGCTGGATTTGAATGCTATCCTAGGAATGAGTGACTAGTGCTAATTAACTACACCCATTTCCTTCTCATTAATCCAGCAGAGCTTTTGCTGAGACTTACCAGCTGTAGCTCAGTGGGTGGCACTATTGCTTCTGAGTTAGAAGGTTGTGGGTTCAAGCTCTGTCTCTGGTGACTCAAGCACAAAATTCAGCCTGACACTCCAGTACAGTATTGAGGGAGTACTGCACTGTTGAAGTGCCATCTGTTGAATGAAAAGTTAAAAGAAGGCCCACTGTGCCCTATCAGCTGGAGATAAAAGATCCCACGGTGCTATTTTGAAGAAGAACACTGGAGTTATCCTCAGTGTCTTGGCCAACATTTACCCCTCAAACTGTGTCACTAAAAAAAAAGATTATCTGGTCATTAACACATGGCTGCTTGTGGAATCTTGCTGTGTACAAATTTGCTGCTATCTTTCCTGCATTCCAACATTTTAGAAGTACTTCCTTCATTGGCTGTGAAGCATTTTGGGGCATGCTGAGGTTACAAAATGTTCCATATAAATGCAAGACTTTCATTCTTTAAGAATTACTTTCAAACACTGTGAACAAATTGCAGTTACCCACCTCACTGCCGGAATGCTCTTCCCCAATTGCATTTTCCTGTTATTTTAAACCACTGTGGTTGTCATATTATTTCATACATATTCTCTAAGTATGTCTTTAATTACAGATGATTCATAAAATATTGTATTCCATTCAAAAAATGTTTTGTTTCAAGTAGTCACACTTTTCCACTTTTCTAATAGTGAGAAATGGCCCTTATTTCCATTTGGAGATTTTCATTATTATTAAAATGAAATATATATTCACAAGATGAAGGATGTGGTATGCAGATTGCACAATAGCTTTCATTTCTCTGTTTCCCATTTAAAAGAAAATGAATTAATTCCATACTTCCTGACTTTGTTTCTGGGTATATAAATCAGAACGGCTTGTTTTTCAAAATTTTCTATCATTATCTTTGAGGCTACGATAGTTTTAAAATAATGCACAGTGACGTTCCAAAACAATTATTCTTGAATGTAAATGTGCAGCCCACAGAAAACCTGCTTCGGTGCTTAGTGAGTGAGCAATAAGCAACTTCCGAGTGTTGATGGGATGCTCTCAATCAAGAGGGAAATAAGTATGCATTGTTAAAACAGTCTACCTCACTTCATGTTGACAGTAGGTCCACACTTGAGGATCAGTGGCAATTCAACCTATCAAACTTTGCCTACATCACATAATATCCTGCACAGCAAACTTGATCCCCTCTGTGAATTCAATGCTCTGCTAATTCTGGACATTTATTTTGTTCTCACTTGCACTGGGAAAACAGGAGAAAGCCCGAGGGATAAAAAAAAACACACACACTTGCAATCACAGAGCCAGGTGGGTTATGTAAAATAAATACAAAGGCACAGAAAGAAGAAATAACAGAGTAGACAGGCATAGATGACCATAAGGAGGAAAGGTGAAGCATGTATTATTCTGTCCCTGCAGCTGATGGACTAGAAGTAGCATTTAGCTGCACATCTCAGAAAAACAGCTCACCACTCAAAATCTCACACCTATGATGTGTCCAGTAATGAGAGCTCTGAGTAACATTCATTTCAACATAATAACCAAATGCCACAATTCTGCCCTTACTGCAAACAAACCATTGAATATACTAGCAGATTTCTGTAGGTATTGCTCACAGGTAGTCTATGGTCTGGAACATGGTTGTAATGTTCACTCACCAATATTGAGCTGAAATTAACCTGGCTCATCCCTTTAAGGTCAATCTTTAAGGACTCTCTGTGGGGAATTGGTCTTAATAGGCAAATTCAAGCAATTATAATGGCTTGTAAATTCCTAAGGTCATTTAGCAGCTTGTAAATTTCAGCCTCTGGGTTGGAAGAACGCAATTTAAAATCACCAGCTTTCTCTTCCTTTTTTCAAGATATTCACACAGGCAAAGTAACATAGATACTTGGGAGTGCAATGGGCATGAGTTGGTGTGTGATGGTCGTATGTGTACACAGGTTCTGGAGAGAGTGTGAAGTTTGAACTGATCAAATATAAAATTAAGGGCATTAAGTTTGGATCTGTAGTGCTGCTGGAGTTGGCACAATGGGAGCCAGAGGCCCTCTGAGTGGGGCACACCGCAGTTTCTGGCATGGCCTGTGGGGACCCCCATGCTGGGAAGGGCATTCATGCAGGCTGGCTGAACCACGTGCTTTCAGCGCACGCTGTTAGGCCCCATGCGGAGCGCTCAGTTAAAGTGCGGGTCCTGTTCGAATCAACGCTACATCAGGTAAATGAGGAGACAGCAACAAATTCACATGCTGCCAGCCTTGATGGCAACGGGCATGGGCAGGTCACAAAACACGAAAATGTGCCTGTAAACAGACCATAATGAATTTTTATCCCTTAATATTTAAACCTTTTTTTGAGAGCTTAACTGAACTCTCAGTTACTGATAGCAAAGATTCCATATGCCAAACTTAAATAAAAATACCTGATAAATTAACCTTGCTCCTTGGTTTTGTACTGATGGTCCAATTATAATGCATCCTTTCTGCAAATGGGACATGATTTGTTGTTGTATCGACACAAAAGCTGTAGTATAATTGGAGGGTATAACCAGATAGTGAAGCTAATGATCTGACAACCGTCATGCTCACGCAAAGAGCAATTATGAACTATAAAAATGAACTGGTGAATTAACCTCCCAGACAAAATGGAGTAAGAGGTCAGGTGACCTCTCCTGTGCTGCAAATATACATAGTGACTGCTGGAGGCTGAACCCATGATCATGTCTGGATCAGCTTGAAGAAAGTATTCGAAATGCTAATGGCCCCTTCAATGTTAATGGCTACTTTTTCAACCAGTTGGATTATCAATGACTTTTGCAGGCCTAGGGCTGGATTTTGTGCTCAGTTGGAAGGCAGGTTCTATGGCAGGGATGGGGGGGTGTGGGGCGGGGGTGCGCGGAGAATTGGGGCAGATTCATCCACCACAGAACCCGAGACTCTAATGCCAGGTTCTGATTTTCTCAGAGGCGGTAAATTTCCGTGGTGGCACCTTTGCTGCAAAACGATGGGATTGTAGTTCAAATATGCAAAATACAGTTTTGCATGCATTAGTATATAATTGGCTGGAATCCTACCAGGCATTCGCAATTTTTCTGCATGATGTGTGGCACTAATGTACCTTCACTTTCCCATCTTTGAAAAGCTGGTGCCACTGAAGCAGGAGTCCTCAGTGCCTGCAAAGGTTACATAAGTTTTGCATTTTTACCTTCATGAATTTTTTTCAGCATCGGACATTGCTGCTAAGCTCAATCTGCAGATATGAGGGAAGGGGGTGATCTCTGCAAGTGGGTACTGTGGAAGTCAGTGGGTGGGGGGGGGGGGGGGAGGTGGTGGCGGGGTGAAGTGTTGAACTCTGCAGTCCAATATCAGGAGATGCATAAACAGTGTCGCCAAAGCTGCCTCGCCACTTGCTTGGGGGGCAGGGGAGTGGCCTCCGTTAATTTTTTGGTTAAGGATAGGCATTGATGGACAAACTTCTTTATTTTATGAATACTCCAGACCCTTTAGGATAGGATGACCATATATCCACATTTTCCAGGGACAGTCCACAGATGCCCCTGGGCAAAAATGTCCCTGGTTCAGCAAACTCGTCTCCAAATAAATATACTAATTATGAATGACTGTGCGGTTTCAAATCAGGAGACACATGACCATGAGCTGTGTTGCATTTAGGCAATAAAGTGTGTGGGGCTGTGCAGCAGGGCAGGTTCTGATTTATGGAAGGGATGTCAGTCTCTGGATTTCAACCAGTAGAAGGTGAGCGACTTTAGCTAATGCAGATTTATGCTCTGTGGCCGCAGTGTGCACGCTCCGCACACCCCACCCCCTTCACACCCCTATTGCCCCCAACTGAATCCACAGATAGTCCTTGATCACGTACAGTTTTCCTGTGAAATTTGGTTGAACAGAAAACAATCCCGGAGCCAAAATGTCTGAGTAATGGGGGTAACTGGACTAATGAGTGGCGTCTGGAGCCGGGCTATGTAAATAGCTTGTGAGCCAGATCAGAACACTATCTACAGCCTCAGATGGTGTGGATGAGTGTTGGGCCACAAGTCCCCAGATTCAGTTTAGAAAATATGATCACCCTACTTTAGACTATCTATTCCATGATTCCTTCCTCTGGAAAGCGACACATCCTTCAGTTCCCGACTGAAGTGTTACAAGTATTGATTTGAGAGCACTGCCTACTTTGAGCAGCATGAGCCCCTGGTACTGAGTTATACTGCTGTCTCAGCATTGTTTTGTGATTATTTAACATGCATACACTTTCTCCAGACTGACTTGAGAACTTCCTAAAGTTGCTGTTATCCAGAAAGCCATTTGAAGCTGAAGCAGATCATTTTCTGCGTGTGTCTCACACTGATTGCCACAGTTCAATATGTTGCGTTACAGACAGGTAGGAAATGATAGAGTTGGTTTTCCTTTTCACCTCTCAACTGACCGCAGGCAGTGTTTTATTAGAATTATGTTTTAATCCTTGAGCGTTTTAATGGTCAATAAACAGCCAAATGACAGGTTTTCTCAAAGGTTTAAAGAAAGATAAATGTTTATGAAACAAAACCCTGAACATTGCAACTTCACCCACACACACAAGAATAGAGATTAATAGACAGCATGCATTTAGGTCTGGTGTTTTCACAAAGTGTTCATTGTGAAACATTGTTTATTTTCCTGGGAGGAAAACTTATATGATGCAGGCATGTTCTTCTGTTTTTTCTGGTTCCCTGGAGTTAAGCTTTGAAGAGTTTTAGGTGGACCCATGCCTTGCTGCAAACTTCTTTGATTAAATCTCAGTTACAGGCTGATGGCGAAGATCCTATTTCAATCTCTCAGTTGGAGAGTTTTCAAAGGTCACCTTTGCGACTCTGTCTCTAGGTAGTTTTTAAAGTTGGTATTCAGCAGGGTCTTCTCGGCTGGAATAGATCTCTCTCAGTCTCCTGGCTGCTGGCTTTCTGTCTCTGCTCTGGCTTTCTGCACAGAAAAGTCTCTTTTGAAAAAAATACTTATCAGGCTTGGTTTCTGTCAGGTGACCAAAGTTGTTCTCCCCTGGTGTTTCCTGCAATGTCTCTGAATGTGTGGCCTATTGTTAGACAATGGTGTTTGAATGTTACTCATGTTGATAAAGTGTCCAAATAGCTATCCTCAGCACAGTCCAATTTCTCAAACATAGAGTGTGAAACACTTGCTCTGGTGTTTGGGATCACAAGGTTCCTCACCTACCTGTTCGGCAAGCAGTTCATGGTGGAAACTGATCACAAATCACTGGAGATGATCTGGCGCAAATCATTGACAAGTGTGCCACCTTGACCATAGAATTCTTAGTGAAGGTACGGGGTACAACTTCGACATCTGCTACAAACCAGCCAGTAAAGTGATCACTTTGGATATGCTGAGCAGATTGCCAAACCCAAGCAAGAATGAAGACGATCCACTGGATCTACAAGTGGAAGCATGGACATTGAGGTGGAAGATGTGCTCAAAATCGACTTATTGCATTTTGGTCAGCACAAATGTGACCAACTGCAATCAGAAACAGCAAATGACTCGCAACTGTGGAGAGTCTCCACATTGTGGAGAGTCATCATGGAAGGCTGGCCTGACATGGTAAAAGAGGTGCCAGAAACCCTCAGATGCTTCTGGCCTTACAGAAATGAACTCGGTATCTCAAGAGCCATCACCTTCAAGGGAAAACAAGTGATTGTGCCCAAAGCTCTCTGAGACAGCTTCTTGTCACAACTTCACCAAGGCCAAATGGGCATTGAGCGAATAAGATGACTGGCACGAGACACTGTTTATTGGTCAGGGATCAATAATGACCTTGAAAGGTTAGTGAGGATGTGTGAGGCATGCGAGAGCCACCAGGCCCAACAACACAAAGAACCTCTACGCCCTCACGAGATTCCATTAATCATTTGGTCTAAAATCGCCACTGCCCTATTTTCTGTTAATGGAGAAGACTTTATAGTAGTTACTATTTATCCAAACTTCCAATTGTCAGACAGGTAAAAGACACTTCAAGTGCGGTTGTTGCAGACACTTCAAGTGCGGTTGTTGCAAAGACACATTTGAGTCTATTTGGTGCACCTTAAGAAATCATTTCTGACAATGGGCCACATTATATGGGCAAACCTTTAGGGATATGTGTGCCTAATGGGGCGTATACCATGTGACATCCCCATCACATTACCCTAGGTCTAATGGTCTCGCCGAGCGAATGGTCCACACAGTCAAAGCACTTATCCAAAAGTGTTGGACAATGAAACAAGATTTTCATGTTGCCATGCTCCACCTCAGAGCTACACCTATGGATATGGGATTACCGTCACCAGCACAGATCATGTTTGGCAGACAAGTGCAGACAACTCTGCCAAGACATCATCTGTTCAAATTCTCTGAGGTGCTGGAGACACCGCTCGAAAAACATTTTGCCCTAATTTCACACTGTTTCCAAAACTTGCATTTTTCCCCTCTTTTCCACAATTTCAACTGTTCCATCTGCCCATAAACAGAAAGCAGGGGGAATTCAGATAGCTGCCAGCTAAATCCAGTCAAGCCTCACTGAAGCCACTGCTCTAGATTTGCGTATATAAGGTACATTTGTTTTACAGCAGTTTTAACCTTCAAGCGGAGACATTCATTTGATTTTCAATTATTTTTTGTTGCACTCGAAGTAATCGTACTGATCTTAAGCTCTTCCATTGCGCGAGTGTGGAAAAGACTTTAAATTCTGTGTTGAAATTAAACCATTAATCTTTCACTTTTCTCTTATTCAGAGGAACTACATCCAAGTCCTCACATTACATGTTTACTTTCCACTACAGTACACTCCGCCACATTGCAAAAGATACCACGTTACAAACATGCTTTTGAATCCGAGTTATGATCCTCGTGGAAAGCACCACCAAACAAAAATGATCAAATACACCCATTAACCCCAATTTAGGAAACCAAACCAAACAGATAAGATTTCACTTTTATAAGTTTTGCTTTAACACTCAAACCAAAACCAACATAAATTAAACATGAAGCAACAGATAGATCATGGTCTTTATATATACATATATTACAAATTGTACCTTATCTATTAGATACAACAGTGACGGGTCCCACAGTTTCACTGTACAGCCCACCCAGTACATATGGCAACAATTACACAGTTCTTCACAACTCTGAAGTTGCTCAGGTAGATTTTCAGCTCCTTTCTTCAAGGATATAGCTGCTGTTCTTCTGACAGCAGTTCCCTCTCAATCCGAACTCCACAAGCGCGGTCTTCACCACAAGGCACACTTCTCTGGAACCTCTTCAGTTCTGTTCATGAAAGTCTTGATGACGTGGATTTACCAGTCTTGTCTTTATCCACATTCTTCAGTGACAACCTGTGCACTGTATGGGGGGTCTGGTTATTTGGCTATTTTAAGAAACAGCTCCTGGATTCAGTCTTCACTTTCTTCTGTTTACCAGTGCTCCACTCCTGCCTGGTCTGCCTGATGTGGGGAGGATTCTGTCTCCTTTTATCTGGTTCTAGCCAGTGTCAGTTTCCCCAGAAACCTGATGTTATTTTTCCAGCTTCTGGTTCAGTTTTGGTTTCCATTTCTGTTTCAGTTCTAGTTTCCCTCTCAGTTAGGGTCTGGAAATAAATAAGCTTTGCAACCACAGATTCCATCACATATGAATGTGGTGTGACCTGATTTGTTCATCTGGATGCTTAGCTGAACAAATAACAAATGATGAGAGCAGCTCATTGATTCCACCAAAGCTATTAACTAGATGATGCAGTCTCATGCATTACCCTCCCTAATTATAAGTAATGCTATCTTCTGTGGGAGCTGAAGGCAAAGTTTGTGGCTTGCTTCAGGAAAAGCACAGGGAAGATCTTCCTGTAAGACAGCCTCGTAGAACTTATGGCTCCTACAGGTCTATCAATGAGTAAACTTAAATCACCCTCAGAAACCTATCAAGTCCACACCATGCACACACCACATTTAGTGGCAACCTGTTTCCAAAAGTGACGACCCTCTGAGAAAAGAAGCACTCCCTGCATTCTTACCCATCTTTGATTACTGTTTCTTGGCCTCTTTCATCTCTCATCTACTACTCTCATAAATTTCAAATGTCACATCCAAATTCAATCCTTTTAAAAATTATCTCTCCCCTCCTGCAAGCCAGTGTTTCATCATATCAACATTCACCATCATGCTTCTATCAAAAAAAATGGCAGCACTAACCATAGAGGCTGTCTTTTCATTGCTGTGGTGCCTGATCATTGCCTTGGTACGTTATCCATGATTCGGAAATAACAGATATTATCATCTCGAATTTAGAAGGCCATAGTCTTTTCTCCAGTCTTTTCTATATTGGTGACTTTATAATTAAGCATTTTCTATTTACCTTTCCATTTCTCACATAGTATTTGCAATGATGATGCACTTCAGTAAAATAGATCAACACAAAAACATCACGTTGCCAGTGCTTGAAATCAGCGGTATGAAAATTGTTCAAATATATATCTTCCCCTCTGCAATGTGAAGAGGCAATAGCATTTTCCTTTTCCTGTACCAGACTGTGCACAGCGTTAAAACTGAAGGACAGTTGCTGACCATTTCCTTACACTGTGAAATAGGTACTAACAAAGGATTTAAATTTAATGGGCTTCTTTTCACTCCGTTTTCTTACATTTCATATAATTGTTTCATTAACTAGCTGACACACCAAGAAATTGATGCAGTTGTATTTAATTCTCTGGGAAACCATAGGACAGCAATGTCACACATTACATTGTGTTATCTGATTTCTCTTTCCACAGCAATCTTGAAAATTATGTTCAATCGTCTGTGAGGAAATAACCTTTTCTAAGTCAATATGGGTAGTGGAATGTAATAGAAGGATTGCATTATAACTACCTTTGTATGGTTTTAACCCAGGTTCAAAATCTAGCCTAATTAATGGCATGAAAATGCCACAAAATCTGTCAGCTATAAAGTTCACATGTGAGGGTGAGCTTCGCATGAGGAAGATTTTTACCTTGGTGTAACAAAATCACCAACTGGCTCTTTTATAAAGTGGGTTTATAATTTTGTAAGCATTCACTCCTGGCCCTGCCCACCAAGGCATTTCGTACCGGCTCTGGGTACAATGGGACGAATCGCCTTCTTCTGTGCCGTAATGACTCTATGACAAAGCTGCAACATTCCACTCTACGGCATTGCTGCACTCCTGGCTATTTTTAAAATGGGTTCCTACCATTTCAAAAATGCCTCAGCAAGTTGAGTTAAAAATTCTTGTCTTCAATTTCATGTCCCTCCATGACCTGATTCTTCTTGTCTTAAATTCCTGCATTTATCTTTCACTCCTCAAATACTGTTCTGCTCCTTGTCCTTTGCACCCTCCATTCCACCACTGATGACCACTTGTTCAAAATATGCTTCTGTCTGCTGTTTCTCTCCACCTTGTTTATGCAAATCTTCTCAAAACTCTTCTCTTTCTCCTTGCCTTTTGGTTCCTTTCCCTCTCCCCCTCACTATCGTTCGCCACTGTTTTGTCTTTCTGAAATATTTTAAGTTTACCTTCGTACAAAGAACACGATAAGTTATTCAATGCATAAGGCAGAGATAATCTGTCTGATTTATAAGTTACCACTGCTGTTTATTCAGCAGTGTTTACTCCAATGGATGTGATGAGAATATTGAGTAACTATAGTTGGGACATGTCTTTGCAGATAGGTTCCCAGCAACCTGGACACACTCCAGTTTCTCAAGGCTGTTTGTTTCTGCAGCAGCCAATCGTTAACTTCCTGCCTCCAGCTCCTAGGTGCAAAATTACTGTGATTAATTGTAGAAGTATACATTATGATAATGGGGTGAGGACTTATTTTAGTCTGAAGTGATGAAACTGATTTAGCTGCTTGACACATACACTTAGCAGTTGTTTTAACACTGTAGTGTTCACACTGAAAATTGAAGACAGTATCACATAAAATGTGTCATGCTTAGTTATTTTGTGTGTGTACGTGGTTATCATTGAGGAGTCATGATAGTGGTGGGAAGTAGTCTCCTCTTACAGCAAGGTCAGATGGAATGAATACTTAGCAATGTGCTTCAGGCCCTCACAGATCGAGAAAATTTTCCCATGTGGCACCGATCTGACATTTCTATTTCTCATACATCCTGTTCTGTCTCCAAAGAGCTGGCAAATCAATGCAATTAAATACTTGCATTTATGCAGTGTCTCAATACATTAAAGCTCCTTCAAATGCTTCCCAACAATGAATGAGTTCTGAAGTGAGGTTGACTGTTATGTAGACAAAGGAATCAGACATTTTGAGTGCGAGAATCAACAGTTGCACTTTATGTATAGGTTGAGGGAAGAATGTTTGTCCATGAGGCTGCGTTAGTCAGGTATTAGCCCTGGCTCAATGGTGGCATGCTTACCTCTAATTCAGAAGGTTATGGGTTTAAGTCATATTCCGGAGAGTTGGGCACATAATGCAGTACTGAGGAAGAGCAATGCTGTGGGAGCTGCCACTTTCAGAGGGCCAATCTACCCTCTCAGGTGAATGTAAAACTTTCATGGCAAATTTTGAAGAAGAATAGGGGAGTTATCCCCAGTGTCCGACAATGGTTATACCTCAACCAACACCTACAAACAGATTTTCTGATGATTATCTCATAGCTGTTTGTGGGACTTTGCTGTGTGAAAATTGACCACTGTGTTTGCTACATTACAACAATGACTACACTTCAAAAGTACTACATGGGCTTTGGGACATCCAAAGCACTACATAAATGCAAGTTTTCCTTTTTCTTTCTTTGAATAGTAGCAAAGACATTTTTAACAGCCCTGAGCCAGAAAAGTTTATCTAAAGGTCACAACCTCTGACAATGTAACACTCTCTCAGTACTGCACTCGAGTGCCAGCTCAGATTATGTGCTTGGTTATGGGGCTAGAGCCCAACGAGCTGAGCCAAACTCCCACATAAATGGTACCAAAGCACAAGCCAGTTTATTGAAAACTAAGACATATATTTAAGATATATAGATCAGTGCTAAGGGGAATATTTGACCTTTTATAAAACAGGGAGTTCCATTCTTATTGCCAGTTAGTTGCTTGTATTCATAGAGTTTAAAGACCTATATTAAAATGGCAGGCGCATACAACTTTGTCACAAATGATTTCATGCAACATGATTCAATTAGTGAGAATGACAGTAAGCCAATCACGATCTTCTCTTCTTTGGCCTCCTTGTCTCGAGAGACAATGGATAAGTGCCTGGAGGTGGTCAGTGGTTTGTGAAGCAGCGTCTGGAGTGGCTATAAAGGCCATAGAACATAGAACATAGAACATTACAGCACAGTACAGGCCCTTCGGCCCTTGATGTTGCGCCGACCTGTGAAACCATCTGACCTACACTATTCCATTTTCATCCATATGTCTATTCAATGACCACTTAAATGCCCTTAAAGTTGGCGAGTCCACTACTGTTGCAGGCAGGGCGTTCCACGCCCCTACTACTCTCTGAGTAAAGAAATTGCCTCTAACATCTGTCCTATATCTATCACCCCTCAACTTAAAGCTACGTCCCCTCGTGTTTGTCATCACCATCCGGGGAAATAGACTCTCACTATCCACCCTATCTAACCCGCTGATTATCTTATATGTCTCTATTAAGTCACCTCTCCTCCTCCTTCTCTCTAATGAAAACAACCTCAAGTCCCTCAGCCTTTCCTCGTAAGACCTTCCCTCCATACCAGGCAACATCCTAGTAAATCTCCTCTGCACCCTTTCCAAAGCTTCCACATCCTTCCTATAATGCGGTGACCAGAACTGCACGCAATACTCCAGGTGCGTCCACACCAGAGTTTTGTACAGCTGCAGCATGACCTTGTGGCTCCGAAACTCGATCCCCTACTAATAAAAGCTAACACACCATATGCCTTCTTAACAGCCCTATTAACCTGGGTGGCAACTTTCAGGGATTTATGTACCTGGACACCAAGATCTCTCTGCTCATCTGCACTACCAAGAATCTTCCCATTAGCCCAGTACTCTGCATTCCTGTTACTCCTTCCAAAGTGAATCACCTCACACTTTTCCGCATTAAACTCCATTTGCCATCTCTCAGCCCAGCTCTGCAGCCTATCTATGTCCCTCTGTAACTTACAACATCCTTCGGCACTATCCACAACTCCACCGACCTTCGTGTCATCCGCAAATTTACTAACCCACCCTTCTACACCCTCATCCAGGTCATTTATAAAAATGACAAACAGCAGTGGCCCCAAAACAGATCCTTGCGGTACACCACTAGTAACTAAACTCCAGGATGAACATTTGCCATCAACCACCACCCTCTGTCTTCTTTCAGCTAGCCAATTTCTGATCCAAAGCTCTCAATCACCTTCAATCCCATACTTCCGTATTTTCTGCAATAGCCTACCGTGGGGAACCTTATCAAACGCCTTACTGAAATCCATATACACCACATTCACGGCTTTACCCTCATCCACCTGTTTGGTCACCTTCTCGAAAATCTCAATAAGGTTTGTGAGGCACGACCTACCCTTCACAAAACCGTGCTGACTATCGCTAATGAACTTATTCTTTTCAAGATGATTATAAATCCTATCTCTTATAATCTTTTCCAACATTTTACCCACAACCGAAGTAAGGCTCACAGGTCTATAATTACCAGGGCTGTCTCTACTCCCCCTCTTGAACAAGGGGACAACATTTGCTATCCTCCAGTCTTCCGGCACTATTCCTGTCGACAATGACGACATAAAGATCAAGGACAAAGGCTCTGCAATCTCCTCCCTGGCTTCCCAGAGAATCCTAGGATAAATCCCATCTGGCCCAGGGGACTTATCTATTTTCACACTTTCCAAAATTGCTAATACCTCCTCCTTGTGAACCTCAATCCCATCTAGCCTAGTAGTCTGTATCTCGGTATTCTCCTCGACAACATTTTCTTTCTCTACTGTAAATACTGACGAAAAATATTCATTTAACGCTTCCCCTATCTCCTCTGATTCCACACACAACTTCCCACTACTATCCTTGATTGGCCCTAATCTAACTCTAGTCATTCTTTTATTCCTGATATACCTATAGAAATCCTTAGGGTTTTCCTTGATCCTATCCGCCAATGACTTCTCGTGTCCTCTCCTTGCTCTTCTTATCTCTCCCTTTAGATCTTTCCTGGCTAGCTTGTAACTCTCAAGCGCCCTAACTGAGCCTTCACATCTCACCCTAACATAAGCCGCCTTCTTCCTCTTGACAAGCGCTTCAACTTCTTTAGTAAACCTCCCTCGCTCAACAACTTCATCCCTGCCTGACAGGTACATACTTATCAAGGAAACGCAGTCGCTGCTCCTTGAATAAGCTCCACATTTCTATTGTGCCCATCCCCTGCAGTTTCCTTCCCCATCCTATGCATCCTAAATCTTGCCTAATCACATCATAATTTCCTTTCCCCCAGCTATAATTCTTGCCCTGCGGTATATACCTGTCCCTGCCCATCGCTAAGGTAAACCTAACCGAATTGTGATCACTATCACCAAAGTGCCAATTCTAGAGTTTAGTTGAGTTTAGAGATACAGCACTGAAACAGGCCCTTCGGCCCACTGAGTCTGTGCCGACCATCAACCACCCATTTAAACTAATCCTATACTAATTTCATATTCCTTTTGGCTGTGGGAGGAAACCGGAGCACCCGGAGGAAACCCACGCAGACACAGGGAGAACTTGCAAACTCCACACAGGCAGTACCCAGAATTGAACCCGGGTCACTGGAGCTGTGAGGCTGCGGTGCTAACCACTGCACCACTGTGTGACAGACTCTTCCACAGGTTCTGCAGACAAAATTGGTTGTCGGGGCTGTTACACAGTTGGCTCTCCCCTTGCGCTTTTGTCTTTTTTCCTGCCAACTGCTAAGTCTCTTCGACTCGCCACACTTTAGCCCTGCTTTTATGGCTGTCCACCAGCTCTGGCGATCACTGGCAACTGACTCCCACGACTTGTGATCAATGTCACAGGACTTCATGTCGCGTTTGCAGACGTCTTTAAATCGGAGACATGGACGGCCGGTGGGTCTGATATCAGTGACAAGCTCGCTGTACAATGTGTCCTTGGGGATCCTGCCATCTTCCATGCGGCTCACATGGCCAATCCATCTCAAGTGTTGTTTGCTCAGTAGGGTGTATATGCTGGGGACGTTGGCCGCCTCGAGGACTTCTGTGTTGGAGATACGGTCCTGCCACCTGATGCCAAGGATTCTCCAGAGGAAGCGAAAATGGAATGAATTGAGACGTCGCTCTTGGCTGACCTATGTTGTCCAGGCCTCGCTGCTGTAGAGCAAGGTACTGAGGATGCAGGCTTGATACACTCGGACCTTTGTGTTCCGTGTCATTGCACCATTTTCCTACGCTCTCTTGGCCAGTCTGGACATAGCAGAGGACGCCTTTCCCATGCAGTTGTTGATTTCTGCATCGAGAGACAGGTTACTGGTGATAGTTGAGCCTCGGTAGGTGAACTGCTGAACCACCTCCAGAGCGTGGTCGCCAATATTGATGGATGGAGCATTTCTGACATCCTGTCCCATGATGTTTGTTTTTTTGAGGCTGATGGTTAGGCCAAATTCGTTGCAGGCAGCCGCAATCCTGTCGATGAGTCTCTGCAGACACTTCTCTGTGTGGGATGTTAATGCAGCGTCATCAGCAAAGAGGAGTTCCCTGATGAGGACCTTCCGTACTTTGGTCTTCACTCTTAGACGTGCAATGTTGAACAACCTACCACCTGATCTTGTGTGGAGGAAAATTCCTTCTTCTGAAGACTTGAACACATGTGAGAGCAGCACGGAGAAGATGATCCCAAACAGTGTAGGTGCGAGAACACAGCCCTGTTTCACACCACTCAGGGTAGGAAAGGGGTCTGATGAGGCACCGCTATGCTGAATTGTGCCTTTCATATTGTCATGTAATGAGGTGATGATACTTAATAGCTTTGGTGGACGTCCGATCTTTGCTCGTAGTCTGAAGAGACCAAGTCTGCTGAGGAGGTCAAAGGCTTTGGTGAGATCAATGAATGCAACGTAGAGAGGCATCTGTTGTAGGGGCATTTCTCCTGTAGCTGGCGAAGGGAGAACAGCATGTCAATGGTGGATCTCTCTGCTCGAAGCCACACTGTGCCTCAGGGTAGACAAGCTCGGCCAGCTTCTGGAGCCTGTTTAAAATGACTCAAGTGAAGACTTTCCCCACTATGCTGAGCAGGGAGATTCTACGGTAGTTGTTGCAGTCCCCACGGTCACCCTTGTTCTTATAGAGAGCGATGAAATTGGCATCGCGCATGTCCTGTGGTATTGCTCCCTCATCCTATCACAGGCAAAGCAGTTCGTGGAGTGCTGAAAGTATAGCAGGCTTGGCACTCTTGATTATTTCAGGGGTAATGCCGTCCTTCCCGGGACTTTTCCACTGGCTAAAGAATCAATGGCATCACTGAGTTTCGATTTTGTTGGCTGTTCGTCCAGCTCAAGCCAATCACGATGCACCCATAATAATTACCCTTTAACACCTCTCAAGCAGCAAATTCTTATTCTATCTATCTAGCTTATTCTAGCTGAATAAATGCTGCAAAGTTCAATAATCCATCTGTGAATTGCACAAAATTGGTAAGAAATGACTTGGCAGTAAGTTTGTGAAGCCCATTTCACTTGCCAGGCCTTGCAGATCTTAGCCATTTGTATAGTGGGGAAACAAGAAGTGCTGAAAAACAGCAGGTTAGTACAAATTCTGTTATGCATGTCATCATGATGAAGAGAATGTACTGCAGGAAGGAACTTCCATGGGTCACACTGCTTAAAGGCAAAGCTCACACAAGCTCAAGGTTTTGAGAAGATTTATCTGGAAATGTAATGCATATGATGTTTAGGGAATGTGGCAACATGCAAATGAAGGTGGGCTATAGGACAGAAAAGAGCGAGCAGCAATTATTGAATTTCTTTTGGATGTGGGGGATTAAACAATATCTCTCGTGGGTTAGTGTTGGCACCATTGCTCTGACTGGCCTGCTCGGTATTTCCAACATTTTCTATGTTTGTTTGAGAGTGATTTAGGAGTTCAGCTGGACAAGTTGATAAAGAGGCTAAAAAAGGCATGTAGGTTCTTTGGTTTTATAAATAGTAGTATTGAGTACGGAAGCAAAAAATGAATGGTAATCATCGAAAAAACATTGTTTATGCACAGTTACAATTTGTGTTCCCTTTTGGAAACCTGCTTTAGGAACCTTAGCAAGGCCATAGAGAAAGTATAGAGATGATTCACTGAGATAAAATATATGGGAGGAGAGGCTTTAGAAGAGAGATTAGAATAGAAAAAGATAGAAGATCAGTAGAGGTATTCAGAATGAAAGGGGATTTAGACGAGGTAAATGGGAAAAATATTTCCATTGCTTGGTGAATTAATAACCAGAGGATATAATTTTAAAATCATGTCAAAGAATGAAGGAAGAGGATAGACAAAGTCGATAAATATTGGAAAGGAAACATTTAAAAAGGCAAGGGAATGGGACTAAATGAATATTTCTTTCAAAAGCCAGCACAAGCACAAAACACTTATTGGCCTCCTGAAAATTCCACAGTTTCATGGCAGGATGTTGAACTGGAAAATCAGATAGACAAAAATCCTTTAAGGCTACTAAAATAGCTATTAGAAAGGGCAACAGAACAGTAATGAGATGGATTTTGAATAGCACAGGTGAGACAGAAAGATCCTTCCAAACTATTTACCTTGGAGATGGAACATTTGAGCAGATTAGATGGAGATGGGTAGAGTAGAATTAATATGGGAAAATCAGACAATGGCAGGTGAGTTTGATAGACACTGTTAGTCTTTGGAAATTAAGACTCTACAAATTGAAGATCCACTTACCTTAGCATTCACATCTATTGCATATGACAAGAGCAGTAAAACAAGTTATAAAAAAACTCAATGAAAGAGAAAGGCTAGTGACACCTTGACCAGATGGAATAAACCTTAGAATCCTTAAAAAAGAATTAGGTGATGATCAGGTTAATTACTTGATTGACGTTCTATAAACAAAAAAAGCTGCACCTGGCTGCATGGCATTGAAATCTTTTGAATTGCATGAGTCTACCATCTGAATAGCTGTGACATTGTAACAGGCAACAGTTCCATGTTTCTCTGTGGGCTTCGGCTATTATGCTGGAGTTAGCACCATATATGAGCCTGGCGTTAAATTCACAGTGATATGTGTGAACTTCATGCAACATTTATAGCAAGGTTCTGCAAGTGATCAGATAAAATACAGTGAATTAGATTTACATATATTTTCAGAAAGTGTTTGCTAGAGCTTCGAATGCACAACTTTTAAAGTAGATTAATACTGTTGTATTCAATGGCAAATTTACTAAGTAAAGTGTAACTTAAATTCAATAAAATATGATGATAAATAGAAACATTATCAATGGAAGTTCTGCCACAACAAACCATCCAATTCATGAGATTGTTCCCTGTTCAAGATCCCAAGGGGGCCAATTAATGCTCAGATGGTAGGTTCAGGAATGTTTTGCTTGGGCAGTAAAAATTCACTCGGTGACAGTCATGTGCTTCACCCAAAATGTATTATGCATTAAGGGGTGTAATATTACTTGTTCCTTTGGTCTGTGAACTATTGTAAGACTCACAGGACTCAAAGTAACATCCAAAGAAAACATGGATTTTTATTATATCTTAACGAGAACATATATGCACAAATACAGTCACTGCATGAGCCACATCTAAACACTTCTCACTCTGTCGGCATACACCCACAACTCCCTGGTCCTTTGGTGACTTTCACTCACAGCTTCTTAAGGTGGTCTGCTCTTAAGGTCATCCCACACATCTCCATTTTTTCCAAAGATAAAAACACATGTACAACATACAGTGATGTTGTGATTCAGATTAACAATACACGATTAAAACAAAACATTATTTACAAGTAAGTTTAGCACTCTCTAAAACTGGAGGAGGTTTGCTTATACATTCTGATCTTGTTATTGTAAACCCTCTTTACAGAGCTGAGCTCCTCTTGATGACTCCTGTGAGACTGTGGTGACTCAAAACTCTGGTTGGCATGTTCCTCCTCTGTGCTTGTGGCCTCTATATGTTCATCTTCAGACTTCGTCTCTGAACATGTCTGCGATGCCACAGGGTTGTCACATGTAGTGTTGTTGGACAGATCTGAGTTGACTTCGGTCCCGTCTGAGGATCGCGTCATTTGGTGACTGGACCTCATATGATCTGGGCTGGTCGCATATCCTCGCAACTGTAGGATACCAAGTTCCTGATGCATGATTGACGATGCTGGCTATCCTACTTGAAATAGAGCTAATTCTGGTCCTGCTTGCTTGTCATATGATGCCTTCATTTTCTCTTGTTTAGACAGAAATATATCCTTTACTGTGGAAACCTTAGAGAGATGATGACTGGATCGGGCAGTTCTTCCCTGCCTTCCAAACATCAATTCTGCAGGCGACGTTAAGCCCATGTCTGATGGAGTAGTTTGGAGATGCAACATTGTAACCTTGAGATCGTGACCAGTCTGCCTACACTTTAAAATTAGTGATTTGATGGTGCGCACCATGCGTTCAGCCATGCCATTGGACTTTGGATAATGTGGCGACGATATCACATAACTGACTCCCCACCTGGCACACATGTCTTAGAATGGTCTTCCTGCATATTGTGGCCCATTACCAGAGATAATTTCTTCCGGTACCCCAAGAGGCTGAACAGAGCACTGACCATATCATTAACAACTGCACTTGATGTATCTCGGAACTGCCTTATGAGCAGTAACTTGAAGTAATCCATAACAAGGAGGAAATAATCACCTTGAATGTGAAATAATCTGTGTCAACCTATGCCCATGGATGTGAAGGTGTTTCATGTGGGATCAAGGGTTACTTCTGTTGATTTGGCTGACAATTTTGACATGTCTCATAGGAATTCACCGTATCAATGCCACTGATTCTTGGCCAGTGGACCGTACCTCTGGTAAGGCATCTGGTACATTCTATTCCTAAATGCCCTTGATGTAGTTGGATTAGAATATCAGAATGCACCATCTCAATATTGTCGGCTAGACAGATAGAGCCCAGGACATTTTCCATTGTCCTGTCCATGTATAGTTGGAAAATGTCTTGGCTGACGCACAGACTAAATGATAATGGTCTGAAACAGTATCTCTGGAATGGTGCTCTAAAAGTTGTGAGTAGCTGGGACTTCTTGGCTCAGTGGACAGACCAGTAGCCATGCTTCGTGTCAAGCTCTGAAACATACTTAGCACCAGTGAACTTAGGATTCAGCTCCTCCAGGATCAGGATTTTATGCGGGCATCTCTTGAAGGCTAAATTCAGTCATCATGGATCTAAGCAAATACTGAGATTGCCGTCTTTTTTCAGCACGCAGGTAATTAAGCTGCACCATTCGGAATGCTGGTGCACTCAGCGGATGACTCCATTATGCTCCATCTCATCCAGCTGCACTTTAAGCTTCTTTTGAATGCACACATTGCACTTCATTGGCACATTGATAGGAAGAACTGCATCCTCCCTCATGTGCAATAAGGCATTACCCTTGAAATTGCTGATTGCATCAAGCGTGTCTGGGTAAAGTGGTTTCAGGTCTCTAACCGACTCAATGCACTCTGTGTTGCAACCTTCTGTACCTTTTCAGTATGGTGTTTGCTTCGTATTGTGATAATTCGTAGATCGTGAGATAGGGAAGTCCTGTGACAGCTGGTCCAGTCGTGTCTGGCCATTTGGAGCTCCCATAGCTGCAATGTAAAGTTTTTGTTCCAATACACCTGATTGGAGAACCATTGTAGACAGTCAACCTAGCTGTGATGGGTTGTGCCATAGATTCCTATTTCTTTAGGTACATGTCCTTCAGTATACGGATGGGCAAAATATTGCTTCAGGTATCAGGACTTGTTTGCCTTTGAAAATTACCCCTTGTGATATACCAAACTCGGCTCGATACAGCCAGGAATAACGTAGACTTTTGGTTACTTCTTGTATGGTGCCAAGCCATCCTTCCACAATCACCTTCAACAACAACTACAGAGTAAGGTCACGTGCTGTCACATCTCTTAGTTGCCCGCATTTGTGGGGTCCAAAACTCATGAGGTCAATCTTTGGGATATCCTCAATCTCAGTATCCACACCGAAAACAATGCAAATCTAGTGAGACATCTGCATCTTTATTCAGGTTATACAACTGGCTCAGGTATCCGATGTGACCGTTTTGCTGCCTGGACCTTCATAATGGATGATTCATATATCTCGACATATGGAAGTCCTGTGACAGCTGGTCCAGTCGTGTCTACAATATAAAATATTTGTGGTAGCCATTCGGAGCTCCAATAGCTGCACTGTAAAGATTTTGTTCCAATGCACCTGATTAGAGAACCATTGTAGGCAGTCAACCTAGCTATGGTGCGTTGTGCCATAGATTCCTATTTCTTTAGGTACATGTCCTTCAGTTGCTGGATGGGCAGAATATTTGCACTTGCTTTGGCGTCAGTTTTTACTGTGAGCTTATGCTTGCCGCTCTTTTGCGGCCATATACTCTCGATAATGGTGAATGCCTCAGATTGCATGGTAGCATGGACATGTTGATCCAAATTAACAACGTGAAATGTCTGCTTGCTGTTCGTATGAGTGCACCCTTCGTCCATATCCTTCTGACCATCCATCTCTGTTGGCCTGATGTACCTGCTTGGGCTTTTGTTGTGTGTTGACATACCTCTTGTTGCATTTGCTATCCTGTCTGAAAGATGTTTGCTCTGCATGTGATCTGCCACCATTCCTGTGTGCAGTATCTGAGCTCGGCCTTCTGCACTGCCTTGCCCAATCTCCTCGCGTGCCACAAGCTTTGCACTGGTCCTGGTATGCCGGACAACTGCGAATTGGGTGAATCAGGCCACATATTCCAGAAGGCTTAGCAGACTTCTGAGCCTTGGTTACCATACCAATTGTTGTAGCCACCCCAATATTTATAACTGTTGGCGCCCAGCTATGATGACTTCAAATTTCTTTCATTATTGAGTAGTACATCTATGTTGTGCCCTTTCTTTTTTCCAGCAGGTCTTTTTGAAAGGCCTCTAGTGAAATAGATGCAATTACTAGCTCTATAACCTGCTCTGACAATTCAGTATCTGTGAAGTCACATTCCTGAGCTTTGTCGCGCCACCTTGCAACAAATTGGTCAATGCACTCATCTTGCCTTTGCCGACAGGTCGTAAGCTCGATCCTATGTACTTGGAAATTGACCTTTACCTTCAGTTGCTATTCCAGGAATGTCCATAGCTTGCTAGGGTCCTTTTGATCCTCAGCTGACAATCCTGATATAATGATCCATTGCAGGCCCTCATTGCCCAGTGCAATCGAATCTTGATCACTTGCTTCTCTGGCATGCTCACATCTTGATTCAAGAAACACAGTTCCATTCGCTGTCAAAACAGTTCAAATTCAGACACTATGTCCAATGCCTTGCAATCTATAACTGGATATCTGAAAACCATTGTCTTAACAATCCTGCTTTTTTATATATATAGGACTTCTTACAGGTTTTCTTTTTCACAGGCATACTTCTCTTTTTTTCTTGTTTAGACATATTCCTTTTTTGCAGGCCCTTTAAGAGTGAAACACTACAGTTGTTTCCTGTTTTCACAGCTCTCCTTTTTAAATGAGCTTTTTTTAAAATTGAGAAATTATTTTCTGCAGCCAGCTGCACTATGCAGTACCAGCAGCTGCCACAGTCAGCCTTTCTCACTGTGCTGTGGATCTCCAATGGCGCCGTTGAGTTCTTCCTTCTCTGTTTGGCTTAGGTCCCACCCATGAAGCAAAAAATCAAGTGAAAACTAAAACACTACTAGCTTCAGCTATTGCTCTCCAAATTTTTCGACTCACTGTCTGATTCATAGAATGCTTCAATCTCCTGGTAAATTGTCTACTGCACTCAGAGTTTCAACATCTCCTGGGGGTCTGGTCTGTAGCCTAGCCCAATGCACTGTTGTGGGGTCTCCTGCTAGCTGTTCTTCAGGATCTTCAACCACTCTAGGTAAACAATCAACTGTTTCTTGTTCTTTCTTAGTGTGCTTTTCAGAAAAAAATCAAATTTTGCCATGATGTAATTTGTGGTGGTCTTCAGAAAAATATATTCCAAAAGTTGCCACCATATATGACTTGTTCCTATGATATGTGAACTATTGTAAGACTCAAAGGGCTCCAAGTAATATCCAAAAGAAAATGTGGGCTTTTATTGTAACTTAACTGGAACATATATATACAGTTACTGCATGAGCCACATCTAAACACATCTCACTCTGTCGGGTTACATCCACAACACCCTGGTCATGTGTGACACAACATCACTTCCTCTGGCGACCTTCACTTACAGCCTCTTAAGGTGGACAACTCTTAATGTCGTCCCACAACAAGGGGGAACAAGATTAAGGTGCAAAGAAACTTCATTTGTCGAGAGAGTGCAAAGCCATCATCTGAATGTTCCAATAGCCTTGTGTTCTGCAACATGGATAAGTGGACCCCCCCCCCCCTTCTGAAAGACACACTGATTAACAGTTTTTTGAAGTGCAAAGTGCTAATAAATGTAACTGTGGGGTAGAAATTTGTGTGGCCTGTTTACTGGTTGTGGGAGCCGTGGTTGACAATCTGCCCACTCCCATTGAAGTTGAGGTGGGTACGATGCAATTTTGGAGTAGCCACCTCATTTCCCTAATTGTGGTTCTGGGCTGAGCAGCTGCCTCACTGCTCATGTACTGCTCCTCTGAACTCCATGCTGCCTGCGGCCGGTCATGCGCTCCAGGCCTGCTTCTCTTAAAGGCTCATTGCCTATTAAAAGAAGGCTGCACAGCTGAAATCATGCCTGACACAAAATCGTTTCTGAACATTTCAAGGATTGCTCAACAGGCAAAGGAGACAACTCCCCAGTTCCGTGATGCTGCACTAAAGGTTCTAGTCACCACAGTAGAAGTCAGGTAGGAGGCAAAGTTTCCCTGGGGTGCAAGGAAGCCCTCAAGGCACAGCCAGCGGAGGGAATGGGAACATGTTGCCCAGGGTCTGGTGCCACGGACATGACAACAATGCAGAAAAAATACACTGGTGGTCAAAATGAGTGATTGCATCCTCATAGTACATCTCATGCCCACCCCACCAACAACCTCTCACTCAGTTCAATGCGCCACACTCATCATTCACCCAGAAGCACTCAGTGGCACTCATGCCTAACATTCACATACTGCACCTTACCCACACACATCTGCCAGCATCACATCCACATCTCCCTGCCTCCACACACCTCCAGCTATTTAGCTATGGCAGGCACTTCACCCAAATACTTTGCAACACAATCACGAGTACTCTGCTCTCTCTTGCAGCAGAGGATTTCCCTTAACAACAGAGAGAGGCAGAAGACAGGAGCCAGAGTGGGGAGGAGGTGGGGATGGTCCATGAATCCAACCCCTGAGCTCCTGGAAGAGATGGTCCTACACATCATGGGCCTGGAGCAATATACTCCATGGCATCTTGCACAGCAGAGTCTGTCCAGGATGACGTAAGTGACAACCTTATACCCCTTTTCAACTCCCTCCATGCCCTCATCTTGAGATGTGACATCAAGTGGAAGGTGAAAACGGCGTCACCATGGACCTCCTGCTCTCCTCCCACCCCCCCCCCGCCCTCACCCCAACCCTCCCACTCAACTTCAGATACAGAAGAGCTGCTGCCTTAGTAGCCTCAGCAGAGGCAGGAGGAAGAGGAAGAGCTACATCACAAAAGTGATGAGGATGTAGCGTCACTTAATTTTACACTCACAACCACCAGCTCAGATACCAGGACCCACACTATGAGGAGCTTAGAGGCTAGTATAGAGTCAGGATTGGCAGATGGTGAATCACCAGGCAAAAATGGGCTGCAGCCAGGCCAGGGGGAAAGGATAGCTCACATGCCAGATCCCTAGAGGATATAGCCCAGGAGATAGAGTAGCAATGCTGAAATGGGAGTTTTCATGAATCCAAGGACAATGCAAGTGTACATGTTTGTTTTTACTTTTATTCCCAAGGTAGATTATCATCTTTATGATTGCATATCACAAATAATTGTAACCTCATGCCCAGGTACATGGAATGTCTTTATATTGTGAGGGACGAATTCCCGCATGTACCTAATACAACAAAACATTTTGAAAAAATGTGTTTGCTACACAAGTTCACGGGGGAAATCTTCCCTCAGAAGAATAAGACAATTGTTTAATCAGTAAAATGCTACTGACTAAATGGAAATAACTCAATGTCATTGAAATCAAGTAACTCACTCTTAATATTTCCATTACTTGTTGCAAGGCAGTGTGTAATCCAGGCAATTTTTATATTCCGATCTAATTAACTACTTATCGAAAGTCGATATGATGCCTCTCAGAATCCTTTAGAAAAATATGATTTTTTTTTTCATTTTAATTCATGTAAAGTAAACAAATTTCTACGGTAAAAAAGCAATTTAACTTCAGAATATTTTTCAATTAAAGCAATTTCTTCCTCTGCAATCATTTGAACATAATTTATATCCAATTTAATGCTTCAGCAACACAGTTATTGCAATACAATTTTTGTTTTCAATGTATCAGTGGGTGCCAAAGAGAGTGATCAGATAAAGATGTCTCCTTTGCATCAAGCTTCATGAAAATACTTGAGTGTCCTCAGCGATCAGACCCAATTTGTGAATTCATGCCACTGCCGCTGCATTCTGCTGGCAGTACTGTTGCCCTGCATTCAAAGCAGTCACACAGCCAATCTGACAAGGAAATATCAAAAGTCACATTGAAAACTTCAACATCTTCCACCAGCTGGATTTGGGAATTCATTTCCTCATAGCTGAAGTTCCTTAATTTCTATCGATTTGTGTGTTGTGCTTGCTGGCGTAGCATCCTTCTCTTAATTCTAAGTTGCTGAATTTGAACTTTAACTAAGTTGAAATTTAAATCAGTGCAAACATGCCTCCAGAACAGTGTTCTGCTAAAATTGATGGCTTTATACTACTGCATAATTTAATCTTTTGTGAGCATAAAATTACTTCGAATTAACAGACATTGGTGAATCTAGTGTTTGTGTTTTGTAATGAGTACTTGCATTTCCTAATCGATGATAGTATTTCCCGATAGTACTGTGCAAAATTTTCTTATTTTCTGTTGGGTACTAGTAGCGTTGTTTTTTTTAAGTGCTTTCATTTCCTGATGATTGGTAGAAATCACAATTATGTGTGGGAAAAGAAAACAAATTTACTCACGAACTACAAAGTTATTTGCTCCTAAACAGCAACAACTTGTGTTTATATAGTGCCCTTAATGTAATAAAACATCCAAAGCTGTTTAACAGGACCGTTATCAAGCGACATTTGACACCAAGACACCTAAGTTAATATTAGGGCAAATGACCAAAAGCTTGGTCAAAGAGGTAGTGCTTTAAAGGAGCTAAGAGAGGTTTAGAGAGAGAACCCTCGAGTTTAGGGCCGTGGCAACTGAAGGCACAGCCGTCAGTTGTGGAGGAATTAAAACGGGGGATGCTCAAGAGGCCAGAATTAGAGCACGACAGATATCTCAGAGGATGTGGGGCTGGAGGGGATTACAGAGATAGGTAAGGATAAAGCCATGGAGGGATTTGACAAAAATGAGAATATTAAAACCAAGTTGTTGCTTGACAAAGAGATTATAGTCCCAATATTCCCACACCTATATCCTTGCCCAAATGCAGAACAGTTGAAGCAAATGGTTCCAAATTGGTGTACTTGCCCTCATCACAGGCCCAACTGCTAGCAAGGTCTTGCACCAAGAAATTGAGTTGGAATCATGGGCATAGCTGCTGGCCTCAGAGTCTTCTGGATGCAGTGTTGCCAACTGTCCAGGTTTGGCCTGGTGTCTCCATGATTTAAAGGTTAATCTCCAGGAACTTGCTACAAACAATCCAGAAGTGCATTACTTTTTTTAACATTCTGTTTGAACACTTTTGTTTGTTAGGTATAGAAATATTGGAGATAAGATAAAAGGCTGTTTAACTGACAGTCAAGAATCATCCAATCGGGCAACAAAGAGTCTTTTCGCTTTCTAATTGGTTTGGGAAGGTAGAGCACCACGAGAATGGACAGTTTTGGTGACCAATGATGGGATTGTGGGGGCCGTGCCATTGGAGACGGAGGGGGGTCATGTGGTGAAACCAAAGAATGCATCCAAAGATGGCAACCCTATCTGGATGTTATTGGGAAATGGTAACAAGAAGGCCATAAAGCCCAAAGATTAGAAAGAATTGCTTCATTAGAAATGGAAATTTGAAATTTATCTTATGGGTCTTTTTGAACTTGCAGCGAGCCCCCTGCCCAAGTAAATGCAGGCCCATATCCATCTGTTTAGGAAAGCTCTGGATATGCCAGGGCTGTGTAAAAGGGGCAGAGGCTCAACCTCACAGGTCCATGCACCACACGAAATGAGCCAAGGTGATCACATGTGACTGATATTTTAGTTAGAGGGAGTTTGTTTGGGATAGATGACCAGCAGAGTGCATTGCAGGAAATTGCGATGAGTAACATTAATGGTCAATTTCCTGGGGTGAGATTCTTGTGAACATCATTCCCATAGAAGCAGGAGTAGGTCCTTGAGAACCTTGACCCTGTTCCACCATTCAATTAGATCAGAGCTGATCTGTATCTTAACTCAATCTACCCGCCTTGGTTACATATCGCTGTGACCTTTCATCAGGGGACCTGAAACGTTAACGCTGTTTTTCTTTCTCTCCACAGGTACTGCCAGACCTGCTTAGTGTTTCCAGCATTTTCTGTTTTTATTTCAGATTTCCAGCAGCAGCAGTATTTTGCTTTTGTATCATTATGGTGAATCCCTGCTGTACCTCTCCAAGGTACATATCCTCAGTTCTCCAATGGAAGTGCAAAATCAAACTTGTTCAGAAGCCTTGGTTAGGTTAGATTTCATATTCACTTTGAGAGAATATTGTTAGAATGTATAATTCACCTTGGATTCAGGAGTAATAAATCTGGTAAGACATATTGTTAAATATAAGGCAACAGATGGCTGGCAGTGAGTCTCAAAGCAACAATTTAGACAAGTTATTTTCATCATGTCATAAACCAAGAGAGCAAATCTTGACATTTTTAATACTATACCAACATAACAAAGGAACCCAATAAATAATGATTTGACATATTGTTATTGGATTGCAGCCAAGGAACTGGACAATCTTCTGGGTTCATTTTACTGAGGCACTCAAGAGATGAGATACAACCTGACGTTCCTCAGTTGATGTCTCCCAGTGGTAAATGCCTTCAACACACAATAGGAGTTTAGAAATATATCCTCCCAATTCCCTAATGTGGAATTATCTGTACAAAGTCTTTTTGAGTGGTAGCTTTTCCCAATCAATCAAGATTGATCATAAGCTTCCTCCTCCCCCTTCTAATTCTCCACTCTTTTCTTCAATCTTCTCACAAAGATGCTGACTCATGATGGGCTGTAGTTCCACGAGTAAGAAATTTGGTACCTCATCTAAATGCGTGTTTCTTAATGTAGCAACCTAAATAACTGTCATAAGCATTATAGCCAATTCTGAGGACGAACTTCCACTGTGCACCAAAATGCGTTCCAGCAGGAGGGACTGGCTACTTTGTCACATTTTACTCCTTCCCAAACTAGGAATATTGATGCCCACACTGTGGCACCTATATCACCGTGTTTGCTAACCGCATATCAAACAATACCTTCAACCAGGTGACGTCCTTAGCACAATCGTTTCATGATAGGACATCTGTGAACTACTGGGGAAAAAGCATCAGTAAAGATCATCATGCTTTACTTGTACAAAGTCTTCCCCTTGGAATTCTAGGAAGAAACAGGATATCAGAGCTCCCAACAGCTCAGTCGGTAAGTAGTGCGATACTGAACCAATAGATCAGAACAGTTCCACATTTGATCTCTCTCTGAGCTAACGTAACTGAATCTAGGTAGGAGCAAGTAGGAGCACAAGTATCAAACATTAGCATTTATTGCAAGGGAAGATTTATGCTCCAGTGTTGGAACCTGTGCTATGAAATGTTCCATGAGAGCAATTATTTCCAACTGCCAAACACCAAAATTCAACACAAACAAAAGCTTTTCTAAACAATATATAAAAACATATGTGTTCAATGAATCAGTGTAGCACAGAACTCATCGTAAGTGTGATTGGAAGCCTTGGTTAATTAAGGTGCACCTCAGCTGCATTTGGATTCACACCATTTTATTTTGGATTCCAGGAACTAGTTCCCAGAATTTCCACTGCTCACTTATCACATTGGTAGACTCTGGGACCCAATAAAAGCCAGTCCTGAAGGTCTACAGCCAAGACAAGGTAGCTGGGTGTAAATAGTGGGAGCCAGAATCTGAATTTTTTAAAAGTGCCAAATAAAATATATATGTATAGTGAAGAGGGAGAGATGTAGCCTTGGCTGCAAACACCCCAGGTGCTCACTGTCACTGCTCTCCCATGAAGAATAACTGCTGAAATGAGGGAGCCTAGGTCAATCATTCTCTTCAGAACTCTATTCCAGCATGAATTGGCTTTAGGAGAGATTAGTGAAGGAAAGTTTGGTAAATATTGATAAAGGAAAACTTACAGTTTGACATAACAGAAATAAAGGAGCATAGACCAATTGATCCAGGAAATACTTTAAGAAAGATAAACAAGAAAGACTTACATTCACAGTGTGCCTCACTAGATCTTTAAAAGGATCTCACATTACTCTGAAGCCCAGTGATGCAGTGATCAATGAACAGCATTGAGAGGAATATCTGCTAATCTGTTTTTGGTTGCTTTACTGAAAGATGATATAACAATATATACTCTCTGATTTGAGCAATGAAGCAAATGAGAATATAAACATTTCAGAGAATGCCATGTTTAAAAAATGGTTGCAATAGTTAGGTTCTGATTGAATGAGCATAGATCAGTTTGATGGAAGTGAATTCTTTCATTACAACTGCTGCTGACTTCCCTTTTTTTCTTTAGCCTGTGCTTCAGAATAATGAGAGCAAGCCCAACTAAAATAGATATTTTCTATGCTTTTCCCTCAGTGAACCCCTACCTTCACTTGTTCTGCATGTGAGTGAAACATTTTGTTCTTACTACCTTCTACACCAAGTCTCTATTCGGCTATCTGAAGATCCAGTTGGAATAAAGGGAGATGCAATATGTCACATTTCTCGACAGAGTGAAACGTTCACCAGCACAATCGTTTTCAGCTGCCAGCTTGGTCAACGTATAATGACAGTTACTACAAACAATTGCTTCTTTATTGTATAAAGCCATATATAGTTTCATCCAACGAACCAGTGATGGATTGAACTCATTATGAATGCGATATCAATATTCTGGGTACTCTGCTTAAACTCATCAGATGACTTGAGATCACGATTGCAAACATCTTAACTGGTACATAGCAAAGCTGGCAAATGTAACTAATTTTAAAATAGTTTTCTTTTTGCAAATAAAAAGGTTGTGATTCCTTTATCTGTAAAATAATAGTGTAGCATGGGCAATTTTGAGTGTCATTTGTTGAGTGTAAAACATCAATAAAAAAGTACTCTGACCATTCAAGGGAAGATTGAATTGCATTTAGTAGTTGCTGTGTACAACACATTTTTGATTGCCTTTCACAATGTATTGTGAAAAATATGAAAGGAATTCTGAGGATTTAAACATTTTGATACCTGTACAGTCAGATATCAGTCAGATTTGAAAACTAAAAAGGACATCAATACAATACTTAGACAACCCTTCTCTCAGAAAACTTGCCCATTCTTGTTTCTTGCTATGTATGGTGAGATCCTGTTTTTCTGCCTTTTGGGTCCTTCACAATTTAGTTACAGCAGATAGATTGTTAACAACAGCGCCTTACATCTGTATAGAGCCTTTAACATGGTAAAAACATCCTAAGTCACTTTGCATGGGTGTTTTCAAACAAAACAAATAAACACATGAGCCACATAAGGAGATAGTAGGACGAGTGATTGAAAGCTTGGTCAAAGAGGTAGGTTTTAAAGAGCATCTTAAAGGATGAGTGAGATGGAGAGAGAGGCTGAGGTGAGAAGGGAATTCCAGAGTTTAGGGCCTAGGCAACCAAATACTATGTCAATTCTTATTCAATACTGGCAGGATAATATACGTGAAACTTTTTCACATATACTGTAAGCACTGTAAATAGAGAAAGGTAAGACAGTAACAGCTGAACAGCCGAAATTCCATGGCACAACTCAGCAGCTAATTCATTTGCAGCCTATCTTTATATTCTGATGCAAAATGCAAATGTACAATACTAAAATGAACGACATATCTATCTATCCATCTGTCTATATCTCACCCTTTGGAGTCTATGGAGAGTGATTTAGCCAGATTTTACACTCCTGATTGCTATTGCGTTGCCCATGCTGGAAAGTGACCATGTCTGCACGTCAAGAGGGAATTGTGCTCAGCTATTTTCTCCCTCACTGCTAAATAGCTGGCCAACATTTATTATCAAGGCTTTACACATGAAACAATAGCCTTGATTACCAGAGCCCACCCAGCACTCTTGAAACTGCTCAGAGTATGAATCAGTGTGAGGAGGAGAGAAAAAAATAAATAAGACACAAAGTCATTCAGTGAGGAGAAATGTAGTCTGCTCATCATTGTCTCACAGTACCATCATTTTACAAACTTCTTGGGATAGATCTTTGTGATAGGGTGATAGAAAATCGCAGCCAGAAAAGTTGGCTAGAATAGACAAAAAGGGAATTCTATATATTACAAAAAAAAGGTTGTGTATTAAAGGTTGTAACATACCTCTCGGGCATCTGTTATTCTCAACTTCATTCTTTTGCTCCATTCAACATAATTCATTTTAGAGTGAATTAACATGATATGTGAAAAAAAAATCTTGAAGTCTCTGTATAGCAATCAAAAATCATTTCAGATCTTCCTATTAAAGCAACAGAATAATCAGACTGATGACATTGCTTTAATAATGCTCACAAGAAAGAAAAATGGTGGTACTTTATCATTAGTACAACCTCCTGTAAGTAAGTTCATATTACAAATTACCATTTCAGTGAAACATTTGTAGTAATGGAGAATACATATTGAACTGGCAAACTAATGTATCAATGACCAAAGCTGGCATTACTTATCCAAATCTTAACCATAAGTATTTGAATAGGAAAAAAACTTGTTTCCAACATACAGACCTTTGGATGCAAATGTAATCAGTAGTATTTTATACTTTATAATCAAAAGCTGTATGGCTATGGTCAGGTCTATTTTGGGGCTGTCATATACATATTTCTCATCAAGCAAGTCATTGCCAGGCCACATATTTGTGTCAAATTTGGGTCAGTGCTTGATGAGAGAATGTGGCATTCTGTAAAATTGGCAAATGAACACTGTAAATATATTTGTTTATTGGTTGGTTCACTTGCCTTAACTTACAATGGAAGGACTCTCTGGCCAGACTATTGGTGCCTAAAGCTGTTATCTGATTTACTCACGAACAGAAGTCAGATATTGCATCCTGCCTGTTATAATACTGGCACAGAATATCAATAAACTGTCAGTCCTCAAATTCTAGAATAATACTGTTAAATTACCACATCCAGGAACACAGATGTCCCTGTTCATTCTCGATTCAGGATACACAAATCTAGTTAACATCAGGGTCAACTTATTAATTTCACCAGCTATTTAATTAATATACATTACATTCTTAATCAGCTAACTCAACCACAGGCTTTCTGATTTTAACTGAGTGTTGTTGGGACATCTTTCTTGGGGCTAATATCAGAAATTCATGCACTTTTGACCAACTTGAGACAGATATGCCCATAGACTTACTTAAGGGGTAACTCTAATGCCAAGTCTATACTGGTGTCATTTGAGTGCAGCAATTGAGGTTTCCCTCAGGAATATTGCTTTAGAACACTTGACCATGACACCACAGTAGTGTTGTCAGATTTAAAAAGTGCTTCGTGTAGTCTATAATTTTCAGGTTATGCTGTTTATCAAGAAGATGTCCCAGACCATCCTGATACAATGAAGAATTTACAAAGTATAGTCACTGTTGTAATGTAGGGAAATGCAGCAACAAGGCCCCACAAACAGTAATGAGATGACTCACCAAATAATCTGTTTGCATGATGTTGGTTGAGGAATAAATATTGGCTAGAGCAGTGTTAGGAACTTTCTGATATTCTTCCACATGGTGCCAAGGGAAATTTTATGTGCAGCTGAGGGCCTTGGTTTGAAGTCATCTTTTTTCAATTCTTTCATGGGATATGGGCATCGCTGGTTAGATCAGCATTTATTGCCCATCCCTAATTGCCCTTGAGAAGGTGGTGGTGAGCTGCCTTCTTGAACCGCTGCAGTCCATGTGGTGTAGGTACACCCACAGTGCTGTTAGGAAGAGAGTTCCAGGATTTTAACCTAGCGACAGTGAAGGAACGTCGATATAGTTCCAAGTCACGATTGATAGTGGCTTGAAGGGGAACTTGCAGGTGGTGGTGTTCCCATGCATCTGCTGCCCTTGTCCTTCTAGAGGTCACGGGTTTGGAAGATGCAGTCAAAGGAGCCTTGGTGAGTTGCTGCAGTGCATCTTGCAGATAGAACACAATGCTGCCATTGTGCATAGGTGGTGGAGGGAGTGAATGTTTAAGGTGGTGGATGGGGTGTTAATCAAGCAGGCTGCTTTGTCCTGGATGGTGTCAAGCTTCTTGAGTGCTGTTGGAACTGCCTGCATCCAGGCAAGTGGAGAGTATTTCATCACACTCCTGACTTGTACCTGACAGGTATTGGGGAGTCAGGAGGTGGGTTACTCACTGCAGAATTCCCAGACTCTGACCTTCTCTTGTAGCCACAATACTTAAATGGCATATCCAGTACAGTTTCTGGTCAATAGTGACCCCCAGGATGTTGATAGTAGGGGATTCAGAGATGGTCAAGGTGAGATGGTTGGATTCTCTTTTGTTGGAGATGGTCATTGCCTGGCACTTGCATGGCACGAATGTAACTTGCCAGTTATTAGCACAAACCTGAATGTTGTGCAGGTCTTGCTGCATATGGACATGGACTGCTTCAGTATCTGAGGAGTCATAAGTGGTGCTGAAAGATGGCAGCTTCATAGAGCTCCAGATTATATGCTCCTGGGGTGGGGCATAATTTAGTCCAAAATGAGAAACAGAAGCATTTATTGAATCTAAAATTTTACTTCCTGATAGATTGCTACAATGGTCAACAAATTAACACATATTAGTTGAGAATTATTTGATACATTTAACACATTCATATGATGTTTCACTGCCCTCTTATTTAGAAAGGTGTTAACTGATTTCATTTGTGGCAAGAATAATTATAAAAGACTTTAACATTCCTCCCTGAAAGGGATTAGTAATATATAGTTCAAAAGCACTTCACTGGCTTTAAAGTGGTTTGGGAGTTCCTGATGTCTTGATAGCTGCTATATCAATGCAAGTTCTCTTTTTCAATATCAATTAATTTTAGGATGTCAGTGACTCAGTGAAGTACAGATTTTGAACAGGTTCTAGGAGGGATGAACTAAATTTGGGAAAAGAACTTCTCATAAGAAATCAAGTTAAGTTGATACGAAAACACAATCACTTGTGCAAATAGTACACTTGAAGGACAAAACAAAATTCCGACAGGAAAGAAGGACAAAAGCAGCAGATACAATAAATAATTACAGCAACATTCCTACAAATGGAATTCTTCATTAAATGTAAACAGGAGAAATATTCAAACTGTCCTGCTGAGCTAAACACACTATGGGTAATACAATTTCTATGTTTTGCTCCAACATGATTTGCCACAGTGACAGATAACCACAACTGCCAAGGACAGTGCCACAGTTATGAAAAATATCAGTTCAAAAATATGAATTGTAACCCCAACAATAATCTGAATGCAATGTTTTCAACCAGTTCAGTAATAAATACTGCCTGAGTAATGTCAATGAAGTGCATTGCTGTCATTGAAAAAGGATTATTTAAATATTCTGAAGCACAGGGACGATCTCAGAGCGTTTGGCAATGATTTTGCTGAAAGGGTGGAAGCAGGCACTAAATGGGTGCTGTCCTAATAAGACATGCCTGTTTCAAAGTTTGCATCAATTTCAGGGCTAATTGATCATCAACATGATTTAAATATACCTGGGTGGCACAGTGGTTAGCACTGCTTTCTCACAGCTCCAGCGACCTGGGTTCGATTCTAGGTACTGCCTGTACGGAGAGTGCAAGCTCTCCCTGTGACCATGTGGGTTTTTGCCGGGTACTCCGGTTTCCTCCTACAGCCAAAGACTTGCAGGTTGATAGGTAAATTGGCCATTATAAATTGCCCCTAGTATAGGGGGAAGGTGGGGATGTGGCAGGAATATGGGATTAATGTAGGATTAATATAAATGGGTGGTTGATGGTCAGCACAGACTTGGTGGGCCAAAGGGCCTGTTTGAGTGCTGCATCTCTAAATAAAAAAATAAAATAATAAAACAGAAACCTGTATGTCTAGCTCTCAAGTCCATGCACTTCACATTTAGGAAATGGAATCCCTTCCTCTTCCTGAACACGTCCAAGTTTAAATGAGGGGCTCACGTGATCACATGTGCATAGTCAATGGTTCCCTGGGCCACAGGGAATCCTGTATATTCCAGAGCTGTCTGCCTCTGTTCTTCTCTGGCAATGGAGAATGATAACTATATTGTCACTCCTCCAAGCATAGTTGCAGCCACCTTCCTTATGCAGAATGGACAAAGAATTGGGTACGTAACTGATATCACCTGTGACAGCCCGTAAGGTTCTGGTAGAATAAAAATTAAATGTTACTGTGACCTTGACTGCCTCAGGCAATGCAGTCCTTGCTGAGCTGTAATCCTCTGGGTCTTCCTTCTACGAGGTCACAGATCTCAGTGATGAACTATTTGGTAAAGTGCAGCCTCTTGGTGCACTGGTCTTGGGTCACATGAATGTAGGAGTAGTGCTCTCTGAAGACCCTCAGTGGATAGGGCCTCCTGCTGACAGCCCTCCCCACTCTCCTGCAGCAGCTGGAGCTGCTCTGCCTGACCTCATCTCCTCTTCCCTTTCCTTATGCAGAGCAAGTGGTCCCCTAGCAAGATGCCCATGGTCAAACACCCCCTTTCTACTGGTAACTCCGATGAGGTGTTCAAAAAGGTAGAGTAGCACAGCACACACTCGCTGGCTGAAGTCCTGAGAGAATTTGAGAAAAATGTTGATAGAGTGTTGGTGAAGTCTTGACAAAGTGTCCCAGAAAGTCTTCTGATGTGTCTTAAAAGTCCTTTTCAAATGCAGTGTAGTCACTCATGCTCCAGCAGCAAGTGAACAGTGAAAGCTGAGCATGATTTTAAAAAGCACGAGAAATCGTCAGCAATGACTTTTTTTACTCCTGTTCAGCTGGTAGTAGTTGGAAGGTCTAATCAGCAAAATACCATGCGGCCTCTTTAATGAGCACGATCAGGTACTTTAATTGTTGATCAATCCCTTAACAATCTTCAGGATGGCTGTTCCTAGCACCTGGTCCAAATCCTTTACCAAGATGGTGCCTTGCGTTAAATACTGGCAAAACCGAGTTGCGGCTTCAGCCCCCAACTTGGCTACCTTGGAGACCTTTTAGCACTTAAAGTATCCAGGGAAAATTTCACCCACCTGGACAAGGCAAGGTTATCTTTTTTTCTCTTTTATCCTCTTTCCTAATTTTATACTCCTTACAGCTTTCTCTATTCAAGGACTTATCTTAGGCTTAGGTTTGGTTTGTTGGGTCTTGCCACCTCTCAGGTACCTCATTTATTTCCTAGATTAAACAGTGACTACACTTTAAAAGTACTTCATTGGCTGTTAAGCACTTTGAGGCATCCGGTGGGCTTTTAAGGTGCTATATAAATGCAAGTCTTTCTTTTTCACTTGAGTGCTATTTATGGCTGAGCCAGACTGATTGTCGGTAGGTTATATCATTCTTGGCAGCATCACAGCTGACCTTGATACACATGTATTTTCCAGCAAGAGTCATTGAGTAGTGATCTACAGATAGGACGCTGTCTAATTCTTTACTTTCCGTCTTGAACAGAGATCATTGTCTCCCGTTGTCTGCATAAATTCTATTCCAAATTAATATCAGCTCATAGCACAGAGCATGAACTGACCCGAGAAGCTGATAGGTCGGTAGAAAGGAACTACATTTATGTAGCATCTTTCATGTCCATAGGACATCACAACATGCTTCAAAACTAATGAATTACTTTTGAAAAGTGGCCAATGTAGTTGGGTAGGCAAATATGTGCACAAGAAGATCCCACAAACAGTAATGACATAAATGATAAATCAGTTCTTTTCAGGAGATGTTGATTGAGTGATTAATATTGGCAAGAACATCAGAAGACCTCCTTTGCTCTAATTCAAATCGTACCACAGGATCTTTTACATCTACCTGAAGAAGAAGATGGGGCTTAGCCCAACATCACAAATTGCATTTCCCATTAAGCCATTGGGACACTTATTTCTTCTTTTCATTCTTCATATCACATTGTTGTTTGTGGGACCCTCCTGTGCACAAAATTGGCCACCACATTATGTACATTACAACAGTGACTACATGCTCATCAGTAGCTCTGAAGCATTTTAGAACATCTTGAGGTCATGAAAGGTGCTATATAAATGCAAGTTCTTTCTTTCTCACCGATACAATAGTATGATTGAAGAAAATATGAGCATCTTCAGGCATGCTGGCTTACATTTCTCCATCAACCAATAACAAATTAAAAGCATATTAACCAGCCATTCAGCTCATCGGAACATTCCAACAGGAGAAGGCCATTTATGTCCTCGAGTCTGTTCCACAGTTCAGTGAAATCATAACTGATTTCCATCTAGCAGCTTATGGCAGTTTGTGGGACATTGCAGGTGCAGAATAGCCACTGTGTTTGCCTTCATAATAATAGCTTCAAACAGTTTTTTTTGCATGATACTATATAAATGTTATGATTGGTAATTAGTATTTGTGTTTAAACTGAGGTATTATTAAAACATATTGAAAAATTTAGAGCCCTTTTTCAGTTTCTTAACATGATATTGATATGCAGAATGATCTTAGGATGCAGCTAAGGGAACTCTGAAGATGCGTCTGTGAGAAACCATTGTAGAGCTGAAGTTGGGTAATATACCTTTGAATGAAATCCAAAGAATCAATTTATTTGAAATTATATCTTAAAATGGGCATCCAAAACATATTGGGAACTGACAGCAATAGTGATCTAACTTGTACAGATAATAAGGTTGTATTTGATGTTTTTTGAAAAGGTGGACATGCTCACATTGAATGTGATGTTTCTATCTGGTTGTGGTCTCTAAACCTAACTTTGAAAAAGCCAAGTAAGTTATTCATGAAGATGTGAGAAGAAAGGAAATAAAAGATACAATACTTGAGTATTGCTGAAAATAGAAACATTATGTTGAAAGCTTTTTGTCTTGCACTCATCAGGACAATCCAAAAGAATACCAATGTAAGGGACAACAAATTTATACTGTATGAGAAGAGAGTGCTGATTGGTTGACAAGTGAACTGTGATTGGTAGAGGCATGGCCATGGAGAATGCACCAGTTAATGGTTACTGACAGTTAACTGCCAAGCTTTGTTTGAAATTTAAACCAAGCAGCTTGACTCTGATTGGTCAAGGCATTGCTCTGAGGAATGAACCAGCAAATGGCTGTCACTTATTTTGTTTAGCTGAAACAGGCATAATGCTCGTACATGTTCTTTCTGACTGCAAAGAACAGGGCCTTGTGTATTGATATATGTAGCTTCCAGTATGCAAAAATGCACCACACTGCAAGCCCGACTGATAATCTTAAATTGGTTATCAGCGTAATTCTTAGCACACTGAGGATTATTTGGCAAACGTTGTCTAATCGCGGAATCACATCCAATGTAGGACACTGTGCTTTGAATTTTGCAAGCATGGGCTGGTTGGGTACAGCCTGTACCTTGCCCGTTGTGAATAGTGGAAGGGACATTTTGTTTGATACGATCCGCCAGTCTTTGGGATGTATGGCCTACATACCTAGCATCACACTGAAATTTATATATCACATTACTCATTCGTGTGATAGGCAGGATGTCTTTTTGGCTGGACGGCAGGGCCGTTTTAGTGCCGAAAACTACATGTGTTGTTATTGCATAGTAGCAGCGTGAAACAGCTAGCTTCACCTGTTGCTCAAATTTTTGGGATACATTACCCTTCCAGGGTAATTTGAGGTAGACTAGACACCTTTCAGGGCCGAAAATGACTGCCTTAGGCCCGTTCATAAGTTTGCGCGATGTACGGTGAGAAATGATCTGATCAGGGTAGCCATTGTCACACAGGATGTCTTTGGCTAGTCCTATTTCAGCATCATGTTTGCATGGTGAGCAAATAACTCGGGCCCTAATTATGAGGTTGCCGATAAGGCCAATCTTATAGCGCATGGAACTGTAAGAATCCCGACGTGTGTATTGACCAATGAAGGTAGGTTTGCGGTAGACCGTGGTAGAGAATCCCTTAGCAGATTTCTCAACTAGTATGTCAAGGAAAGGGAGCTCATTTGACTGCACAGGATGGAGCTCAATAAGACATGTAAGGAAATTATTGCATGCAACAGCAGATTCAAATATAGCAAACGTATCATCTATATATCGGAAATATGCAAGAGGTAGGAGGTTAGGTGTCATTCCCTCAAAGACACATTTCTCATGAAATCCAACAAAGGTACTTGAGAGAGCTGGGCCTAGAGGGGATCTCATGACAACACCATCTATTTGGGTATACATGGTGTCGTTAAAACTGAGCTCAACTGCGGAAGTTGCCGAGTTCATAAGTTCAATGAATACTGATTCACGCAATGGTGGCAGGTCTAGATCGCCACGATATAGTGCTGCAGCGCAAATATCTATGACTTCCCTTAAGTGGTACATTGGTGAATAGACTAGCAATGTCAAATGAGCAAATGGATATGGCATTGCTATCGATATGCAAGTCCTGTATGGTCTTCACAAATGTGAAGGAATCCTTCACCGTGTATGTAGAGAACTTGCTCAAAACTGGTTGTAACAATTTGCCCAACCATTTGTAAATTCATGTTGTGCAGAACAGGTCATATATAAGATAGGGCAGAAAGGGACATCACTTTTGTGTGTCCTGGGCAACCCATACATATGTGGATGCAGCGAGCAGTGAGGACGAACCCTACCTGGCAGCTCATTGCTCTTACGCAAGTCCAGCAAAGCATTTTTTTTAAGCTTACTATCGAGCAAGGCTGTCCGGTCATGTTGAGCATGTTGGATATGAATTTGGACCCGTCATTAAGAGTAGCGTGCAGTGGCTACCAATCAGAGTTCACTTGCCAACCAATCAGTACTCCCTTCTCATACAGTATAAGTTTGCTGTTTTCCCTTACATTGGTATTCTTGCAGATTGTCCTGATGAGTGCAAGACAAAAATCTTCGATATAATATCTCCATTTTCAGCAATACTCAAGTTCTGTACTGCCAAAAGATACAAGGCAGTATTAGCCTTATGGTTACCAACCCTCCAGGATCATCCTGGACTCTCATGAAATTAAAAATTAATCTCCGGCACACCACTGCAAGCAAGCCGGAGAACACTCATATCAACATGAAAAATAATTGTTTTTCTTTCATTTTCTTTGTACACTTTTGTTTATTAGTTATAAATAAATTGGCAATGGGAAAACAGCTGTTTGACTGGACAAAACAGGACATCATTTGAAGAAACCTTCAAGGATACATCCCAGCAGAGCTGGCAACCCTCATTAGCCTGGTAAAATTACAGTCTCGCATCCTGCTGACTGTACTTCAAAAGTTTGATATTTTAATCACTGGGAAGAAGGAAAATTAGCCTGCGTGTGTGCTTAGAACAAAAATTCATCAAAACTTTCCATAAATATATTTAAGATATTCAAGTGGAACAATATTAATATTGACATAATGATAATGGACAAATATTTCAGGTTGTCCATCTCAGTGGGACTGCATTCAGTTGCTTCCACAGAACTTCTCCAACTATGATATTATTTCCCCTGCCTCCATAACATTACTTTTGGAGTCGCACAAGGATCTAACCTTGACCTTTCCTCTCCCTCATCTATATGCTGCCCATTACCAACATCATCCACAGATATCTGGCCAACTTCCAAATAAGTGTACCTCTCCAGCACCCCTCCACTGCCTCTGCATTGTCTGACATAATTTGCTCCAGTTAAACATAGGGAAACACTATAGCTATCATTAACAGGCCTCTCCACAAACTCTGTACGTTTATCACAGTCTGATTCAACCCTGAGTTGAGCATCCAACCCAATATCCTCTCCATCACAAAGACTTCATCCACTGCAAATCCTCACCTGAGGCACATACCTCATCCCATGTGCTGCTTAAACCCTAACCCATGCCTTTCCCATCTCCAATTTTGAGTATTTCAATGCTCTCTTAACCAGTTTTCCATTCTTCATCAACTTCAGCTCATCAGAAATTCTGCTGCCTATATCATACCCTGAAGCAAGTCCTGCTCACATATCACCTCCATCATTGTTGACTTCCCTTGGCTTCAGGTCACCTAACACCTTCAATGTAAAATTCTCATCCTTGGGTTTAACTTGAGGCATGGTCTCACCTAGATCTAAAAAGGAAATCTCTGGTACCTTGTCTATCAGCCAGAAGTACGGGCAGAATCCTGAAATATGGCTCCATTTACTATTACAGCTGGTATTTATACAGCACCTTTAGTGTAATAAAACATCCCAAGGTGCTTCACAGGGGGCATTATAAAACAAAATATGACTCCGAGCCATATAAAAGGATATTAGAGCAGATGACCAAAAGTTTGGCAAAAGAGCTAGGTTTTAAGAAGTGTCTTAAAGGAGGAAAGCAAGGTAGAGAGGCAGAGCTGTTTAGGGAGGGAGTTCCAGAGCTTAGGACCTAGGCAGCTGAAGACATGGCCAACAATCGTGGAGCAATTAAAATCAGGGATGTTCCAGAGCCCAGAATTCGAGCAGTGGAGATATCTCAGAGGGTTCTGGGACTGGAGGAGATTACAGAGATAGGGAGGGGCGAGGCACAGAAGTAATGGGTGAACAGGATTTGGTGTGAGTTAGGACATGGGCAGCAAAATTTTGGATCACTTCAGGTTTATGGAGAGTAGAATGTGAGAGATCAGCCAGGAGTGTGATGGAATCGTCAAGTCTGGAGGTATCAAAGGCATAGATGAGGGTTTCAGCAGTGGAAGAGCTGACATGGAGTCAGACTCGAGCAATGTTATGAAGCTGGAAATAGGCATTAGTTTTAGAGATACAGCACTGAAACAGGCCCTTCGGCCCACCGAGTCTGTGCCGAACATCAACCACCCATTTGTTACTAATCCTACACTAATTCCATATTCCTACCACATCCCCACCTTCCCTATATTTCCCTACCACCTACCTACACTAGGGGCAATTTATAATGGCCAATTAACCTATGAACCAGCAAGTCTTTGGCATGTGGGAGGAAACCGGAGCACCCGGAGGAAACCCACGCAGACACAGGGAGAACTTGCAAACTCCACACAGGCAGTACCCAGAATTGAACCCGGGTCGCTGGAGCTGTGAGGCTGCGGTGCTAACCACTGCGCCACTGTGCCGCCCTAAATTCTTAGTGATAGCACAAATAGATGGTTGGAAGCTCATCTTGGGGTCATATATGTGAATAGTTTGACTCAGCCTCAGACAGTTGTCAGGAAGAGGGATGGAATTGGTGGCTAGGGTGCACACTTTGTGGTGGGGACTAAAGACAATAACTTTCGTCTTCCCAATATTTAATTGAAGGAAATTTCTGCTCATCCACTACTGGATGTTGGACAAGCAGTGTGATAGGTTAGAGACAGTGGATGGGATTTTACTGAGCTCCCGTCATCGGGCTCTGTGTCAGCGGGTGCTGGAAGATCGTTCCGGCAGTGGCCTACCATGGACCCCGACGCTGGCAGTGTCGGGCCTGATATTCCCAGCAGCGGCCAGGCTCTGTGGCAGCCCTCCTGCCGCTGGGTGACAGGACCCAGATTAACATAATGAAATTAATGAAATGAATACATTTAAATAAAATCAACAGCAATCTTACCTTCTGGCCACAATCTTCTGAGTGGTGGCTGGCACTCATGCGCCTTCACTTTCTTGTCCAGGAAAGCAGGCGTCACCGTGGTGTGGAAGGGGGGATCTTATGATTTTTAGTGCACTGGGGGAGGGGGGGAAATGGGCTCAAATGTAAATTACTAGTGTAGGGGAGGGTGCTGGTGAGGTAGAGCTGGATGTTGTCAGTATACATCTGGAAATTGACATGTTTTTGCATGATGTCGCTGAGGGGCAGCATGTGGATGAGAAATAGGAGGGGGCAAATGGGAGACAGCAGCAGCAAGGGAAGCCATTAAGGGTGATTCTCTGGCTCTGATTAGATAGATATGAATGGAGCCAGGCATGAGCATCTCACCCAGTTGCACAGCGGTGGAGAGGCAATTGAGGAAGAGGATGTGTCAAAGGCTGAAGACAGGTGGACAAGGATGAAGAGGGACGGTTTACCTTTGTCACAGGCACATAAGATGTCAGGACTGCCTCTATACGACACTGTAGATTCCACCTAGAAAAGGTCGTCAAACCTTGGAGCGGGTTGCGATGGTGGTGGTGGGGGTGGTGCTGAGTTTTCTAACTCAGAGATAAACTGTTACCTAAGCCTTCGAAATTGTGTCATTTTCTGCTTTGAAATGTCATAATAGTTATTAGAAAAATGAGGCATTTCCAGGTTACTAAAGAACAAAGAACAAAGAACAGTATAGCACAGGAACAGGCCATTCGGCCCTCCAAGCCTGCGCCAATCTTGATGCCTGCCTAAACTAAAACCGTCTGCACTTCCGGGGTCCGTATCCCTCTATTCCCATCCTATTCGTGTATTAGTAACTACTGCATAGTTAAAACTTCAGTTTTCACAATCTGAGAATGAGATAATATAACTTCAATGAATTAGCCAATGTTTTTCCAAAAGTTGCAGGAATAGAGTAACAAGCAACTAGTATAAAGAAACTTTGTATTTTCAACTGAGGTGAGATGTTGGGTTTGGGGTTTGCTTTTGGGGTACAAAATTTTAATGATTTGTG
Organism: Heterodontus francisci; assembly: GCF_036365525.1. Lineage (NCBI taxonomy): Eukaryota > Metazoa > Chordata > Chondrichthyes > Heterodontiformes > Heterodontidae > Heterodontus > Heterodontus francisci. The sequence goes on along the minus strand of NC_090392.1, from coordinate 55,014,562 downwards.
AAGTAGAATCTGAAGATCTGATCTTAATTCCTGAGCCAATAGATAACTTGCATGTATAATTCTGGGGAAGTGGATTTGAACAAGCTCCTAAACTTTGGTTCTCATTAATATAAAAGCAAAATACCGCAGATGGTGGAAATCTGAAATAAAAACCAATCGTGCTGGTTCTCATTAGCTCATTGGAAGGGACAAGCACACATCAGGCTATGATGGATCTACTATCGGCATGAGACCACTGTCGGCAGTTAAAAAAATGTAAGATTGTTCAAAGCATCTCCCATTGTCAATGCAGTGCCTGCCAGATACCTGCACACAATCTTGCATCAGCGAATGTTTCCGCAAAGCACCAGCTTGTATAAAGCAGGAATTTGTGCTTTTGACCGTGCTTGACCATGATGTCATCATGATTTAAAAGAAGAGGCCAAACCAACCCAAGATAGGAAAATTATAACTACTTTCAAACAACAGAGAAAAAAAATTGCATTGAATTTACTGAAAAAATATGCAGAACGTGCAATTTGCCAGCTCAGGGATGACAGGAAATGTACTTTTTACACCAGCTGTCAGCACCAGGTCCTATCACACCTAAAAACCTTAACCTCAGTTTCAACTGAACACTTCTTACTGCACCAACATGATAATTTTGTTTAATGTGCAAACTATTCTTATGCCCTTACTGAGCTAGGCTGTTAAATTAGTGACCATTAGTGCTCAGTTATCAGCATTTGTGTGTGTGAAGCAGGCTGCCAGAAACACAGAGGAGCTTTCATCCATTTACTTTAGGCTGAATTCAAACATCAGTTGTACTAGTGAAAGGATAAGGTTTCGAGTAGCTGCTTGAGCACGCCCCTTGCGGCAAGTTCTGAACTAAACGAAAAATAACTTGCTCCTTAGGTAGCAGAGGTTGGGTGTTCTATTTAAAGCACAGTCTGGTTCCCTTGTTAAGAGCTAACAGCAGTAAAGTCCCTTAGAAAGAAAAGTTCTGTTGCTCATTTTGATTAACCTTTACCCAATAGAGACCAGATGATCATACAAATGAGAGATTTCCATTTGAAGTAAATCACACAGCAAATCCATTAGTCACCATGAATTCCATTATTAATAAAATGCAAATTGAATCTTGATTCTCTCAAAATTTGAAAATAACAATTACTTGTATTAAAGAGATTAAACTTCTGACCTAAGACTAAGGTTTACACTCAGTTGACCTAATGAAGATTTTGATGTAATAATCTTTGAGTAACCGCTGTCTGGGAACCAACAATGGCAATGACCCTGCAATTGGAGGTAATTCACCTGTGTGATTGTAGACAGACAATGAAAAACATTATGGTATGCATATGTATGTAGTTTCACTGTACCATTGAAGCCAAGATATCCAACCCTAGCAGATATCCACTTCAACTTCTTGAAGCCATTATGATTGTATGGTGTTACTGATCAAATAGCAAATACTTGAATAAATATGAATTGCCATTGATTTTTCAATTGACAATGGCTATTACAACTAACAGAAGTTTCAGAGAGCATCAATTGGCAGCAATGATGGGGAGAGAGTAAAAGGTCCGGATGCTACATAGTGAGGATACAGGTTTTATAATGGCAATTTTAATGACCTTGGATTTAACCTCTCCACAATCAGATGCACAATGAAATGGTTTTAATACATTTTCCCTCATTGTGTCTGCGGTTTGCTATTTTCTTGTCAATATCACCATAATATACAATGCAATTTACTCATAATATACTGAATAAGCCTCACAACATGCTGTCTCATCAGGGATGCTATGATGATAAAGAATGTCCTACTTTTATTCTTGTCAGGTGATGTCATTAATAGATGCAGACCTTAGGGATTTGCAAGGAGGTTGATTTACATTTAAATGTTCCGAGGGAAAGCAAAATGCATATTTTATAACAACTGTAATAAGAGTCAGCTTGGATTGAGTGGAAAAATGCTGCACTATAAAATGGGAAAACTGCAAGAATAATGTTGCAGGAGATGACCAAAACTCTTGCCTGTGAAAACAGTTGTACATTATATAGCAGTCAAAAAAATTATTGAAAAATCAAGGTTCACCATACAAGAAAAAGTCAGAGGGAAGATTAAGTTCGTCGAGTAATAGTAATTATATGATAACAAATTTGGATTTTAAAACTCTGTCGATTAAGAGGAAGAGAAGACTGAGTTAAGGAAGAAGTTATATGGTTCTCTGATCCCGGGTACAAATGAGCTCCAATGAGAATCAATGTAATGAGTTCGGTTTCAACAATGGGAAGCTGCAGAGAAGACTCCTGAGTACACTGGCATGTTAAAGAGTTTATGAAGAACAAGTGGGAGAAAGGTCAGAAGGTAATGACTTTAGTGGCATCGATAAAAGAGAGAGATGAGAATGTTTGTAATAGTACAAGAGTGTTTAAAGATCAACGAGGGAGCAGGTTTACATCTACATGTCAAAGGCAGTTCTAAATGGTCAGATGTGGTGAAAACACTGCCTGAAAGATCAAGTGCACAGAATATTCAGTTCTCTAGTACAAGCTCATTGACTCACCTCCAAATGTTGACTCAGATAGGGTTGAGGACACGAGAACTGCATGAAGCATAATGTCCAATAGGGGCAAATAAAGAAAAAATATAGGTTAAAAATATCTAAATCCTTTGGAAAACTTCAACAAGAGATTGCAACACTTAGTTTTTCCAAGGCTAGAGGGCAGGAAATTAAGCAGTGGCAGGCAAAATTGGAAGGGAAAGGGAAACGGAGGCATGAGTCTGCAGACAATGGGTGGAGCAGAAATCTCCAGTTGGATGCTAAGCTGAAGTTGAGGTGTTTCTGGATGAGGTAAATGTGAAAGGTTGCTCTGTGTGTCACTCACTGGTACAGTCTCCATAGATCAGCACTGTAGCCTGCTTGCAAGGGGTTGTCATATTTCAGGCACACAGCTGACTGTTACTGTCCTTGCCTGTGCCAGTCCTATGCTTTGTGGTAGCTGCAAGTGATCTTGCAACAGATGGTGCAACTCTGTATTTCCCCTTCTGCTAACCCAAATCGTACGAGGACTGGTCCCCATGATCATTTAAAAAAAAAGTTGGTGACATCTTGGCAGGTGCAACAATCAGGCAACGCTATCTCTTGATCACCCCGACATGCCTTCTTTCACACATTATCACAAGGTTGACTTACATTGACTTGATTGGCTCTAAAGAACTATCAAGCATGTCAGACCTTCAGGACTCTGGTATCAAAGCTCCTTTTTGGGAACAGGAACCTTCACCAGCAAAATATCTGCCACGTTTCATCCCTCTCTTCAGTTGATAGTGTGCAGGTGCCGGCAAGAAAGCATGGAGCACTTTGAGGCCACCTTAACTTGCCTGACATCCCTTTATAGGTCTTCCCCTTCTTCTGAACATTTCAGCTTGGAAGATTTCCACTTGAAATCCATTGGTGCTCAACTGGTGCTGGAGTTTTAAAAAAAGGACAATTAACACAAAATTGCATGAAAGCCTAAATGCTAACAGAAATAAAAAACCTAATCTGTTTTACTTTGGAGTGACAAAAATGAACTGTGTCTTTTAAATGAAATTCCATTGAAAGATCTACTTTTAACAACCCAGAACACCAGGCTTCACGGACAACTTGGTGTCCAACAGAACATGTAAAGACTTCCACACCCTGTGCCCTCCTTTTCTTTGTACTAAATAAGTGCCCCCTGCTTTAGATGAGGGTTTCCATCACCCACCCTTGACTCAACCCATAATCAAAATTATCTGAAACGCAGCTCTGATTTCTGCCTGATTTGACACTGTGCTGCATCTTATGTTCTCCCATTTTTCAATGTAATGTTGACAAAATCATTCTTAAATGTCAGAGAAAGATCTAATGTGATTTTATACAATCCTCGATGTGCTATAGTGTGTCCACTGTTATTCCCAGGAACTTTGTACTGGAGAGAAAAACTCACTGATACTAGCATAGCACCAATCCCTTGAACATTAGACTTTACAACATAACAAATAGTAAGTGGTCTGTCAGGGAGTCTGAGATAGTAATTGAATCTTGTATTTCACGGTTTATGCCAGAATAACCTCAGCTGAATTGCTCCCTTGTATATTCTGGCAGCCATCTGTTATTGTGTATAACTGTGTACTTCTTTCCAGCTATTAGCTTATATTTAAATTTCTAAGTGAACCCATGCAATAAGCATGTATTTGTTGCTAAACTGGACTTCACCCTTGACCTGATGAATGTGACAAAACTAGCTGAAGGATTTTCTTATCGTGAACTCCAAAGTACAATTTAATTGATAAACTTTTAAAAACAGGCATGAAACTTAGCATTGTCTGATTATTAACAACCTGATCTTCAATCATCAGGTTGGTTTGCAGTTAGATTTTAGTTTACATAGAATTATGCAGAATTGCAGCATAGAAACAGACCAATTGGTCTATGCTGGTGTTTATGATCCACACGAATCTCCTCCTCCTCTGCTTCATCGAACCCTATCTGCATATCCTTCTATTCACTCTCCCTATGCATTAACTATCTTCTGCTTAAAGGCTTCCATGCTTTACGCCTGGACTACTCCATGGGGTAGCATGTTTTACATTCATCCACATCCACATTCAGTTTCATCAATGGATCAAATCATCTGCAAGCAACTGCTTGAAACAATTCAAAAAGTAGGTTCCAAATTTTAGCTCATTTACAGCAGTTTGATATGAGCAGTTGCAAGTTCTCCGTCAGCATATTAGGGCTAAACACTAATTGCTGGGAATATGATAACAAAATTCTATCTTTCTCCAATTACAGTTGCTTAATGTCCATCAAATTGGAATGCAGAAATCTATATCCTGAGCCACCTCCTCCTCCTCATCCTTATGCTCCTGCTTCTCAACTTCTTGCCTGATAGGTTGCAGCAAAAGCTATTCCCTCATAATGGCCAGGTTGTGCAACATACTGCACCATATCTTGATAAGCGCTCAGCTAAGTACTGCAGAATTCCTCCAGATTGGTTCCAATATTGGTAGCATTGCTTGAGGATTTTGATGGTATGTTCAGTAATGTTCCTTGTAGCAGCATTGTCCACTGTGTACGTGTGCATGGGGTACTGGACCAGAATCATGAGCCATGAAATGAGTGGATAGCCCTTGTTGCCCAGTAGCCAGCCTTCAGCATGCCATCGTGAGTCAAATGCAGCTGGCACAGAGGGGTGTTGCAGAAGGAAGGGCTCATGATGAATGCCAGGATAATGGGCATTCACTTGCATGATTTGCTGCCTGGGTTCACATGAAGCACATGCAAGGCAATGTGCATGCAGTCACTGGCACCCTAAACCATAGGGAAGGCTGCAATCTGTGCAAATCCTTGTGCTAACTCGGTCTGCTTGTCACTGGTAAGAGGGAATGAGATAAAGCTGTCTCTGTTTGCAGAGCCCTAGTGACCTCCATTATGCAACAGGTTACTGTAAAATGAGAGATCTTCCTTATATCTCCAGCAGCAGCCTGGAATGAGCCAGATACATAAAAGTTTAGAGGCACGGTCACCTTGAAAGCTACTGGCAATGCCTGACTTTGAGGTTTTACATGTGGCTGCAGCAGTTGGTAGATTTCAGTCATGACATCTCAAGCATTGGTCCTTGCTGAAGTTGAGGTAAGAGAATTGCTCCCTAAAGATCTTCCGCAGATGTGGACTCTTGCTGAGAGCCCTTCTCCTCTCTTCCTCCTCGTCCTGCTCTGGATGGTCTCTTTTCATGCTCTCAATCATGCAGAATTCCCAGTGGAAGCCCTTTACCAGGCCACCCATCTGGAAGCAATTTGTTTCAGTGCAAGCTTTTAAATCAACAAAATTGTACTTCAGCACCAGCCAGACCACTCTCTATAGAATATTCAAACTTTAGCCAATTAGTCCAGAACCAATGCGCACACGCACAGCAGACCTGCAATGACAGCCATGCTGCCACAAGGAAAGCTCTAAAAACATGTACATTTGCACCAGCAGCCAGAAAAAAAGAATCCAGCAACAAGCCTTTAAACGGCTCACAAAACCCTTCGAGTAGCACTTCATTCTATTCAACATTTTGAGCTGTATGAGGTCAATATGGGTTGCAGGCTGGAGGGCAGCATTTGAAAATGGCACTGATGGTGTCAAATTAGCATTGCACACTGATTGACGTCATAATTTTCCTGCTCTGCGTGCTGCCAATGGTTATTAGGTGAGCATATGCAAACCCCTTCACCAAGATAGCATCCGGTGCACTGTACTTCTCGTTAAGTTTGAGTACACATCTCGGACCTTATTTTCAGTCATTAGGAGGCCATAGAGTGCCTAAAGATGAGCGCTATAGAGCCCTATTACTCCTCCTAATTGTTCTGTTCCTACTGGTCTTGAAACATCAGCAATTTCTTGATGTATCCATATGCCATTCCTTTGTCTGAACAAAGAACAAAGAACAAAGATAATTACAGCACAGGAACAGGCCCTTCGGCCCTCCAAGCCTGCGCCGATCCAGATTCTCTATCTAAACATGTCGCCTATTTTCTAAGGTTCTGTATCTCTTTTCTTCCTGCCCATTCATGTATCTGTCTAGATACATCTTAAAAGACGCCATCGTGCCCGCATCTACCACCTCCGCTGGCAACGCGTTCCAGGCACCCACCACCCTCTGCGTAAAGAACTTTCCACGCATATCCCCCCTAAACTTTTCCCCTTTCACTTTGAACTCGTGTCCTCTAGTAATTGAATCCCCCACTCTGGGAAAAAGCCTCTTGCTATCCACCCTGTCTATACCTCTCATGATTTTGTACACCTCAATCAGGTCCCCCCTCAACCTCCATCTTTCTAATGAAAATAATCCTAATCTGCTCAACCTCTCTTCATAGCTAGCGCCCTCCATACCAGGCAACATCCTGGTGAACCTCCTCTGCACCCTCTCCAAAGCATCCACATCCTTTTGGTAATGTGGCGACCAGAACTGCACGCAGTATTCCAAATGTGGCCGAACCAAAGTCCTATACAACTGTAACATGACCTGCCAACTCTTGTACTCAATACCCCGTCCGATGAAGGAAAGCATGCCGTATGCCTTCTTGACCACTCTATTTACCTGCGTTGCCACCTTCAGGGAAGAGTGGACCTGAACACCCAAATCTCTCTGGACATCAATTTTCCCCAGGACTTTTCCATTTACTGTATAGTTCACTCTTGAATTGGATCTTCCAAAATGCATCACCTCGCATTTGCCCTGATTGAACTCCATCTGCCATTTCTCTGCCCAACTCTCCAATCTATCTATATTCTGCTGTATTCTCTGACACTAATGTGCCTGCGCATTTATTTTGTTCAACATTTTAATGGAGATTAACATTGAAAATAAACAGAGTGAATCAATTAAATTAGCAGACAAAGGAATGGCATATGGATACATCAAGAAATTGCTGATGTTTCAAGACCAGTAGGAACAGAACAATTAGGAGGAGTAATAGGGCTCTATAGCGCTCATCTTTAGGCACTCAGTTTATGTCCTCTTTTTACTCATTCACTCATCATTGGTAGGCCTTCAGCATTTCTGTTGCATCACTGTTAACTTTATCTGCCCTTGTGAAGACAGCCTATTTTTTCAAGACTATTATAATAACTAGATTCTCTCATCTCTGGTGTTACCATCTTTTTATGGCATCAATATACTTTCTAGAATGAAGTGGTCAAAAATGCACAGAGTGGTCCAGCTGTGGTCAAATCGATGTTTCTGTATTTAGTTCTTCTATATATAAAATCCAGAGGCCTATTTTGGATGTATTTTGCCACGTGCATCCCAGTTTTCAAAGATGTCTGTGTCTGGATTTTTACCTCACTCTCTTCCTTTACTCAATTGAAAACGTCACTGTTTAGGCTATAGGTTAATTCTCTTTTTTCGCCCAAAATGTACTACATAATATTTATTGCATATCCATGCCATCACTAAGACTGTCTATTTCCACCTCTGTAACATTGACCATCTCAGTCCCTGCATCAACTAATCTGCTGTTGAAATCCTCATCCATGCCTTTGTTACCTCTAGACCTGACTATTCCAATGCAATCCTGGCCTGCCTCCCACATTCTACCTTCCATAAACTTGAGTCATTCAAATCTCTGCTGCTCACATCCTTACTTGCAACCAGTCCCATTCGCCAATCTTCTTCTCTTCTTCGTGGCAGTTCCTCGGGAAAGAGGATTACTTTCTTCCAATCCAGGATTGTGAGTCCTTAGGTGACCGAATAGTCCAATCCTGATATTCCAGGTCCCGAAGTTCAGTTTGAGGGGGTGGAAGATGCCTGTGCGTGTTCTTTTAATGTGGGGTGGCATTTGCACGCCGACTACCACATGGTCCAAGTGAAGCAAGGTCCTTGTCGAATGGCAGGGATGGCCGAGATGACTGGAGAACAGGCTTCGCCACACGGACGGGGACTAATAGCCACATATGGTCAGCATGTTGAGTGGCGAGCCCAGATGCAGGCCATGTGGATCTGCATCAGGGTGTTCTTGAAGGGGTAGCTGAAAGCCTGCTCCAAGGGCTGTGCTCGCTGACCTACACTGGCTTCCAGTTGAGCAATGGCTCGATTTGAAAATTTTCATCCTTATTTTCAAATCCCTCCATGGCCTTGCCCCTCCCTATCTCCATAATCTCCTCTGTAATATGTCTTCCAAATATGTCTACCCATTCTCTTAACCTTTATATGTCCTCTTGTACTTTCCTCCATTCGCCCTCACATTTTGTTACGCCCCTGATTTGAAATCTCTTTGCATCCAAATCATTTATAGGCAAGGAGAGCAAAGGAGGTCCCACAACAAATCTTTGAGCGAATCAGCAGCTACATCTTTCCTATCTACGAAATATTCATGTACTCATGACCCCTGCTTTCCATTCTTCAGCCATCCTTTTATGCGTGTCTCTATTTTACTTTTACTACCATAGACCTTCATTTTTGCAGTAAGTCTTTTCTGTTGTGCTTCAGCAACATCTTTCTGAAAGTCCAAATATGCATTATCTGCCGCATTCCTTACCGTCTATTCACTCAGCCATTTGCTTGAAAAATTCAATTAAATTAGTCGAGCATAACCTGCCCTTTAAGTCTGAGTTGTGAAAGTCATCAATAAGAAACTACAGTAATCATAAAGAGAAATGCATGAATTTCCCACTGCCAAATCACCCTGTCTTATTATGGAGATAAAGATTATACAAGGGTGATGAAATGAAAAGTTGAAATTGTACCACAAGAAATAGTGTAGTCAGAGGGAGAAATGTTAAAAGGATGTTAGCAAGGAAGGAATGATAAGTGAAAGTAGCAGGAGATTGTACGTGGCATCATACACAGCAGTGTGGCAAATAAAATACAGCACTGGAGGAATTCACATATCTCAAATCATCCTGTTCACATTCAGATCTATCTAACCACCAAACCAGCAGAGAAAGAGAAGGGGAGCAGGAGTGGTTCTTTGCAGCAGAAGCTTTTAAGAACACACAACAAACAGGGAGCCAGCATCTGATAGATGTTGAGTGTCCTGAGGTTGAAATGTTGCAAAGCCCATCAAGATCATTTATTCATTGGTCTACACTGCCAAATGTGTCACAATATTATTTACTTCTGTTAGTATTGCGGTTAAATTTATTATTATTTTTAAAATGACCCTTCATACAGATAACTCCCAGGTCTGCATGCCTGAATTTCTCTCATTGTTCTTTAATTATACATCTTTTGGCTATTTTTCATTAAGACAGTTATGCAATAGAGGAAAAACAGTGGAAATGGCGATTAGGCTGTTACCACTTTCTACAAACCTTGCTCGCCTGTTAACTAAGAATAATTTGTTAGTGAAGTTAACACCCAGAGGAAAATACAGCCCTTAGTGTTGACATTGTGATTGTTTTTTTGCTGTACAGCTTCCCTGTAGGTACTATGTCATACATATTGATCATCACCACCTTGTTCAAAATGCACTGGAGATGATTTTCAAAATGCCATAACATGCATTTTGAATAGTCACAAAGCTCAGAATCCTTGCAGCCTTTCCGAATTTGAACACATTTTACACTGATTTGAAGTTTATTTGTAATCGCCATTTTCACATTGGTAACATTTTGTGCAAAAGAGAGATTTCTTCTTGGTGTCTGTATGCCTGCCTCATAGCAAGACATTTTGGATACAGCCTGTGAGGTTGCATTAGGAAAGCAGAACATGCACAAGAAAACTGAACAGCACGTGGATAATGCAGACAGCTGAGTTTACTGAGAGCATCAGAAACAGGCTAAACAAAATTCCCAGGCCTGGGACTAAAAGAGGCTTAGATACTTGTCAATCACACATGAAGAATGTTTACTTCAACTGAACCTGATTGATTTGAAAGTACATATTTGTGTATGTACTGAGCACAGAGATAAGATTAAACCTCCATCCCTGTCCTCTCAACCCTGTTGGCAGTTCTGATGTATTTCTTAAGGGTAGACTGAAATGCCCACTTGATAGACACAGGAAAGGAATATCACACAAATAGCCTGATAATTGTTGAATGAGCTCTGGCCCCTGGTACATCCTTGACGGGCGATTGTGTCATTCAAACTGTGCCTTATCATGATCAGCTCCAACTAGCTAGCTCATTATTTACATCTTCCAGGTACAAAGGATTACTGCACAAGAGTTTGACCCCCGAATAATTGAGGAACAGCTGGTATGGTTGGCACAGCTTGCAAGAACAGGATAGCTAACATACTGTAATTAGTTGAATCTGCAGTGCTAGTGTGGCTCACTTAAAAACTGGCATTTGTGTTGTCTAGCAGAACCTCTGTCTCTGGGCTATGTCTCTATGTAAAACCTTGACTTTTATTTAGTATTTAGGTAGAAACATGATGAACTACTGTAACTGCCACATCCTGATATAAGACATGGGACTCAGAGGGAAGTGAAAAAAAAACTTCACCATGTGGTGGACAAATATAGTGCCTGAAGTTGATTCAATAGCATTGTAATTCTTCCACTGCTGTGCCTTCTGGTTGAAAATAGACCCTGCATCACTGATCAAACACTGACCATACTCCAGACAGCAGGGGTATGAGAAGTCAGCAGCAGCGCAAGAGAAGAAATGTGACCGCCCTTATATTCCCTTTGTTTCACCACCATTTAACTGCAAAGCAACTGAGAAATGAAAGGAAACTGATGTATTGTGGAAGATAGACAGGGGGTGGGCCAGGATCAAGATTGGACCAAATTGGGTCTAATCTGAAACCATATGAGATAGGGATTGACATTTGGATTGACATTAAAATTTTAATTTTCATATGATTCCCAATATTCTGAAAAAAAACCATTTAGATGAAGTTTGTATACCAGTTTCCCAAAAACAACTCTACATCAAAAGAAGTAAGCCATTGGCTACCAAGTGCTTTGGGCATCCTCATGCTTATGCATTTATAAATGCAAGTTCTTTCTTTCATTGCATTACAGTGTTGAGTATCTGTCTGTCTTGCTAAAAATGGAGCTAGAATCGCAGTTTCTGCATTGCTTTGAAGCAGTTTATATCTCAAAATGTTGCTCAAGCGACAGTATAAATTCAGAGCCAGGGCCTAATTTGACAATGAAAGGCAATGGTGTGACAGTCCTTGGAGATGCCATCTAATGCCACCGTGATTTAAAAATACGCAATCTCCCTTGTCATGCTCGGAAGGAGCCGATGAAATAAACAACAAACTAGAGGAATTATGACAATAAAAAAGTCAACTGTTAAACTGTACCACAAGAAAATGGTCATATTTGTACCACATGGACAAAATGGAGTAGAGGTCAGGCCACCCCTCCTGTACCGTCAACAGACAAGCTGGCTGCAAAAATGGAACTCAGTAACTGCATTTGTATTAACTCTAGGGAAAACAGATTGAAATTGCAAGGAGCCCATTACATGTTGATGACTCCTATCTACAGGAATGAACTAACACAAGTTCTGTAAGACAGACTAACTCCACAGCCCAAACCAAGATGAAAAGGTGTGAAGTAGCACCATTGTAACAGAATGGTCCCCATCCAGACGCCAAATAGCAATGGTTTCCATATCCTGGACCATTGTTTGATCACACCAGGGGAGAGGGCCCTGTGTCACCTGACAGAGACTCAGAGGTGACAGATTTTTACTTTAAAAGGTAGCCTTCTGTAGAGAGAGGGGAAGATCCAGCAGAGACCACAGAAAGTTAGTTCCTACTGCTGATACTATACTTCAACTAGCTGCAGCAGAGAACTAAAAAAGGTGACCACTGCCTCCAGACTGAAGTTTTAACCACCCAAAATCTACAACATCTCACCAAGTTCACGACTGCAAACATCCAGGCCTGCACCCATGAAAGGCTTTATTCCCGAGAAGATTCAACAGGTTTCTGTGAACCATCAACTCTGACATCACTTTGGACTTTAATTGCATCCAACCCTTTTTCTCTTTTTCTATTCCTGTGTCTGCATGTGTGTATAAATGCGCGAGAGGGTGAAGGTTGTGAACAATTTAGGTTTTGCTGTTTAAATAAAAGCAAACTTTCCTTTTTTGTGAAAAAAACTGTTGTTTGTCTGTTTATTTGACCCTAAAAAAACTCACACCATTAACAGAACACTATCTGTAGTCACTCAGGAGGTGAAAAGTGGAAGCCACCAACACCACTTACCACCTGTACGTAATACACTCCAGTACAGCATCAAGGTGAGTTCGTAAAATGCAGAGGAAAGGAAGGAGGTGGGTAATGGAAACAGGTTTTGTTTTATCATATTAAGCATGGTTTCTCCAATCTGCATTCTCATAACATTCAATATAGCAGAGCAGGGTTTTGTGCATGCATCTGGCCACACATACAAAAAGCTCTCCTGGGAGCAGGAATGCTAATGCACAGTAATGGGCAGCCTACAGTATAACTTTTATCCTGCAGCCTAAGCTTGTCTCCCACTTCATAACACAATATGCTGTTATGATTAAACAACAGAAAATCTTCCTTATTCCCTAAGTTTTCCCAAACCCAATCCTGGTCAAGTGATTGACAAGGCAATTTTCTCTGTGACTACTCAAATGGCAGATCCCAATCTGGACCTGAACCTAGCCAACCTGGCAGCCATCACATCTAGATTGTGCACTGGAATTGACAGTAGATGGCATGTCAGTTTAGAGTATAATAAGCATCTATAGAAAGACAGACCAAAAGACTTGCATTTATATCACTCTTTTCATGCCCTGAGGAGGTCCCAAATCACTGTATAGTCAAAGAAGTAGTTTTAGAAGTGTAGTCACTGTAGTAATATAGGAAGCACAGCAGTCAATTTTCACACAGCATGGTCCCACAAACAGTAACGAGATAATGACCAGATAATCTGCTTCCAGGATGTTGGTGGAGGGATAATTATTGGCCAGGATACTGCAGAGAACTCAGTTGCTCTTCAAACTGTACCATGGGATCTTTTACATCCACCTGAGAAAGCATGAAAACAGTCAAGCAGCCATGAGAAAATAGGAACAAGCACTATATCGTCTTTTACATTCCATATTAGTTGGAATTTTGAATAAATTAGCAACTCATTAAAACAGAACTACTTTATTTATAGCTTTCAATCTCCTGCTGCTTGTAAAACATCAGTATTGCTTGGCTTTGAACATTTGATATTCGTTGCTGCTTTATGAATTAATAAAGGAGTGAGTCATAGAATATTTCAAAATGGGAAGACTGACTGTGGGGAAAAATGTGAGCAGTTGTCTCATGAAACCAAGTGCAAGCTATCAGATTTAATTAGGAGATTAGCTCAAACATTGCAAAAGTTAGTGTCTTTCTTCAGTTTTACCTTATTCAAATATCCAAAGGATAATGTACCTGCATAGCATTTATAGTTGAAATTGTGATAATCCTTTCAGAATGAATGTGTTTATATAGTGTTCATTTGGGGCTAATGCCTTGGCTAAAATACCAGACAAAGGCATTTTATACAAACCACAGTTTTGCTAATATTGCTCAGTGACATTTCAACTCATTTTAAATGGGGTTTCTGGGCTCGAGACTCAGTTACATATTTAGGAAATGAACTTTCAAACAAACAAATTGAACACTTCAGCTTTATGTTTTCTGTCAATGTTGTACTGTAACCAACCAATAGGAGGTGTGAAAGAGCACCCAAGGGCGATTCATCCTTTGATTTTCTCTCGTGAGCAGCTTCACATTCTCTTGGTATTTCACTGGTGGCACAAATGCAATTAAGAACTTCAAGCATGGCTAATTGGGAACACAAGCACAAGTTCTTCTGTTGCACAGCCCCTTACTGTGCATGATAAAATGTGTGAGGTGCATCTGCTCAATCACAAGGATTTGAATTTCGAGACAATGACAGCAACAACATTTATATAGCACATTTAATGTATTAAACTACACCACAGGAGCTTTTCACAGAAGATTTCTCAAACAAAATTTGACACCAAGCCACCAAAGGAGCTATTAGGACAGATCACCCAAAGCTTGGACAAAGAGTTAGATGTTAAGGAATATCTTAAAAGAGGAGAGAGAGGCACAGATGCGAAATGAGGGAATTCTAAAGCTTAGGGCCTCGACAATTGAAGGCACAACTGCCAATAGTGAAGCAAATAAGATTGGGACTGCACAAGAGGCTGCATTTGGAAGAGTTTGTTCAGCGATCCCAGAGGGCTTTTAGGACTCAAGGAAGCTACAGAGATAGGGATGGGTGAAGCCATGCAGGGATTTGAAAAGAAATTATGAAAATTTTAAAATTGAGGTGTTGCTAGACAGGGAACCAATGAAAGTCAGCGAGCACAGGGATGATCAATGAATGGGACTTGGTGCGAGTTAGGATACAGGCAGATTTGGTTGAGTTCAAGTTTATGCAGCATGGAAGATGGGAGACCAGCCAGGAGAGCATTGGAATAATCATGTCTTGAGGTAACAAAGATATTGATGAGGGTTTCACCAGCCGATGAGCTGATGCAGGGATAGAAGTAGGCGATGTTCGAGATGGAAGTAGGCAGTCTTGGTGATGGAGAGGATCTGTGGTTGAAAGCTCATCTCAGGGTCAAATATGACATCAAGGTTGTGAATTATCTGGCTCAGCCTCCGACAATTGCCAGGGAAATGAATGAAGATGGTGGCTAAGGAAAGGAGTTCATAGCGAGGACCAAATGGCTTCAGTGTTCCCAAAGTTTAACTGGAGACAATTTCTCCTCATCTAGCACTGGTTATCTGACAAGTAGGGGTAATAAATCAAAGAGAGTGGAGGGGTCACTGAGGAGCATCACATAGATGAGAAATAAGATAGAACCTTGGGGGACTTTAGAAGTAATTGCGCAGGACTGGGAAGAGAAGCCATTGCAAGTGATTCTCTGGCTATGACTGGACAGGTAAGGGTTGAACTAGGCTAGAGCAGTCCCACCCAGGTGGACGACAGTGGAGAAACATTGGAGGAGGACAGGTGTTCAACTGTGTCAAAGACTGCAGACAGGTTGAGAAGGATGAGGAGAGATAATTTACCATGGTGACAGTCACAGAGGATGTCATATATGACTATGATAAGGACCATTTCAGTACTATGGCAGGGGTGGAAACCCAATTGGAGTGACTCAAACATGGAATTATGGGAAAGATGGGCATGAATTTGGGAGGCAACAACATGCCCAAAGAGTTTGGAGAGGAAACTGAAGTTGAAGATAAAAACAGTAGTTCACAAGGACAGAGGAGTCAAGGTGGACTTTTGAGGAAAGAGGTGAGGCGATGGTCGCAGATTTGAAGGGGAGGGGGAGAGTACCCAAGGAGAGGGAAACATTAACAATATCAGTTAATGTTGCGACCAGGAAGCAAAGTTGGTTGGTCAGCAGTTTGGTGGAAATAGGGGACTGGATTTTATAAGCTTGCTGCTGCCATGATATTCAGAGTGGCGGCCCATTTAAATGGCCGTGGCGAACCGTCCCGCCCCTGCCCCAATGACTTGGAGGGGGCAGGTGGTTCGTCTCGAGTAATAGCGTCAGGTGCCACTCACAGGCGCTGACGCCATTTTTAAAGGGTTTTAAGCCCTACATTGCTATTTAAAAATTTAAAGAAGTACTGCTTTTAAAAAATTTAATAAATGTATCCTGACCCTCTCCCACCAGCCCAATAACCACAGAATTAATTACCTGCCCTCTCCCCTGCCCCCACAAAACATTTACTTTGTGCTCCTGACCTTTCCCCTCCCCAAAGTTCACAAACCTTAATCTTTACGCCTTCCTACCACTTCTTACGCCAATCAAATCACTTTGACACCGCTCACCCCGAAACCCTACACTGAAAAACTTAGTTACTCCCCTCTCCCCACCACTGTCTCACGTCGGATTTCCAGACAGATATCCAAAGGCATGGGAGTGTCGGGCACCGGCATCAATATCGGAGCGGGATGGACGGCGGGAGCGGGTAAGTGATTAATTAAGTGATTTACATATGCAGATTTTGGTCCTGTCGCCCAGCGGTAGGGGAGGGGGGGGGGGAGGCAGGGGGACACTGCGAGGCCTCGCCGCCGCCGGCAATATCAGGCTGGGCCTTACCCGCGTCAAGGCCCATGGCGGGCCTCTGCCAGAGGCATGTTCCGCACCACCACCCCAACCTGCACACCCCCCCACCCCACCCTCCACCACGGCCCCCAACATCGGGGCGGGGGCTGTAGAATCCAGCGCAGGGTTTTCAGGGAGCAGGAGGTGGCCAGATGACCATGGAAAGGGCATGAGGGGAAATAGGAGAGAAACTAGGGAAAGATGTGAGTTCAGGGCTAGGGCGGGAGTGGACTTTAGGCGCACAAAGAAAGGAGGGAAGCAGCAGAGGTAGCTGAATGGATGATATCAATCTTTATGACAAAGAAGTGCATGAGCTCCTTGGTCAGTTCAGAGGCTGAGGGAGGAAAGCAGTGAAGATACCTCAGTGCAAATTTTGACTGACTAAATAGGTGGGTGGTAGAGAACAAGAATTTTAAATGAGAGGTGGAACAAGATGAGATGCTCAAAGGAGGGGAAGATTAATGGATATTGTTGGGGACATATTACCAATGGGATCAGTCCTCGGACCACTATTCTTCTGTCTTTATTACTGAACTGGACAGCGGTCGTGGGAGTATTGTAAGTAAGTTTGCAGATGACTCCTGTATATAATGCTTATGTTCCAGATTGATAGGACTCCAGGTCCAGATAATATTTATTGAAGGATGATTATTAGATGGGACAGGTGCTCCTTGTCAACAGTTCAAAAGAGTCATGGTTACATCCCATTGATTGGAAGATCGTTCATGTCGTTTCTATTTTCACAAATGGGGACAAATCAGAGACAGGGAACTACAGACCTATCAGCCTGACATCTGTTGTTGGGAAGTGCCAGGAGGGAGCAAAAGCAATGTCCTCGTTGATCACTAAGAAAGGAAAGAGGCCATTAGAAATTTGCAACACAGCAAAGGGCGGCACAGTGGCTCAGTGGTTAGCACCGCAGCCTCACAGATCCAGCGACCCGGGTTCAATTCTGGGTACTGCCTGTGTGGAGTTTGCAAGTTCTCCCTGTGTCTGCGTGGGTTTTCTCCGGGTGCTCCGGTTTCCTCCCACAAGCCAAAAGACTTGCAGGTTGGTAGGTAAATTGGCCATTATAAATTGCCCCTAGTATAGGTAGGTGGTAGGGAAATATAGGGACAGGTGGGGATGTGGTAGGAATATGGGATGAGTGTAGGATTAGTATAAATGGGTGGTTGATGGTCGGCACAGACTCGGTGGGCCGAAGGGCCTGTTTCAGTGCTGTATAACTAAACTAAACTTCCAAAAAAAATAAGTTGCACCTAACAATTTGATGGAGTTTTTTGAGGAAGCCACTGGGGTGGTGAATGTGGGAAATCCAACTGGCATTGTCTACCTAGACTTTCAGAAAGTTGTTGATCAAATACAACACGTGGTCACTTCACGAGATGGAATCTTGTGGTATGAGTAGACATTTAAAACACTGAATTAGGAATTAGCTCCAATCCCACTGTGAAAAAAGGTGCAGTTAACAGATGCAGTTCAGCTTTGAAACATGTTACAATGTGTCTCCCAGAAATTGATCCTAGGCCCACTAGTCTTCATGGTCCTTATTAATGAAGTGGACAGTGGCATTGGGAGTATTTTAAGTAACCTGGAAGATGAAATCAAAATCGGTGCAATAGTTAAGTTGGTAGAGGAGTGCAATCAAATCCAAAAGGATTTAGTTGGCTGGTAGAGTGGGCCAAACAATGGCAAATGGCATTTAACTTAGATAAATGTAGTGTTATGCTGTTGGTCAGGCCAATACAGAATAAATGC
The DNA here is from genome assembly GCF_036365525.1 of Heterodontus francisci. Taxonomy (NCBI): domain Eukaryota; kingdom Metazoa; phylum Chordata; class Chondrichthyes; order Heterodontiformes; family Heterodontidae; genus Heterodontus; species Heterodontus francisci. The sequence goes on along the minus strand of NC_090392.1, from coordinate 54,996,231 downwards.
GTCATTCTCAGGAAACCATATTGAAAGAGAGAGAGAGAGAGAAAAAGATTGTGGCGTCATTGAAGGTTCATGGCCCGTGTGGAGAAGCTGTAGTTAAAGCTAAGAAGGTATTGGGTTGTAATAATAGAGCCATTTGGTATAAATCAAAGGAAACCATTTTGAAACTGTACAGGTCGTTGGACAGACCACAGCTGCAGCTGAGTTTTGGTCCCTCCACACAGCAGGGCAATATAGTGGCCTTGGAAAAGGACCAAAAGGAGAGCTTAAAGATCCTCAACTATTCAGATAAGCTCAAAGACCTGGGTCTATTTACTTGAGTGCAGTCTAGACTTAGAGGTGACCTGATAGAGGTCTATAAAATAGGTAAAAGTGCCGGATAACATCCCTATTGATAGTGTCATGCTGGGCCCCCACCTGCCAAGAATGAGGCATATTAATTTCACCATTTGGACATTAAATTTCAAATTGTTGCTGAGAAGAAGAGAAGGCCTGTTACAAGGGCTGCCAGACTTGGATGGAGGACATTTGCATACCAATAAGGGCAAGAGAGGTTACTTCCCTTATCCACTTATCCTAAAATGGACTTTGATCACCAGGTATTGTGTGTAAGAGGAGCATTCCAGAGACTGCTAAGGTGATACAATCCAACTGGCATTGGATTGTGACAAACTGGTTAAACCAGCTGGTCACATAACTAACTGGTTGGTCCACGGTTTTTTAAACTAGCCACAGAGTTTGAACTGAGAGTGTCTGTTTGTTCCTGGACTGAAAAGACCTCTCCTGACTGGCTCACCACAGCCTCTCCTGTCTGCTCCCATCTCTTTCTCACGGAACTCCAAATCTATTGAAGACAAATGAACCCCAAGAGAGAAAAATCTCCTAAAGCGAACAAGGTTTAAGAAGCATACTGGGCCCCAACGAAAAGCAAGATCTACCAACAATCAAAGACTCTACAGTGAGCTTGAAGATCCATAACAAAAATCTTCTTCAGAGATTGCCTCAAACTTTTCCATTTTATTTTTTCTGCTCTGTTCTGTCTCTATCTGCATGTATGTATCGCGTATGCATGTTAACGTGGGCGTCATGTGTCCGTAGACGTTAACTGAATTAGAGTTTAAGTCCAAGTTTAATAAATTTCAACCTTTCTTCTTTTAACCCAAGAAAACCTGTTTGTGCTGGTTTCTTTGCCTTATAATTGGAAAGCGGTAAACAAAGATTCAACAACGGGGAGCTAAAAACACGGTGTTTTTAAAAATTCAACCCCATTACAGTAAGACCAGGTGAAGGCTGAGAGGGGCCCCTAGACACCTTTCTCACCTGGTCATAACAATAGAGAATTCCAGTTAAACAGATTGGGGTGAATGAAGGGGCATGGGTTTAAACTATGCAAGAGTAGTAATAGACCGGATGGATATGACATGTTTGTCATTTCCCAGAGAGTAGAGAGCATCCAGAATATATTGCCAGCTGGTGTGATGGGGGTTGACTCTCTGCATTATCTTCAAGAGAGTGCTGGACTGTTGCCTGATGGAGCAGAGCTCACATTATATTGAAGTAATACTTGGTTCATGATCTCCTGGATTAGTTTTGATCTCTTGAAGGAATTAGAGAGGAATTTTCTGGAGCATTTTCTCATTTATTGGCCCTGGGTATTTTCTGGGTTTTTTGCCTCTCCCAGGAGATTACATCCCAGCTGAAGTCAACTAACTCAGCGTAGTCTAGGAATGTAAATTTGATCTTCTCAGTTTTTTATAGCTCAGCTATACATTGCTTTTACCAATGCAAAACTGAACTATCAAAGAGCTAAAACAACGGCCTGGATTTTGCAATCAGCAGTAAAGAAACACTGTCCTCTACACTTACAGCAGCTCACAGACTTTATGCTGGCTTTTGAGTCATCTGGTGTCTGATCCAGGGAGGTGCTCTCTGCAGGGGATCTGTGGTGAATGTCCCTCCAACCAATCAGACTGAGGAATTCTCACTGTAGAATCTAAACCAGGAAATGTTCATTAGACTAGTCAATTCCATGTCAAAGCATGTACAGAAAGTAAAGTAAAGAGAAGGAAAGAAAAAATGGAGGTAAGAGAGAGAAATAAAAGAAATAGGAGAAGTAAAAAAAAATTACAATAATAATTAAATTGTCACTTGGTAGTAAAAAACTTGAGTATTGCTGAAAAAAGAGACATGCTGTTGAAGCTTTTCGTCTTGCATTCATCAGGACAGACACAAGAATGCCCTTTGAAATTTAGCATTCTTGCATCTGTCCTGATGAGTGCAAGATGAAAAGCTTCGTTGGCATGTCTCTTTTCAGCAATAGAGTTTAATTCTGAAGGAATGAGACTCCATACTTGTAAAAGTAAATCATCAGTGCCAGAGAGGCTGTTTGGTAGTAAGTAAGACTTATCAGACTGACATAAAAAAGTTTTTACATCTTTATCTTTTTCTGGTGTGTTTAGTGGGTAGCTAATGGGTAAGAACAGAAATTTCATGGCCTTAGATGAATTTCAATGCTGAGTTTATCAGCTAGATGCTGGTATAGCACAGCTTATAGAAGAGATTTTCATGTTTAACTGCACATGTGCGGACTCTGTAATTTGCAGTACGATTTATTTCATAATAAACATTAGCCTCACCATTATATTTAACATAAACTCTGAGCCTACATATTTTTTAATACTTATTATTGTACAGCACCAATCCATATAGTCCTGCCTCTTTCCAGATCAACTGGAGGTAGAAATTTAATTGTGTAGAAGCCTGAGCCTCAGAAATGGCTTCAAACTATAGTGAGCTTGAACCTGCAGCTGAAGCCCATAGCCCATTTCCATTTTAAATCATTGCTCTGCTGGAGTAGCAGGAATGCCTTCCATTAAATAGTAAGGAAAAGTATTTCTGATTACATCCAGGAAAGCTTCATGTTGGAACTCCAATTAACATATTTTTAGCATATTTCTTACATGATAACAATAAAATGACCCAGAAAACAAGCCTCAAACACAATGCGAGATTCACTGACTGAATACTGTAGCTGAGCTATGAAAGTAATGCAATTAGTATTAAAAGGATGTCTGGTCAGTATATAGTGAGCTAATAACTCAGGACAGTAGTTCCTCTACACTACCTCCCCAGCCCTCTATGCTGGCAGGAGATAATGCACATATACTTGACTTTAGGAGATTATGTCCATTGCTGTAACGAGCAAAGTCATTAACCCTACATGGGACAAGTGCAATTTTTTTAGGCTTAAAGCAATAACTTTCTGAAAATTAAACTCAAGTCCCCAACTTACTGGTAAATTTATCAGCAAATCAGATAATTCTAACTGCTCAATTGATTGAGATTCAACAAATTTTATAATAAAATTCTGGATGGAATAATAGAAGGTAATGGGGAAACTCTACACTATTTTCTGCCTGCAATACATCAACACCAGATTAAAATCTGAAAAGAGAGATTATATTTTGTCATAAAGATTCAAACCTGCTGATTCATTCATTTCTAAAACTGCAGTTCACATGTATCTCAGCACATTGATTCTATTGGGAGGAATTTTATGCTCTCCCCACATCAGGTTTGAAGGCATTCAATTGGGTGGGATGGTGGCAGTGCAGTGGTGGGGGGGGGGAATTTTGCCACCTTCCCGCTTCAACTCAAATTAAGTCCAGGAGGGAAAGCCTGTGAACAGCCTTCCTGCCTCGACACTGATTGAGGCCCTTAAGTGGGCAAATAATGCCCAATTAAGGGCCTGATCCAGCTGCTACTGGTGGCAGCCCAGCGGTGGGTGGGCCTGCTGCCGCACAGGAAGCACGCCAATCATACGTGTGGAGGTTGTTTCCAGCTCAGGCAGTGGGGGGGAGGGGGGTGGTCTCTCATTAAAAGGCGCTCTGCCTTATTGAGGGACCTGGCATCAGCAAGGGGGGGCCCACTGAGAGACACCTCCCTGTCCTTGTGGCCAACCCCCACTGCACCTCCCTCCCCCGTGACCCTCACCCCACAAAACCCCTCCCGCCCTTACTTGCCTGTGGCCTGGGTCCAGTTACTCTGATGAGTCCAGTACCTGCAGCAGCACCGCCTCTGTGGTGGTGCTTCTCAGTTAAAGAGCTGCTGGCCACTGATTGGCTGGCTGCTCTCAGCAGGCGGTACTTTGTCGATGGGGTTCTTAATCCCGGGGAAGGCCCGCCGCTATCCACTTAAGTGCCTAGTGGCACATAATCCAGCAGGCCTTCCCCAGAGGAGCTGACGCGGGGCTCTCACCGGCTCTTTAACCAGTGTTTGAGATTTCCATCGCCAAGATAAAATCCCAACCTATGAACGTTGGAATGGCTGATATTTGAGAGCAAGTCGAGTTGCAATCATGATGGAGGCACTGGTAAATCAAACATGAAAGACAGACTTGCTTTTGTATCACACCTTTCATGACCTCAGGATGTTCCAAAGTTCTTTATAGCCAATGAAATACTTTTGAAGTGCAGTCACTGTTGTAATGTAGGAAATGGGGCAGTCAGTTGATGCACAGCAAGCTCCCGCAAACAGCAATGTGATAATGCTCAGGTAACCTTTTTTTTATTGATGTTGATTAAGGGATAACTAACTCCCCTGCTCTTCTTCAAAATAGTGCCATGGAATTGGTTACATCCACTTGAGAGAGCAGACAGATTTAAATTTGCATCCCAAAGAAAATAAACTGCCAATGTTGGAAGTACAAATTAAAAACGCTGCAAATCCCTTTGCATCTTGTCATGCAGGCCCCCACCTGCCAAGAATGAGGCACATTAATTTTGCCATATGGACATTAAATTTCAAACTGTTGCTGGGAAGAAGTGAAGGCCTGTGACAAGGGGTTGCCAGACCCCTGGCTGGAAAGACATTTATGCATATTAACAGACAGTGCTTGTAGACAAAGGAGCTATTCCCTGCTCTAATTCAATCCACAAACAGACGTGGTCAGACCAGTTAGCCACATGACTAAGTGACTGTTGTAGAGTTTTGAATGGAGAGTTTGCAGAAAGCAGAATGCTCCTGGACAGAAGAAGACCTCCTGTTTGCCTTTCTGCTCCCATCTCTTTCTCACGGAACTCCAAAACCCACTGAAGAAGTATGAACCAAGACAGAAAAGTCTCCTACATTGAACAAGGTTTAAGAAGAATACTGGGCCCCAATGAAAAGCAAGACATACCTACAATCAAGGACTCTGCAGCGAGCTCGAAGCACGGGAACAAAAAACCGTCTTCAGAGATTGCCTCAAACTTTTCCACTTTATTTTTCTGCTGCTCTTTTCTGTCCCTATTTGCATGTGTGTATCGCGTATGCATGCTAGCATGGGCATGTCGTGTGTCTGTAGGCGTTAACTGAATTAGAGTTTAAGTTTAATAAATTTCACTTTTCTTCCTTAAACCTGAGAAAACCTGTTGTGCTGGTTTCTTTACCTTATAATTAGAAAGTGGTGAACAAGGATTCACCGAGGGGGAGCTAAAAATATTGTGTGTTTAAAATTAAACCCTGTTACAGCAAGACCAGGTGAAGGCTGAAAGGGAACCCTAGACCTCTTTCTCACCTGGTCGCAACAATCTCTATGGATAAATCACCTTCTTTTGGCTTGTACAAATACCACCTGTCATTTAATCAGTCTGGTCCTCCATTTAATCACTGGTTGTTCTTCCCTTACCTTCCAGTACTCTTTACCCTGGCTCTGTTCCTCATTCTATATTCTTCTTCCAGTTCTGACTTTGGTCATAGAACTGAAACTTTAACACTACTTTCCTCTCTCCACAGATACTGCCTGATCTGTTGAATTATTCCTGTATCTGCTTTTTTATTGTGGATTTAAGCCCCCTTCCCAGTATTTGAATACGTGCAACTATACTAACAATTCAGTGCAGCACTGCGTGAGTGCTACATATTTGGAGGTGCTGTCTTTCAGCTGAGAGGTTAAACCAAGGTCCTGTCTACCTGCTCAGGCAGACATCAGCAAATGGACACAAAAGATCCCATGGCGTTAGAGGAAGGGTGTTCTTATTTAAAACATACTTCTTAAGATAATAATGTCCACACCATTCAACATTCACAGGTTTATTAAGCTTACAATAGACTTTTAGGGCTACGGAGATCAAGCAGGGGAGCGGGACTGACTGGACTACTCCGCAGAGAGCTGGCATGGACTCGATGGGTCGAATGGCTTCCTTCTACGCCGTAAATGATTCTAAAATACTCTCTAAATACAATAATTAAACATATGCTTAACAGCAGTACTAACGACAAAACCTTGCGAGTTTAGGTCAGAGAATCCAAATGTATTACATTTCAGAGCTCAGTGTACTTGATTGGTCAGACCTTAATCAAATTCCAAAATATCTGTTCCAACATCCTTTTTTTTTATATAGCTTTTTGCCAACTCTTACACATGATAAATAACATCATGATCTAATACTATTCTGCATAAAGTGAATTTTAATGAGCTTGTCACTTGTCAATAACTTTAGTTTTAGCAAGCATTTTTTTCTTATACTGATACAAGGCCTCTACTTGGTTACACTGCCTAACTTTCTCAGGCAAGTCCTTATCTTCAAGATCTTGTGGTCTCCCTCTTTATGACTGAAGAAAGGAGCTTTCTCCCTTTATGTAGTCACTTCTGTGGAAATGGTTACCAGCTAATTAAAGCTCTCTGTCTTTTAATTAGGCTTATTGCCTAAACTGATCATTGCTTGAAGGTCACTGCTTCGATAGTAAACTTACATATGTATAAAATAAAGCAAGCCTTTATAATGATTAACATTAGCGACATTCAAGACAGTCTGATTAAGCCTCTCCTTACATTTGGCATTATTCAAAAAGATAAGGGAAGATTTCCCAGTACATAGGCCAATATTTATCATCAATTAACACCATCAAAAAAAGGTCAGCTGGTCATTTAATATTTGACCATCTGTGAGACATTGGTGTGTCCAAACTGATGATTGAATTTACCTGCGAAACAAGAGTGACTGCAATTCAAATGCATTTCATTGGCTGTGAGGCACGTTGAGAAGTCCTGGGATGTGCTTGGTGGCAAATAAATGCAAGTTCCTTCTTCAAATATCTAAATATAATGAACAAAAAAATTAATTCCACTGTGTGGGACTGCCATAAAGATACCCACCAGCACATTGCACCTGATGCTGTCAGTCATGTAACCGAGGAGATTTTCACCTTCAGACGATTAGCTGGTGGAACAGATTGTTATGCACTCGTCTAATTTTCATACGATCGAGCGGGATCTACAAAAGGTGGACGATCCACTCTGCCAGTTTAATATCCATGCACTTTGCCCCCAGAGTCAACATGATTTTTTTGTCCATCACTAAATCCCTGAGGCCATAAACCAGATGTTACAAGTTCCAGGCCCGATCTCCTGAGATATGTCCTTGTTGCCTGAAGCTCTGCTGCAGCAGCATGAAAAAATTGTCACGTTCACTCCATAATCCATGATGTGAATAACTGGGCATGACAGCTTTTGTGGGAGAAAGGAAAATTACTTGCATTTTAAAGCATACTTTGGAACGTCGCAGTAAATAACAGTACAAATATTATTTCTGTGAGCCCTGTAGCTTTCAGTGTCAGAGATGGGGAGGCGGTGGCATAGTGGTATTGTCACTGGACTAGTAATCCAGAGACCCAGGGTATTTCTATGGGGTCATGGGTTCAAATCCCAACACAGCAGAAGGTGGAATTTGAATTCAATTAATAAATCTGGAAATAAAAGCTAGTCTAATGATAGCCATGAAACCATTGTCGATTGTTGTAAAAAACCATCTGGTTTACTAATGTCCTTCAGGGAAGGAAATCTGCTGTCCTTATCTGGTCTGGCCTACATGTGACTTCAGACCCACAGCAACGTGGTTGACTCTTAAATGTCCTCTGAAACGGCCAAGCAAGCCACTCAGCTGTATCTAACCTCTACGAAGTCAATAAAACAGAATGAAACTGGACGGACCACCCGGCACTGACCAAGGCACCAGAAAAGACAGCGGCAAATCCAGCCCTGTCAACCGTGCAAAGTCCTCCTTACTAACATCTGGGGGCTTGTGCCAAAGTCTGGAGAGCTGTCCCACAGACTGGTCAAGCAACAGAATCATAGGGTACAGACAATGTCCCAGACACTGCCATCACCATCTCTCGCCAGCGACACCCACAACCCATGAATGAATAAAAAAGTGTGTGGTATTTTACCTTAAGTCAGTCATGCAATATATTGCTTCAGTAAATTTGCTGTATTACAGCATTGAACAAAGTGCTGTCACATGTAGGCTGCTGCAGGCCAACAGAACACAAAAGAAACAACACTTCAGGTCTCAGATTAGTCACAAGGAATACCAGGGAAGATCTACTAGTCATATTTGAATCTGAAATTAGATTTTGAGGGGAAATTACTGATCATGATTGAATCATCATAGATCTTTTAAGCCATAACAATTTCAAGTAAATATCTGATGCCCTAAAGGAAGAATGCAAGAACTGGGAATCTCTGAAGGTCAAACTGCACTATCTGAGATTGGAGGAAATGTATTGAGAACAACAATTGAGCCTTTAACATTTACAAATCAACAATTGCTCAGCAATTTATTGTGTGCTCGGTCCAGCATAAACAGAATGACTGAAGCACTGAAGGAAAACAATTTACAGGTAATGCAATGCCTTCTGATTTATTTCAATTGATCTGAAGTCTATCAATTCCCTCCACTAATTTTAACAGATGCTAAGCAGACACTTGACAATTTGCAAGAGAGAACTGTAATGTCATCTACGAGTGAAGTGTCCTTGTGTATCAGTGAAGTTCACCAGGCCTCTACACATTTCAATCCAGGAGCATGCCCATGATCCAAAGAGTCCAAAAAATGAAAAAGAAAAAGTAGTGTTTTGGAGCTAAACCATCCAGCAAAGAAAATTGGAATAACCACTGGAGGTGAGATTATTTAAGTCGGTGCCTCGCTAATTACATAATCAATAAAACAGTCGAGGCACGCTTGTCCCTTTCTCTCAAACCTCTTCCATATTTGCAACTATGCCTGACAGAGTCTGATTTTGCTGACTGTCTCAATACTCACATCATACTTATATAAAGCAATTGCTCAAAGAAAGTTGATTTATTTATCCACTGCATTTTGTAAAATCAGCAGTATCTCCTTTGATTGGCTGATGTGCACCATGTCAGAACACGAATGTATTACTGTGAACTCACACACACGCATGGCTTGTCTCACTTTGGGGGAAGAGTATGAAGTTGACTTTTCCCTATTTATCATCTGGAGAGTGCCTCTTTCTGTTGCTCACCATTTTCATGTCAGCCGCTCAGCCGATTAGAAGGGATATGGGCTCGGCAGATCAGTGATGCACAACAGTAACTTTTAATAGGTTGTATTTTGATGGAAAAATAGTAGTGTGTTAACAATGCATGCTGTTATAAATATGCAAATTGGCCAGCAAGTTTAGGAGATTAAGACAGATACCATCAGTAACAAATCTCCAGAGCTTTTTGGTCGATATATGCCATCCCACTTTTTGCTTCACTCAAATGGCATCTCATTCTTAGCCTTCCCGATATTTATAAGAATTAGCTAGATTTTCAAATTAATTGCCCATTAAACTTGCCAGAGAAAGTTACATCTGGTTTCAGTACCTTTTTAACAGCATGATAATTGTTAATGCAATGCCAATCAACATCTCTGGCTCAGAAAGGGAACAATTTAAAAAGCATTCAATCTCATCCTACATGCAGTAAATTGCTGTCACGCCGCAATCAACTTGCACTCCCAGCAAGTTATACCGCAAAAAAAAAATTAGAGCCAAAGGAAGCCAGGATAAAGTCTAACAGTGTGTGCTGTGAAATACCCCACTCCAACAAGGTCCTATCTGACTTTTTTTAGAATTACCTTCTAGATGGTACAATGCACACTCTTATTACAGCTTCAGGTGTGATGGCCCCACAGTTGATCAGCTTTTCGACACAGATTGTCCAGTACCTCAGTTTGGCAGAGGTACTAGATATTGGTTGGTATCTATTTGTACAACTGCACAATTATACCACACTTTTAAATTCAACATACAAACCCTTGGCTGTAGAAGATGGTTATCAGGTAAGCAATTTAAACTAATGCTATTAACGTTCCACAAGTAAAATGCATAGTTTATTTCAATAGTAGAGGAATCCCTGTGGTGTCACAGCATTTAACAGATAATTTTAATGCAGAACATTTGGACTTATCTAAACTGTTCCAAAGATATCTAATTAATTTGGATGAACGGAAGTTTGATTTTTTTTTTTTCTGCTGACCCCATACAATTATGTAATCACACAAGCTGCCTCAATGCCTTTCCAACTTTTTTGTTTAAAAAAAATGAAGTAGATATTTTCTGGTGAATTTGTATTGTCGTCGAGCTGAATAATATCAGTGTTGAAAAATTAAATGCTCTTCCACTTTTGTCATGTAATATCAGTCCCCAGAGCTCTTAGCTCAACATGGTCACATCAAGAGTACAGCCCACTTTGGTCTGTTCCAATGATGTCCCCTTTTCTCCCATCTCATTTGCCACATCAGTTCCCATTATGGCCTTTGTGAGGACATTCATTTAATGTCAATTAATACAAACATTTAGCCTTTCTGTTTCTCTGACTTGAGACTGTCAAAACTTGTTTTACATATGATGTTTGTCGGTGTCAGAAAAACAATACTCTCAGCTCATTAGATTAGGTTGCATGCCTTTCCAGATTACAGAGGTCAAAGGACTATATTCTGGCCAACTGCTGTATCTGGTAATAGGAATATAAGGATTGCTGGACGAGAAATGGGCGGCACAGTGGTGCAGTGGTTAGCACTGCAGCCTCACAGCTCCAGGGACCCGGGTTCGATTCTGGGTACTGCCTGTGTGGAGTTTGCAAGTTCTCCCTGTGTCTGCGTGGGTTTTCGCCGGGTGCTCCGGTTTCCTCCCACAGCCAAAAGACTTGCAGGTGATAGGTAAATTGGCCATTATAAATTGCCCCTAGTGTAGGTAGGGAATATATGATTATTGTAGGGTTAGTATAAAATGGGTGGTTGTTGGTCGGCACAGACTCGGTGGGCCGAAGGGCCTGTTTCAGTGCTTTATCTCTAAATAAAAGACCAAGGTCTATTGGGTTTGCCTTCTACTGTGATATAATGATAATGGAGCTGTTTACTAATCAGCAATCAATTTCTACCAATTAATTTACAACAGACACAAAGTTGACACAAGGAAAATCTGTGTGGTGGAGAGCTTTGCAAAGTATAGGTCCAAAGTCACCTGTTCCTTCAAAGCATGTTGCAGTAACTACATGTTATGTCTCAAATGACTCACTTATGGTCTGCCAAAATGTTATTTTATGAACAAATCAATCTAATTTTCATAACTGCTTCCACCATCTCCCTAGGGAGTCTGTTCCATTGATTTACCACTTGCTCACTGAAATATGTATTCCATAGGTTAGTTTTGAGTTTATTCACCCTCTTCAAGCACAGGCCACACACTCTGGTTCTTTGCTATTACTGCTCTTGAGGTGGCTCTGAAGTCTGACTTGCATGACCTTTCCTTCTGATTTCCCTTCCCTGTCCATCGTTCATTTATGATATCAGTTCACTCAACTCACAAATCATTTTCAATACGATAATCCTCTAATTACTAGAAATTAGAAAGAAATACTACAGAGGGAGTTTTAGCTCCATCCAAAATGGGTAGGTTTTTATCAGGAAGGATATAAAAACTGGTACAAACCTGGAATCCGACCCCAACCTGCTTTCAACTTGCCCGCTTCTTGTTTTAATGGAAGCTGGACAAGGGTCGGGAAGGTAGGCAACCAACCCGTTTTCAGGTGGATGGTTAGTTATTTAAATATTTTAATGAGACTGTGTGCCTCAGAATTAACTTCCATTTTAAACTCCATGCTGGCTGGCTGGGTTTCTCTGGCCTCAGGAAAACCAGCAGCCAAAGGGAGGTGAGGACTGCTGGATCCAGCCTTTCAACTTACCTCCTGGATCCAGTTTATTTGCTTCAGCCATCCCCTGCAATTGGACACACCCCTGACCCTTCCAAACTCCCCTCCACTCCAAACCCAACCCTGGCCTCCAATCTCCCCTCTGGCCTCCAGTCTCCCCCCGGCCTTTCCTATCCCTCCCTCCCTCCTCTCCATTCCCCAGCTGTGGCCTGGCGCTGATGACCAACATGCCAGGCAGCCAATCAGCCTCTCAATCTGGCTGGCTACGCCTGGGAAATGCAGACAAAAATTTGTAAATCAGGTCCTGCTGCTAAATTTGGCAGGAACTGCCCCAGCTGCAAAATTGTCCCTTCTCTGCTCCTTGCCTCCCTTCAAGACTAGATCTGGGTCTAAGTTACTTAGTTATTTAAAGTTCAGATTAATCAGTTGTCACTTATTAAACAGTGTGAACATCGGACATACCACAGTATTCAAATCTGGTGGTTTCTGTGATCTGGAAGTCAGATAATTGGAGCTATGAGCACTAATTAAATAATAAGGAAAAGTCATATTCTAATAGGATACTCAGTGTATGCTGCCCATGAACATAAGGAGGGATTTGGTTGAATGGATATGCCTGGCAAGATGGAGTGAAAATACTTCAGAAATTTATGGTGCGGAGGTCTCTGCACTGTTAGGTTTTGTTTCTCTGTAGAACTCAAATAACACTTAAATAAGAGCAATGCCATGCAGCTTTCATTTTCCAAATACAACCTGCATGGAAAAATCTAAATCAAATCTAAATCGGGGGACATAATCACTGACCAACGCAAACAGATGGACCGCTGGGTTGAGCACTACCTAGAACTGTACTCCAGGGAGAATGCTGTCACTGAGACTGCCCTCAATGCAGCCCAGCCTCTACCAGTCATGGATGAGCTGGACATACAGCCAACCAAATCGGAACTCAGTGATGCCATTGATTCCCTAGCCAGCGGAAAAGCCCCTGGGAAGGACAGCATTACCCCTGAAATAATCAAGAGTGCCAAGCCTGCTATACTCTCAGCACTACATGAACTGCTATGCCTGTGCTGGGACGAGGGAGCAGTACCCCAGGACATGCGCGATGCCAACATCATCACCCTCTATAAAAACAAAGGTGACCGCGGTGACTGCAACAACTACCGTGGAATCTCCCTGCTCAGCATAGTGGGGAAAGTCTTTGCTCGAGTCGCTCTGAACAGGCTCCAGAAGCTGGCCGAGCGCGTCTACCCTGAGGCACAGTGTGGCTTTCGTGCAGAGAGATCAACTATTGACATGCTGTTCTCCCTTCGTCAGATACAGGAGAAATGCCGTGAACAACAGATGCCCCTCTACATTGCTTTCATTGATCTCACCAAAGCCTTTGACCTCGTCAGCAGACGTGGTCTCTTCAGACTACTAGAAAAGATCGGATGTCCACCAAAGCTACTAAGTATCATCACCTCATTCCATGACAATATGAAAGGCACAATTCAACATGGTGGCTCCTCATCAGAGCCCTTTCCTATCCTGAGTGGTGTGAAACAGGGCTGTGTTCTCGCACCCACACTTTTTGGGATTTTCTTCTCCCTGCTGCTTTCACATGCGTTCAAATCCTCTGAAGAAGGAATTTTCCTCCACACAAGATCAGGGGGCAGGTTGTTCAACCTTGCCCGTCTAAGAGCGAAGTCCAAAGTACGGAAAGTCCTCATCAGAGAACTCCTCTTTGCTGACGATTCTGCTTTAACATCTCACACTGAAGAATGCCTGCAGAGTCTCATCGACAGGTTTGCGTCTGCCTGCAATGAATTTGGCCTAACTATCAGCCTCAAGAAAACGAACATCATGGGGCAGGATGTCAGAAATGCTCCATCCATCAATATTGGCGACCACGCTCTGGAAGTCGTTCAAGAGTTCACCTACCTAGGCTCAACTATCACCAGTAACCTGTCTCTAGATGCAGAAATCAACAAGCGCATGGGTAAGGCTTCCACTGCTATGTCCAGACTGGCCAAGAGAGTGTGGGAAAATGGCGCACTGACACGGAACACAAAAGTCCGAGTGTATCAGGCCTGTGTCCTCAGTACCTTGCTCTACGGCAGCGAGGCCTGGACAACGTATGCCAGCCAAGAGCGACGTCTCAATTCATTCCATCTTCGCTGCCTTCGGAGAATACTTGGCATCAGGTGGCAGGACTATATCTCCAACACAGAAGTCCTTGAAGCGGCCAACACCCCCAGCTTATACACACTACTGAGTCAGCGGCGCTTGAGATGGCTTGGCCATGTGAGCCACATGGAAGATGGCAGGATCCCCAAAGACACATTGTACAGCGAGCTCGCCACTGGTATCAGACCCACCGGCCGTCCATGTCTCCGTTATAACGACGTCTGCAAACGCGACATGAAATCGTGTGACATTGATCACAAGTCGTGGGAGTCAGTTGCCAGCATTCGCCAGAGCTGGCGGGCAGCCATAAAGACAGGGCTAAATTGTGGCGAGTCGAAGAGACTTAGTAGTTGGCAGGAAAAAAGACAGAGGCGCAAGGGGAAAGCCAACTGTGCAACAGCCCCAACAAACAAATTTCTCTGCAGCACCTGTGGAAGAGCCTGTCACTCCAGAATTGGCCTTTATAGCCACTCCAGGCGCTGCTTCACAAACCACTGACCACCTCCAGGCGCGCATCCATTGTCTCTCGAGATAAGGAGGCCCAAAAGAAAAGAAAGAACTCAAATAACACTTAAATAAGAGCAATGCCATGCAGCTTTCATTTTCCAAATACAACCTGCATGGAACGACAAGTGATTTCTGAAAATCTAACTGCTTTTCATCCTACACCCAACACAGCAGGATGCCACTGTAGTGTTCAAATTGTGAGCTAATAAGTCTTCTCAGTCAATCGGATTCCGAGTTTGCCGAAGAGTCAAAGTTAATTTAGTAATAATGGATCGTAGCTTATCGTTAATGAATCATTGCAAATCTCTCTTTATTGGGCTAGGGATTCTCAGTAACAAACCTGACATTACATGATAGAAAATGCAATGGGAAGCAATAAACTGTGCATGAATTGAAAAGAAATTCCAGATATTTTCCCACACAGTGTTGAACAGGACTGATGAAAAGGTTAATTTCAGATCTTCTCAGATAACGAAGGCATCACACTGTGTTTCACAGATCAGGAAATGTCCTTTGGCTTAATCTTTCAGTTGCTGAGTTAGCTGCTCTCACTCAGGAGTAACAGTGGGGTGTCACAAAATTAGCCTTAGAATCTCTGGCTGAATTTTCCCAGGCCCTTGGAGGTAGATATGGAGGTGGTGGGGGGTTGGGGGAGGGGCAGGGATGTAGGCAAGCAAATTCTGAAACAAAAGGTGTCAGGTCAATTTGCCGCCTACCCATAACATGGCCCAAGTTAAAATCAGATCTTTAATCCCTTACTTAACACTTCAGTTTCTGCCCTCAAACTACAATGATGCCTTACAATGATTACTTCTCATTGCAGCAGCTCATCTTGCACTGATCTGCCAGAACATTTATTGCTAGGGGAATTGAATACAAGTGTAGGGAGGTTATGCTTCAGCTATACAGGGCATTGGTGAGACCACATCTGGAGTACTGTGTACAGTATTGATCTCCTTATTTAAGGAAGGATGTAAATGTGTTGGAAACAGTTCAGAGAAGGTTTACTAGACTAATACCTGGGATGGGTGGGTTGTCTTAAGGGAAAGGTTGGACAGGCTATGCTTGTATCTGCTGGAGTTTTGAAGAGTAAGAAGCGATTTGATTGAAATATATAAGATTCTGAGGGGTCTTGACAGGGTTGATGTGGAAAGGATGTTTCCTCTTGTGGGAGAATCTAGAACTAGGGGTTTCTATTTAAGAATAAGGGGTTGCCCATTTAAGACATGAGAAATGTTTTCTCTCAGATGGTTGTGAATCTTTGGAACTCTCTTCCTCAAAAGGCAGTGGAAGCAGAGTCTTTGAATATGTTTAAGGCAGAGGTAGATAGATTCTTGATAAGCAAGAGGGTGAAAGGTTATTGGAGGTAGGTGGGAATGTGGTGTTGAGGTTACAATCAGATCAGCCATAATCTTGTTGAATGGCAGAGTGGGCTCGAGGGACCGAGTGACCTACTCCTGCTGCTAATTCGTATGTTCCCATGTAACAGTACTGTTCCCTACACCCACCTCTGCCTGTTTCTCCAGGGATGGGCTGGGTTCGGTGCTGGCAACCTCCGTGTCAGCAGCGGGATGCCAATTAAGGTTGTTTAGTGACTAATTAGTGGCAACTTTCAGACGACATGGCAATTTTGCCGGTTTCGTGCACGGTCCCCGCTCTGTCTGCATCCTGGCAGCTAAGAGGAGGCAGCTTCACAGTGGGAGGTCAGAGCTGATGGAGTTTTATCAGAAAATGGCAAGACTGCTGTCTTCCCATGTCACAACCTTATGATTGAGTGAGGATTTCCTGGAGATGCATGTCTCCGATCATCATTGGATAAATGCATTGGCAGCTGCTCCCTGATAATAACTCTTCCATTACTTCCCTGCTGCTCCTCAGCACTGCTTTCAATGGTGATAGAATGAGTGCTGCCAGCCTCCCTTGCAGTAGGCCATGCTGTATTCACCTCCAGTTTCCTGAACCCACCCACCTTCCCTAATTGGATTGCAAATGAGGAGGTGGTCTGCTAATTGGCCACTTTTCACATAATTGAGCTGGCAGGCACACTGCGGCATTGAGTGGGGTCAAGACCCAGAAATGGTCCCGCCTCCCGAATATTTTCAAAGTTAGGAAACCTCAGCCCTCTGATGGGGAAAACGCAATGGTAACGTTGATATAAAAATGCCCCCACTTTCCTCAGAATAATTATAAGAAAACAACTGTCTTGCTTCTTACCCTGGTAATGCTTGAAAATGCACTCGAATTGCATATGTATGAGACTTAGGCATGAAATGATGTCAAGAATCATCCACATTTGCATTGTGCTATTCATCCCATGGCTAAATATAATTTACACTTTAATTTAGAGAAATGTGTCTTAGAAGTGAATCAAAACATATGTTCTTCACTTAGAGTTGACGTATCTGCTGCTTTCCACAATTCATGCCCTTACTTTTGGCAAGCCCAGTACGAGAGATTCTGAATAAAGATGATGGAAGATGTCCAGTTCGACAGAACAGCCAATTGTTCACCCATTTTGAAGCCAATTCAAATCAATTCAACCGCGATTTCATGAAGAAGCAATAATAAATCTCTAATTTGCTGGCATCAGCTATCATGCAGTGCATGAATGAGACATAGGCAACAATTAATGTCTGCATTATGTAAGTAGTTATTGGTGTAGAGTTTAATTTTATTATTAAACTCCCTCCAAAGCAACCTTTTTGGGAACAATAGTTAAGTTAATTATAATGAGGTATCCATTTTAGTGAATTACTCAATGACCAGGTGTGCTGGGGGAGCAGTTGATATGACGTTATTCTGCCAACTATTTCAGTCAGTGTATGAACAGATATAAGTTAATGAAAGGAATGCGCAGGAGTCGTCACAAAGTCTCAACCACTTTAAACCACCCAACAATTAAAATGATGCAATTAGTGGCCTATTTCTGTTCATTCCATATGACTACCTCATTTAATTATTTTACTGTAATTCCAAGGAGAGAATTTCTTCATTTTGATAAGTGAATAAAACTAAAAGAGCATTTTCACCCCCTCCACACCATCTTAACTTACTGGGAATCAGGCATGGGAGCCCCGCCTGTCCCAGATGTGTGGGAGCCCCGCCTGTCCCAGATGTGTGGGAGCCTAATTTGAATGGTAGTCACATCACCAGGACATGTGTGCCATTTTAACTCCCAGGACTTGCAAAAGCTGCTTGCAAACAGAAGTGGGCCAAAAGAACCACAGGAAAGTTGTTTTCTTTAAACTTGTTCTTAAGGTTCCTTGTGGCCTAGGAGGAGCATGAATTGCTGGGCTTACCCTCCTTCCTTTCTCCAGCTGCGATCTGTCCAGTCATTCCGACCTCCCACATTTGCCTTGCAGCAGACAGTTCCCGAGGAGTCCACCACCTGTTGCCAATCCACAGGCTCTTACATCATTCCCGCCTGCTTCAGGTAGGAGACGATGCAGAGAAATGTAAATGGGGATTGGGAGTTGAAACAGGCTAGGTTTCAGGCTGAAGAGTAAGTGGGGAGTTTCCCCTCCCACCTTGCACCCCGCCCACTCATAACATGGCCCAAGCTAAAATCAGACTTTCATCCCTCACTGAACACTTCAGTGGCGCAGTGGTTAGCACCGCAGCCTCACAGCTCCAGCGACCCGGGTTCAATTCTGGGTACTGCCTGTGTGGAGTTTGCAAGTTCTCCCTGTGTCTGTGTGGGTTTCCTCTGGGTGCTCCGGTTTCCTCCCACATGCCAAAGACTTGCTGGTTAATAGGTTAATTGGCCATTATAAATTGCCCCTAGTATAGGTAGGTGGTAGGGAAATATAGGAACAGGTGGGGATGTGGTAGGAATATGGAATTAGTGTAGGATTAGTATAAATGGGTGGTTGATGGCCGGCACAGACTCGGTGGGCCGAAGGGCCTGTTTCAGTGCTGTATCTCTAAACTAAACTAAACTAAACTTCAGTTTCCGCCCTCAAACTATAAGGATGCCTTACAATGATTACTTCGCATTTCAGCAGCTCATCTTGCACTGATCTGTCAGAACAGTACCGTTCCTTACACCCACCTGCAAAATGATACGGCACTTTTGATATGCACATTAATATTCTGACAACCGATACTGCTCATTAATAATGGGAAAGCATAGCACTGGAATGCTATTGATTTCATAGCAAGTTCCTGCGTGAGTGGTGAGCTGTCCAAACAACTGCAATATCCGTCATTGCATAGGAAACCAACCGTGTAGCATTAGCTGATAGGAGAGTACACAATGAAATATTACCTGAGGAATTATCTTCATTTAGTGATCACAGTGAAGAAAACCTCTACTTAAAAACGCAGTAAAGGAACTGCAGCCTAGAAAGAACTACTGCTGATATTAATGGATGAGTGTTGATGCGTTTTGCAAAACATTATCTGGACGCTCGCTATCTAAAGCAGGTGTAAACCCACTTAAGACAAATCGGTTCATAACCTGGCTGAAATAGTCAACAGAAGAAAGTTATTTCAATGTGTTAACTGTCCACTAATATTGACAACAAGAATTTTCAGGATTGCATGCTGTGTTTAATTAATTATATTTACTCCAAATCAAAAGAACAGCTTGACCCTATCCACTGATTCTTCATTTCACACGAACGGTTTTAACAGTCAATTGTTTACAGAATGCTGAAAAGTTCAATTCATTCTATGCATCGATCCCACAATTCATCTGTTAAATGTCTTGAAAGCACTGAGATGCCCTGGGCTTGCTTATACTACAATTCAAAAAAATCCTTTTGAGAGAAATGGCGGAGTTTAACAGCAAGATGTGTCACAAGTCTCCACTCATATTGCCATAATCTTCCAATCTTCCCCAGATATCAGGGAGGTGCCAAAGGATTGGAGAGTGGCAAATTTGACACCCTTATTCAAGAAAGGGTGTAAGGACAGTCCTAGCAACTACAGGCTAGTTAGTTTAACATCAGCGGTGAGTCTGTCTCATGATGGCACCATGGAGCATCGGCGTACCCAGACCGAAGACATCTAATGAACTGTATTGTGGGCTTGAAAATGTAAGGCAAGCTGGTCAATTCTGGTCATGACAGTGCTTCTCAGAATTAGAAAGATCTGCAAAACTAATTAAACTGCAAAAGTGCTAGCATCTGGGAACAGATCCAGGCCTTGCTCGTTAAGAGCTAAAAAAAATCTGTCTGTACCTGTCTGAATATTGATAATGGGGCTAGAGATAATGAAGCAGAGAAGCTGTCTTTGTTATTTGAAGCAGTGGGCCTTGAAACTCCTACGTGAGGCCCAAACCTGTAGCCATATACTTTGTTTGTCAAAAGGACAATGAGGTAGTTGCAGGCCAATTGAAGGAGTTAAAAACAGGCTTTACCCACTATGGAACAGGGCCATAGCAAAAAAGGGTGTAAAGAAAGAGCCCACAGGAACATCTTTGCTGCAGTGGTTAGAGTGGCGTGGTCAGCCCTCTGAAGTCGCGCATGGAAGATTCGTTAGCAGAATGACCTCCGGGACGTACTCCGGCTCGCAGGACTGCTAAGCAACTGGTATTATCGTGGGTATGTACTGTTGCTTAGTGGTTTAATAAAGGTGTACCACATCTAGATGAACAATATCTAAGTTGTTGTGTGCCAATGATACCCAGAGTAAAGGCTAGAATCAATTAGACCAAGTAGACGGACTTAGGACCATTGTTTGTTTGCTATATATAAATGACTTGAATCTTGAAATACAGAGTAGAATTTCAAAATTTGCTGATGATACCAAACGGAGTGGCAAACAGTGAGTATTATACAAATTGTCTGCAACAGGACAAGGATAGGCTAGAAGAATGGGCAGACAAGTGGCAGATGGAATTTAATACAGACAAGTGTGAGGTGATTCATTTTGACAGAAGGGAGAGGGTGAGGCAAAATAGACTTAATGGAACAGTTCTAAAGAATGTGCAGGAACAGAAGGACCTGGAGGTGCATGTGCATTGATCTTCGAAGGGAGCACAACATATTGAGAGAGTGGTTAGCAAAGCATATGGGATCTTGAGCTTCATTAATAGAGGTATAGAGTATAAAAGCATGGGAGTTATGTTGAACCTTTATAAATCTCTGGTCAGCCTCCAAGCAGGACCAAGGCCATTCTGAGATGACTCCAGCAGTACTGCATCAAACTTCATGTCACTCCATCTTCTAGGTTGAGCCATCTGGTTTTATTCTTCTTATACTTTTTTGTAGTAGTTTGATACAACTGAGTGGCTTGTGAGGTCATTTCAGAGGGCAATTAAGAGTCATCCACATTGGTGTGGGACTGGAATTACACACAGGCCAGACTGGCTAAAGGCTTTCTTCCCTAAGGGGCATTAGTGAATCAGTTGGATTTTTGAGAACCTGACAGCATCATGGACATTTTTACTGATACCAGATTTTATTCCAGATTTATATAGTTCTATTCTTAAACTGAATTTGATTTATAAACTACCATTATGGGATTTGAACTCAGTTCATTGGATTATTAGTACAGGGCTCTGGATTACTAGTCTATGAAAATAATTTCTGTGCAGGCACAGCTTGATGCCAACCATTCAGTGAGATTTAGATTGAATATTTGATAGGCATCCCAGATAATGTACTGAGCCCAGGTGATACAGGAGATAGAGAAAATGGTCCGAGAGGACGAGGAAGATTGTCACTTCTCTGGAGTTGTGCTCCTTGAAAAATGCTTCCATAGCACGAAGGGCTCGAGTGGATCTTTTTTCCTATTCGTTCATGGGATGTGAGCACCACTGACAAGGCCAGCATTTATTGCCCATCTTTTAGGAGTTACTCACCACAGAATTCCCACCTCTGACCTGCTGTTTTAGCCACAGTATTTATATGGCTGGTCCAGTTAGGTTTCTGGTCAATGGTAACCCTCAGGATCATGTTTTATTATTCTATTACATTTTTGTAGTAATTTGATACCACTGAGTGGCTCGCTAGGTCAGTTCAGAGGGCAGTTAATAGTCAACCTCATTGGTGTGGGACTTGAACCATGTGCAGACCAGACTGGCTGAGGATGTTTCCTTCCCTAAAGGATGTTATTGAACCAGTTGGGTTTTTATGAGAACTTTACAACTTTTACTGATACCATATTCTTTTCCAGATTTATTTAGCTTTTTTTTCTTAAACTGATTTGAATTCACTAACTATCATGGTAGAATTTGAACTCATGTTCTTTGGATTACTGTCCAAGACTTTGGATTACAAGTCCATTAAAATAACTGCTGCAGAATGGTTAATGGAGACAGGGGTCGATGACATCATCAGCATGGAGCTAAACTGGAAATGCCTATTTTAGCCAATGTGAAAATATAAGGTCACTGGCCACACTCGGGGGGCCAAATTTTGTGGCGCTGGTGGGGGGATTCCTGGCTCCCCTGGTGTGATCTAACAGCTTTCAGGCACTTAAGTGCCAGGCACCAGGATTTCCGGTCCCTTTAAAGATGGGAATCCTGCTTCCAAGAGCTGCTAGCCAATCACAGGGCTGGCAGCTCAGTAGTCATAGAGTTATACAGCATAGAAACAGGCCCTTCAGCCCATTGTGTCTGTGCCGGCCATCAAGCACCAAACTATTCTAGTCCCATTTTCCAGCACTTGGCCCGTAGCCTTGTATGCTACGGCATTTCAAATGCTCATCTAAATACTTCTTAAATGTTGTGAGGGTTCCTGCCTCTACCGCCCCTTCAGGCAGTGTATTCCAGATTCCAACCACCCTGTGGGTGAAAACATTTTTCCTCAAATTCCCTCTAACCCTCCTGCCCCTTAACCTTAAATCTTTGCCCCCTGGTTATTGACCTCTCCGCTAAGGGAAAAAGTCTCTTCCCATCTAACCTATCAATGCCCCTCATAATTTTGTATACCTCAATCATGTCCCCCCTCATCCTTCTCTGTTCTAAGGAAAACAATCCTAGCCTTTTCAGTCTCTCTTTCATAGCTGAAATGCTCCAGCCCAGGCAACATCCTGGTGAATCACCTGCCGGTTCTGCAAGAGGCCTTGGACCCCGGCCCAGGGCTGGAGCTTGGACCCCAGGTGAGCGAGGCAGGATTTCTGGGTTCAGACTGGCAGGCCTTGGCAAGGTGGGGGGTAGAGTGGGCGTTTAGTTCAGGGGGAGGGGGGTTAATGTATGTGATTTTTTTTCCCACAGTGGGGGCCCTCGGTGGTCACAGATTGCACATGGAGACGGACCCCTCCAAGATCTGCAGGGAGGACGCCTCATTTTACTGGTTGACCTTCCCACGTGGCAGAGACCGCCCCTTCCCCTCCCCCGCCCCCATGCCTGCTGCTGGTTAAATCTAGCAGCGACAGGAAGAGACCCTTAAGTGGCCAGTAATAAGCCATTTAAGGGCCTCAATTAGCCTCTGGGTGGGAAGGCCGTCGTCGTCCTATCTTGCCCTCAACTAAATTCTGATGCGACAGGATGGTGACGCGTCCTCCGTGCCCCCTCCTCCCGTTGCAATTCTATGGTCCCCCCGTCTTCAAACCCATCTCAGGCTGGCCCATAAACTTAAGCCCAGGCAGTGCACTACAGACATGATACAGAAATTGCAGCTCTTCACCCAATCCTTCCTCCCAATTGTGGCAAAAATCAGGCACTAAAAGGGACACAAATTAGAGACATAAATTTGGGCCTCAATGCCTCAGTTCTTGCATGAAAATTACCACTTAAGTGTTGTACTGAAATAAATGGAGGTGCTATGGAGTATATCTAAATGAACAGTTAAAGTTTTGAGGAGCTGGGAGGGAAATTGCCTCAAGGAAAAAAGATAAATGCCATCAGTTGAGGTTAGAAAGCCCTATTGTTCTTTCCCTGTTGATATGCAGAACAGATGCCCGTCTACATTGCTTTCATTGATCTCACCAAAGCCTTTGACCTCGTCAGCAGACGTGGTCTCTTCAGACTACTAGAAAAGATTGGATGCCCACCAAAGCTACTAAGTATCATCACCTCATTCCAGGACAACATGAAAGGCACAATTCAACATGGTGGCTCCTCATCAGAGCCCTTTCCTATCCTGAGTGGCGTGAAACAGGGCTGTGTTCTCGCACCCACACTTTTTGGCATTTTCTTCTCCCTGCTGCTTTCACATGCGTTCAAGTCCTCTGAAGAAGGAATTTTCCTCCACACAAGATCAGGGAGCAGGTTGTTCAACCTTGCCCGTCTAAGAGCGAAGTCCAAAGTACGGAAAGTCCTCATCAGGGAACTCCTCTTTGCTGACGATGCTGCTTTAACATCTCACACTGAAGAGTGTCTGCAGAGTTTCATCGACAGGTTTGCGGCTGCCTGCAATGAATTTGGCCTAATCATCAGCCTCAAGAAAACGAACATCATGGGGCAGGACGTCAGAAATGCTGCATCCATCAATATTGGCGACCACGTTCTGGAAGTGGTTCAAGAGTTCACCTACCTAGGCTCAACTATCACCAGTAACCTGTCTCTAGATGCAGAAATCAACAAGCGCACGGGAAAGGCTTCCACTGCTATGTCCAGACTGGCCAAGAGAGTGTGGGAAAATGGCGCACTGACACGGAACACAAAAGTCCGAGTGTATCAGGCCTGTGTCCTCAGTACCTTGCTCTATGGCAGCGAGGCCTGGACAACGTATGTCAGCCAAGAGCGACATCTCAATTCATTCCATCTTCGCTGCCTCCAGAGAATACTTGGCATCAGGTGGCAGGACCGTATCTCCAACACAGAAGTCCTCGAGGCGGCCAACATACCCAGCTTATACACACTACTGAGTCAGCAGCGCTTGAGATGGCTTGGCCATGTGAGCCACATGGAAGATGGCAGGATCCCCAAAGACACATTGTACAGCGAGCTCGCCACTGGTATCAGACCCACCGGCCGTCCATGTCTCCGCTTTAAAGACGTCTGCAAACGCGACATGAAATCCTGTGACATTGATCACAAGTCGTGGGAGTCAGTTGCCAGCATTCGCCAGAGCTGGCGGGCAGCCATAAAGACGGGGCTAAAGTGTGGCGAGTCGAAGAGACTTAGTAGTTGGCAGGAAAAAAGACAGAGGCGCAAGGGGAGAGCCAACTGTGTAACAGCCCCGACAAACACATTTCTCTGCAGCACCTGTGGAAGAGCCTGTCACTCTAGAATTGGCCTTTATAGCCACTCCAGGCGCTGCTTCACAAACCACTGACCACCTCCAGGCGCTTATCCATCGTCTCTCGAGATAAGGAGGCCAAAGAAGACCACAAAATCCACATGTAAAGGAGGCCTTGACATGATACAATGTCAAACATCATCTAAACTTGCAATGTGCTATCTGCCCTGCAGCTATCACAACTTACAATTTGATCTAGAGAATGGAATCTCAATAATGAATCAAAGCGAATCCTTTTCACTCCGAGTTAGCACTTCCACTTTTCCCAATTTCTGTGCCAAATCACCTTGTAGACAGAGCAACCAGTAACTGTAAGTGAAGGTGATTGGAAGCATCCACCTTCACAGAGCAGTCAACTGTCCACCCTTTTTGAAGGCAATTTGACAGGTTGAACAAGAGATCGCAGGTAGAAGGAATGATAAATCTGTGTTCTGCAGGCATTGAACATCATACAGCACAGAGCTGTCACATAGGCAATAATTAATGTCGACACTATGCAGATAATTAACTCACAATAGTTCAATATTATGCCTATTGTGCCTACCAGAAAACACTGAAAGGAACAACACGAGGTGAAAAAAAGACTTCAATAATGGAACTACTGGAGATTCGGTGTAAAGATCTGGAAGGTCCCAACTTCAATCTCAGCCAGGCTAGCAACTGGGGATGCTACAATTGCCCTCAGAACACTGAGCTACAGGGAGAAAAATAAATCTGTCGCAACTTGATCCAGAAAGCAGACATCATGGGGGCTGATATTGTTCCCATATTCAGGTGGGAATGAGATCATACTGGGAGTGAAGGCAACACTTACCATTCCTTTCTTGAGGACATCGACTCACATGATTTTGGAGTGGGCTGGAATACAGACAAGCAGCTCTCCTGCCCAAAACAGGTGGAAGCCAACATAGATATGCAAATTGGGATCCTCTGCTGTCTGTAGGATGCTGGTGTAATGTTGGTGTTCCACGAGGTGTAACACTACAGGTAGTTCAAGCATTGCACAGGGAGACTGCTGTGGCACTGACATTTTGTGTCCAAAAGAACTTCCCACATGCTGCAGCATACTCCGTGTTCCCTTGCAATGGCCTCCCATTTTGGTTACAATTTCCAGTTCAGTTAGGAACATAGGAACAGCCTCAGTTTTAAATTAAAAATTAATCTGGCATCAGTTGCCTTTTATAGAAGAAAGTTCTAAACTTCTATCAGCCTTTGTGTGAAGACGTGTTTCCTAATTTCACTCCTGAAAGGTCTGGCTCTAATTCTTTGACTGTGCTCCTCTAGCACTAGACTGCCCAACTAGCGGAAATAATTTCTCCCAATCTATGCTAACTGTTGCCCTTAATATCTTGAAAATTTCAGTCAAATCACCTCTTAACCTTCTAAATTTCGGGCAATACAACCCTAGTTTGTTTAATCTCTCCTGATAGTTTAACCATTGGCGTCCAGGTATTATTCTGGTAAATCTATGCTGCACTTCCTCCAAGGCCAATATATCCTTTCTATGATGTGGTGCCCAGAACTGCTCACAGTACTGCAGGTGAGGTCTAACCAGGGCTTTGTACAGCTGAGCATGACTTCTCAAAAACAAGATGCATTCTTTTCATCTAGATATAAAGGCCAGCATTCCATTAGCCTTTTTGATTATTTCCTATACCTGTTCATGACTTTTTAATGATCTGTTAATGTCTCTTTTGACCTCCACTGTTTGTAGCTTTCCACCATTTAAAAGTTCCATGGAGGTGACTAGATTTCTTGCTCCCCATCCCGCTCCCCTTAACTGAAGCTCTCGGAGCTTACTGAAATTCAGATTTGACCCAACCATAAAAATTGGTCAGAACCCAAAACAATTCCATCGCCTACAATACCTGCCTCCCGCCCAATGGAATTGAGCTTTCTGAAAATCTGCCCCCGAACCAGCGTCAGATATGGCACGGCCATGATGTGCTTTACAGTCACACAGGCTGCCAAAACTTGTTTCAGTTAGTATTCTGAAAGCAAGCATAACTGGCTTCAAGAGAGTAGAAAAAATATGAAGGAAGAGAAACAAAAATGAAAATACATTGGTCCTGTTTGATTTTATTAAACAAACATCTGTTCTTAACTAGGACACTGATACATTCCCGGGATGCAGCTTGTGAGCAAGTAAACTTTTAGAGTAGATTGAAATGGTTTGAACCTCATTAGAAACGAGGATAAATTTGACAATTGGATAAGAGCAGAACAGCTGATCTTCATCTGACTAGACTATTTTAACAGTGTTACTCAAATTTGATCATGTCATAGGAATTTGCCCAAGCTCTGAAGGAGTCCCATTTTATCCATAAACTCATAACCTAAAACGCAGAGTTAATCCAAGTATTACTCTGATACCCGATAATTAACCTATCTATTACTACCTCTTGCTCCTAGTCTCACATGTGGTCCTTTCCTAAGGTCATTGTCTGCTAAACACATCAAACTTTTAAATTATTTGATCAGAAAAGTGAAACAGCTCTGGGTTCTATCAATGAGTGCAATGATTATTGCTGCAGTGCAGTGGTGTTATTTTCTGTGAACAACAATCCTTTCATACACAATTACAAAAGGAATAATATTAGCTAAATATATAGCATCATGAAAACAAAAGACCACAAAGATCCTAGGGTTGAGACCCAATTTGAGCACAGTGAACTGATCCTAGCCTGAGTTGCTCTTGGGTTGCTGCAATTGGTCTTAGTGTCCCAGGGTTGCAAAAGAAAACAGGCAGGGTTCTTACTTCTCATGACTATCCAACAAACAATGGTCCCAATGTTTATGCAGCAACAGAATCAGTCAGTAGTGTCACCATCACAAATAAGTAGCAGGTCCACATTCACTATCTAGGATCATACTTAAAGAGTAACCATTTGGTTACTGATGAGCCATTGGCAGTTGAGGAACTAAACCCTAACATAACATGGGAGGATGACAAACTAATAAAAAAAATCAGAAACTTCCTCCTGGATAGAAGATGGTGAGTAAAAGTTGCAACAGTTGGTGATTCCTTTCAATTTGTAAAACGTTGGGGCCCAGTCAGCCATTGAAACTTATAATAATATTCACCCTAATTAAATGAACAATCTTGGGTGAGAATTTATGCCATTTCTGAATATACATTAATCTCTTCATAAATGCTTCTAATTGAAGTTATTGAAACATTAGAATGACTTTATAATGACAGGGGAGGGGAAGAAGAGATTCACATCAAGTATACTCTTTGAAGTATTTTGAAATGGTGTGCCAATATAAATCAGTGGAAGCAGTTTTTTTTTAGAAGCAGAGGGATAAAAGGAGTCTGTTTTTATTATTTTATGTAGTTTAATTCCAGATTTTCATTCATTCTTTTGCTCTCATGTTCTTGACTTTTTGTTTGTTTTCATCCTAACAGAAAGAAGTCGTTCAGATCAGAAAGGTAGGTGAAGGAAGAAAGGACCACAAATGAGGTACTGCAACTGGACCATCAGTATTATCAGCATTTTCAATGAGAACCGTTGAATCTGTAGCCAAAACTATCCTTTGGAAAGACTATATTGTGAGAAATTTGTGTTATTAGCAAGAAATAATATTGGCATTCACATTTTCTTTCACCTCTTCATTTTGACCATCATTTGACATCCAAAGCATCATTTCCATCTGTCTTCTAACTCTCAATTCATTACGTCTCCTCCTATGAACTTTCAGGTCATAGGTTCTCTGCAAGAGTGAAACCGAAACTGTAAATATAACAAAACATGTAAAACCTTCCAATTAATCAAAGCCATTGGCATAGAGAGAAAGCAGCACCACGGTCCTATTTTCTCTAAGGGTGACCTCTAATCATGAAGCTGCTAAATTCTTCATTATTATACAGGGAGGGGGCCATTATCACTGTATAATTAAAGAAATTTGAACACCGAGCTGTCTGCACATGGATCTACAAACCCTTTGCTATAGCTTTGCAATTAATCACCCAGAATTTACCTAGTGTCCTTGATTAATTATAGCTGAAAGCAGTAATCACTGCAGCTCTGTCTTGGTAATAAAAAGTCAGGCTTTCTTGTTTCTTCCAGAACCTTCCACCTTCCAACTGCTATTTTTCTTGGGCAAATGACACCAATGACTTATATTAGAGATGATTACAATTCAGTCAGACTGGAAGGTATTGTAACCTGGATTCCTGCAGGGAATATCCATCCTTTGATTCCCAGAACTTGAATGGTTGGTAATGGAAATCCCCTTGTAGGACAGTAATGAGTGCCATTACTCGAGGATTTTATGCAGACAAGTGACAGAATTCAAATCAAAGGATGGAGGTAGTTGAAGAGAATCATATTAATGTATGAAATAAGGAGTACCTAAGATAACAACTGGCTGTAAGATGGGGCAGTGGCCCATTTTTTACACCACGGGGTGGAGCTAAAAATCAACCAATGGTAATATATCTATGCCATCATAAAGGTACCAGAAAAATAAGTTACACTGCTATAGTGCCTTTAACATTGCAAAATACTTCAAAATTGAGGCACCAAAGCAGATAAGTTAGAGAAGGTGCCCAAAGGTAAAGTTGAAGAGATACATTTGGAGGAGGAGATATCAGCATTGGAAGACTAAGACAATTCTACCACTGATGGATGGAGTAAGGAGGCAAGAAAGATGCATAGTAGCTCAGTCTCTGAAGAGCAAACTGAAGGACGCTGCCCAGGATATGGCAGTGGAAAGGATCGCGGGACTAAAGGTCATCCTGTTACATTAGACTTACCCTTACACAATTTCAATTTTGGTGTTCCGCAAGACTTAAGGGTCTAGGTGGCAATGTTTAGTTTTAGTTTAGTTTAGTTTTGAGATACAGCACTGAAACAGGCCCTTCGGCCCACCGAGTCTGTGCCGACCATCAACCACCCATTTATACTAATCCTACACTAATCCCATATTCCTACCACATCCCCACCTGTCCCTACATTTCCCTACCACCTACCTATACTCGTGGCAATTTATAATGGCCAATTTACCTGCCAACCTGCAAGTCTTTTGGCTTGTGGGAGGAAACCGGAGCACCCGGTGAAAACCCACGCAGACACAGGGAGAATTGCAAACTCCACACAGGCAGTACCCAGAATTGAACCTGGATCGCTGGAGCTGTGAGGCTGCGGTGCTAACCACTGCACCACTAATTTTGTTTTGCTGGCCTCAAGACAGTTTTGAATACCATTGTGGACTCCATATCTGCATCAATGGCCTTTTCAAAATTTATACAGGCTAAGTGGTTCATTACTTCTGACGAAAGGTCATCAACCTGAAAAGTTAACTCTGTTTCTCTCTCCACAGATGCTGCCTGACCTACTGAGTATTTTGAACATTTTTCGCTTTTATATCATATTTCCAGCATTCAAACATTTTGCTTTTGGCTTATTACTTGTTTGAGGAGTATTACAGGATCACCATTGCAGCTGCATTGTGCTAATATTTCATTGCCAACAACAAAATCATATTCTTAAGAATTGCACATTATAAGAAAATGTGTTACTATGCTTTTGGTGGCTTGTCTTTTTGTCCATTTTTGATAGAAAGTAATAGGAATCTGGATCCCATTACTGGGGTTGAGGTAAGGGAACTCTATTCTTCCCCTAATGCATACTTTCACTTACCTTTGATGTTTACCATGAAATAAATGCTCTATTCCTAAGCACTTATAGTCTTCACCTGGCTGTGCACAAGACTTCCATCGAAAAATTATAATAATTTAGGCATTGTTACAACTGGGTTTTAGTTAATCATTTGATATTTGGTACAAATCATTCCAAAACATTAAGGTTTACACAATTGAGTTTAGTTTGGCAATTTCAATGGTTTACTTTTGAGGTGTCCCATGGGTTAAAGTCATTTGAAAGGAAGAACTTACATTTATACTTTACCTTAGTAATCTGAAATTGTCACAAGAATAATGTGGAGGATGGCAAGAAGAAATATGTTCTTGAATGGAATGCTTTGTCACAGGTGATATGAATGCTGGACTTTGTAATATGATTATGTTTTGAAAACTGTGATCTTTAATGCAGTGCAAAATGGACATTCAGAGGAGACACGTTACCTCATACAAAATTTTCCCAGCTACAAGCCTTGGTAACCATGAGAACAAGGAACCCAAATCAAAGACCCTTTTGAAAACAGGGTGCACGGTTTTAACGCCTAAAGGACAATGGGGTTTGCACTCCCAGACTCATAGATAGCAAACAGGGAGCCATGGACTCTAATATGCTGATAGAAGTTGCAATTTTTAACACCTGGAAACAAAGGAAGGCCCATATGGTTTTGCTATGGTCAGACTTACAGTCTGTGAGAATTGTCAAAGGCAAATGGCTGCTGACTTTTGATCTGGATATATTTGAGAGGCTTTCCTAGGTCTGGGGGCTGAAAGGGAGAATCAAAGACCAGCAATCATCAGGTAGCCTAAATAGAGAAAGAGAGAGAGAGAGAGACCAGTGGGCTTTTTGCTGGGGAAACATCTGCTCTTAGATCACCAATGCAGCAAAAGGTTCCTAAGATTTGAACCCAGTTCGAAGGCTCAAGGTTTATGGAGAAGAAAAGACCACCGGGGTCACCAGAGATTGCCTTTTTAACAGAAAGCCAGTCAAATCATAAGAAGTGAGCAAAGAGGACATTGGCTATGAAAGGGCAGTGGGAGATCCAACCCAGTGTAGCTGGGAGGAGTTACGGACTTTTAACTGTAAGGATACCTTTATTTGAGAATACAGTGTGACATTGAAATGTGGTGTGTTAATAAGTTAATGTAAAATACCTTTATCTATAATTTAGTGTATTAGCTACTTACTAAGTCCTGTTTAATGTTGATTTTTAGTTTAGTTATTATAGTAAAAGTCTTAAGACGTGAAATCTTGTGTAATTCATTAATCAGTCACTAGGTAGTTCATATCTCTTGTTTTAAATTTAGAGGCCTCTGCTGACGTCGTAACACAGGGAACAGCTAAGAGAAAGGCTTTGGGGTGGCACAGTGGCGCAGTGGTTGGCACCGCAGCCTCACAGCTCCAGCGACCTGGGTTCAATTCTGGGTACTGCCTGTGTGGAGTTTGCAAGTTCTCCTTGTGTCTGCGTGGGTTTCCGCCAGGTGCTCCAGTTTCCACCCACAGCCAAAGACTTGCAGGTTGATGGATAAATTGGCCATTGTAAATTGCCCCTAGTGTAGGTAGGAGGTTGGTGGGGATGTGGTAAGGAATATGGGATTAATGTAGGGTTAGTATAAATGGGTGGTTGTTGGTCAGCACAGACTCAGTGGGCCGAAGGGCCTGTTTCAGTGCTGTATCTCTCTATGAAAGGCCTTTGAATCTTTTAAAGGAAGATTGGATTAAAATTTGAAGTAGATGATAAAGTATATGAGAGAGAGTGGAGCAGTGGATTATGTTTTAATTGCTCTAGCAAAGAACTCGCTCAGACATCACAGATCAAATGGGCTTCCATCTGTGCTGCAAACTATAGTTTTCATGACCTCAGATCAGACACAACTGCTTCAGAAAATTAGATTTTTCTATACTGTTTAGGGGAGAAACAATGTGAATGCAGCAACAAAGCCTTTTTCTTGGATTTCAAGTACAACAACTTGCCTTCATTTCTCTTAATTCCATCTCCCTTCAAGTATATATATACATGCTTACCTATTGAATCCATTTATTCTTCCAGCTTTAATGCACTTTCCTGATGGCAAATTTTGTTAATAGAATACATGCCATCCTCCCTCCAATAGACTATTATACTCCAGAAAGCTAGTTGGTGAAGGATAATACTGGAGCCAATCAGTATAACATTTATTTACAGAATCAATCATTACAATCATACACCTCCCAACTCAACCACACCCCAGTTTTAGTAAGTGTCTCTTTATACAAAGTGATTCCTGACAACACAGTCGGCCACTGACGTCATTAGGCTGTGCCAAGGTGCGCTCATGCGCAGACGGGCTCCTGCTCTCTGCGCGTGCGCTGTGTTCCGACTTGCCAGGACTGGTTAGCGCATGCGCTGATGACGTCATTGCATGACGTGTGCATCTTCGGGCAATGCGCTTGTCGGCCTCTACGCATGCGCTTTACGTGTACAGCAATGCAACACTAACGGGTATTCACCCATGTGTCAAGCTCCGCTCCCACTCCATCCCCCCCCCCCGCCCCACTCTGCTGCTCTCTCCGGCCGCTCTGCTCCCCACTCTGCTGCTCTCTCCGGCCGCTACGCGCCCCCCCTCGCTGCTCTCTCCGGCAGCTCTGCTCCCCCCCTCGCTGCTGTTTCAGGTTGCCCGCTCCCCCCTCGCTCCGGCCGCTCCGCTCCCCCCCCCTCACTGCTCTCTCCGGCCGCTCCGCTCTTTCGGTGCTCCGCTCCACTTGTCCCCGTCCCGCTCGCTCGCCCCCTCCCCGGCCCACTCTGCTTTCCACGCCCCCCCTTCATTGGCCGCTCCACTCCCCCCCCCACCCCTTCACTGGCCCGCCGTTCCCCCCCCGGCGCCAGTGTGCTCCGCTCCTCCCCGTCTCTGTCCCGCTCCCCTGCTCCGCTCCCCACCCCCCCCGACCCCGGAATGCTCCACTCCTTCCCATCCCTGGCCCGCTCCCCCACTCTGCTCCATCCACCCCCGGCCCCGGCCCGCTCTCGCTCGCTTTCTCCCTCCCGCCATTGTCTGCTGCCATGTGGTTAGGTCAGGCTGCCTTCGTGTGCTTATTTGAGCAGTACCATCTTTAGTCCTGGCAGCTATCTGAAGTCGCAGACTGTGACGTTTTAGTGGCACAGGCTGCATTTGCGCATGTGCCACTGCAGCGCCACCTAGTGGTAGTGTTGTCAGCAAACGCAGCCCTCTTTCTATGTGCTCAAGTGAAACCTCAATTAATGCCCTCCACCGGCATATAATTAAACACAATTGATATACAATTAACAGACGATAATAAAATACTATCATGGGACTACTATCACCACAAGGCATTGCAATGGTTCAAGAAGGCAGCCCACCACTATCTTCTCAGGGCAATCAGGGATGGGCAGTAAATGCAGCCTGGTCAACAGTGCCCATATTTTGAAAGCAACAAAAGAACTCAAGAGTCTTTGATAGTGAACAACCTCTGATTAAGCATTTATTTACTTGCATCTTCAATGAGCACCCTTTATGGTGTATGTTTTCATGGTTCCATAGGGCAGTCAAGAGCACCTGCTGTATTCTGTGCAGATAGCTAACAGGCTAGCTGATTTGATTTTATGGTACAGTTTGGAACATGTTGCTGTTAACTGATAATTCAAATGACACGAATGATCATGCTTAATATCATTGCAGTAAATTACCGGAGAAAATAATTAGCGGCAGCCTATAAATTAAATAATCTTTTCCCACTGATGGCTATTTTAACTCTTAGTGCACTTAGTGCTGTACTTATTGAAGTGATAACAACCTTTCTGTTTATTCGTCAGGATGAAATTTACTTGTAAATTTTTAAAAGCACTGCATCTAATCCTGCCAAATGACAAGTTACATCAGAGCAAATAATCAGAATCAGTTATTGTTTTTGAGACAAGTTGGAGTTCTGTTTGAAGTGGTTAGATAGTTAATTGTGTCAATGATGTAGCTTTATGATTAGATTTTCAGGGTCCAGATTAATTATCACAGCAGCATATAATTAATGCAGACTCCAGTATAGCAGGAGTCTGCCGACTGAATAAGTGGCTTCCGCTGTGAACTGTACTTAATTTAGGTTTTGTATCTTTGCTGCTATTCACTGAAGAATAACACATCTTCAAAACACAATGAATAACTTTGTAACTTGATGAATAACTGAGATTTGAAAATGATCAATACAGCTGCCTAACAGTATGACGTTAGATAAAAATGTCTTTTTAATTGTATTTTTATTCGACATTTAATATGTTTTCCTCCTCTTCTCTCAGTCTTGCTGTGCTGTGGACCAATCTGCAGCTTTTAAAATGGGATTTAATCCCAGGTCTGTTCCCTCATTGCTCTAAGTCCAGGTGTTAAGAGGTCTGGAAGAATGGGCAGCATTGATCTACTTTCCATAGGAGCAAAATATTGTGGATGCTGGAAATCCAAAATGAAGACAGATAATGCTGGAAATACTCATTAGGTCTGGCAACATCTGTGTAGAGAGAAAGTTAATGTTTCATGTTGACGACCTTTCATCAGACTACCTACTGACCTTCTTGTCCTACCCTCTGTTGTTTCCCTCTCTTTAGGGTTTGGGCCTCCCCAGTTAGATACTTTCCCCAGAATATCTTTGCTAAGAGTGGGAAATCTTCACATATTATTTTGGCCTTTAAGGAATAGTATGCTGGGGCTCTGTGACATCAAGCAAAAGATAGTAAAGGAGCCACATCGGATAATAGAATGTTACAAGACAAAAACAGGCCATTCAGTCCATCAAGGCTGGCCTGGTGTTTTACTCCACAAATTACCTAGTCTCACCCCATCATCCTACTTGCTCCCCATCCCTCATTAATATTCCTTTTTTTCCAAGCAGCTATCTAATTCTATAGGATGAAGTTATTCCATACAATGAGCATATCAAGACATCAACACACTTGTACATAATGTTTGTCTGCTATCTTAATTGTTATCTTGTTTATTTTAACTGAGTTAATAGTTTCCTTAACATAAGAGACAGGAGATTTTCAATATTGCACAGCAACAAGTCAGTTCATAGAAATGTAGGAACAGCAGTAGGTCATTTAGGCCTTCAAACCTGTTCTGTCATTTTATTAGCTTATGTTTGATCTGTACCTCAACAGAGTCAACAGGCTGAATTTTATTGTCCCGCTGCCAGGAGAAGCAGCGGGCGATAAAAATGGCGGCCTGCATGTGTGGGCCGCGTGCCACCATGCCTCTGCACATCACGTGGCGGGGGTGGCCTCAGCGACAGCGTCAACGGCGTTGGCTGCCTCTGTGCAGGCGCTGCCGCCATTTTCAAAGGGCTGCTAGACTTAACAGAAAAAGTGCAGAGTCAAACCCCGTCCCCCCCCCCACCGGCCACGACACCGCAAATAAAATGTCGCCCCCTCCACCCCTAAAACACTTACATTGCATAGTTGACCTTCCCACCCACCCATGCTAGAAATACAGAGTTTACCCCCACCCCCACCACACTAAAAATCCTAAGCTCCCCCTTCCCCACCTCAATGGCACCAGTTTTCCCTGGACAAGAAAGCGAAAGCGCGAGTGCCGGCCGTCACACAGAAGATCCCAGGCAGCCCATAAAATCGCGGTGAATGGTATTTAAATATATTAATTCCCTTTATTTAAATATTTAAAGTCGGGTCCCATTGCCAATCAGCGGGGGGGATGTGGTGGGGTGGGGTGTGGTGGGCCGCCAGGCCACCATGGAGCCTCACTACTGTCGGGAAGATCGGGTCAAGCAATCCTGGTGGCGGGCTGCTTGGCGGGCCGCTGCTGGTACGATCTTCCGGCACCCTCCCATCCCCGCCATGGAACCCAACGTCGGGAGTTCAACAAAATTCAGTCCAACATGGTTTTACAAAAGGGCTATCGTGTTTGATAAATTCATTAGAGTTTTTTGAGAAAGTAACGAGTAGGGTATATAAAAGGGAGCCAGTCAATGTAGTATTCTTAGATTTCCAAAAGGCATTTGATCAGGTGCCATACAAAAGGTTTCTTCTTCTTCTTTGGCCTCCTTGTCTCGAGAGATAATGGGTAAGCGCCTGGAGGTGGTCAGTGGTGTGTGGAGCAGCGCCTGGAGTGGCTATAAAGGCCAATTCTAGAGTGACAGACTCTTCCACAGGTGCTGCAGAAAAATTTGTTTGTCGGGGCTGTTACACAGTTGGCTCTCTCCTTGCGCCTCTGTCTTTTTCCTGCCAACTGCTAAGTCTCTTCGACTCGCCACACTTTAGCCCCACCTTTATGGCTGCCCGCCAGCTCTGGCGAACGCTGGCAACTGACTCCCACGACTTGTGATCAATGTCACAGGACTTCATGTCGCGTTTGCAGACGTCTTTAAAGCGGAGACATGGACGGCCGGTGGGTCTGTTACCAGTGGCGAGCTCGCTGTACAATGTGTCTTTGGGGATCCTGCCATCTTCCATGCGGCTCACATGGCCAAGCCATCTCAAGCACCGCTGACTCAGTAGTGTGTATAAGCTGGGGATGTTGGCCACCTTGTGGACTTCTGTGTTGGAGATACGGTCCTGCCACCTGATGCCAAGTATTCTCTGGAGGCAGCGAAGATGGAATGAATTGAGACGTCGCTCTTGGCTGACATACGTTGTCCAGGGCTCGCTGCCATAGAGCAAGGTACTGAGGGCACAGGCTTGATATACTCGGACTTTTGTGTTCCGTGTCAGTGCGCCATTTTCCCACACTCTCTTGGCCAGTCTGGACATGGCAGTAGAAGCCTTTCCCATGTGCTTGTTGATTTCTGTATCTGGAGACAGGTTACTGGTAATAGTTGAGCCTAGGTAGGTGAACTCTTGAACCACTTCCAGAGCGTGGTCGCCAATATTGATGGATGCAGCATTTCTGACGTCCTGCCCCATGATGTTCGTTTTCTTGAGGCTGATGGTTAGGCCAAATTCATTACAGGCAGCCGCAAACCTGTCGATGAGACTCTGCAGGCACTCTTCAGTGTGAGATGTTAAAGCAGCATCGTCAGCAAAGAGGAGTTCCCTGATGAGGACTTTCCGTACTTTGGACTTTGCTCTTCGACGGGCAAGGTTGAACAACCTGCCCCCTGATCTCGTGTGGAGGAAAATTCCTTCTTCAGAGGACTTGAACGCATGTGAAAGAAGCAGGAAGAAGAAAATCCCAAAAAGAGTGGGTGCGAGAACACAGCCCTGTTTCACGCCACTCAGGATAGGAAAGGGCTCTGATGAGGAGCCACCATGTTGAATTGTGCCTTTCATATTGTCATGGAATCAGGTGATGATACTTAGTAGCTTTGGTGGACATCCAATCTTTTCTAGTAGTCTGAAGAGACCACGTCTGCTGACGAGGTCAAAGGCTTTGGTGAGATCAATGAAAGCAATGTAGAGGGGCATCTGTTGTTCACGGCATTTCTCCTGTATCTGACGAAGGGAGAACAGCATGTCGACGGTCGATCTCTCTGCACGAAAGCCGCACTGTGCCTCAGGGTAGACGCGCTCGGCCTGCTTCTGGCCACAAAAGGTTAATATGCAAGATAAGGGCTCATGGAATTGGGGATAATATATTCGCATGGAAGAATGGTTAATGGATAGGAAGCAGAGAGTAGGGATAAATGGGGCATTTTCAAGTTGGCAGGCTGTAACTAGTGGAGTGCAGCAAGTATCAGTGGTGGGTCCTCAGCTATTTACAATCTATGTAAATGACTTAGGTGAAGAGACTGAGAGTACTGCATCTACGTTTGCTAATGATGCAAAGCTAGGTGGGAATGTAAGCTGCAAAAAGATATTGACAGATCAAGTGAGCGGGCAACAAGGTGCCAGATGGAGTATAATATGGGGATGTGTGAGGTTATTCACTTTGGTAGTAAGAATAGAAAAACAGAATATTTTGTAATGGCATGAAACTTTTAAATGTTCAGAGACTTGAGTGCACTCGTACAAGGAACATAAAGTTAGCATGCAGGTATAGCAAACAATTAAGAAGGCAAATGGCATGTTGCCCTTTATTGGAAGGGGTTTAGATTATAAGAATGAGGAAGTCTTGATACAACTTTCTAGTGCTTTGGTGAGACCATACCTGGAGTACTGAGCCCAGTTTTGGTCTTCATTTTGAAGGAAGGATATAATTGCCTTGGAGGTGATACAGCACAGGTTCACTAGATTGGTTCTGGGATGAGAGAGTGCCCTCTGATGAGAAGCTGAGTAAATTGAGCCTGTACTCTCTGTAGTTTAGAAGAATGAGAGATTATCTCATTAAAACATACAAGATTCTGCAACGGTTTGACAAGGTAGACACTGTGAGGCTGTTTCTCCTGGTTGGGGAATCTAGACCATGGGGGCACAGCCTCAGGAGAAGGGGTCAATCATTTAGGACAGAGATGAGGAGAAATGTCTTCACTGAAAGGGTTGTGAATCTTTGAAATTCTTTACCCCGGAGGGTTGTGGATGCTCCATCGTTGAGTATATTCAGGTCTGGGATAGGGAGATTTTTGATCTCTCAGGGACTCTCGGGATATCAGGAGCAGGTGGGTAAGTGGAATTGAGGCAGAAGATCAGCCATGATTGGATTGAATGGCGGTGCAGGCTCCAGGGACCGTATGGTTTACCCCTGCTCCTGTTTCTTATGCTCTTATGTTCTAACTCCATATACCTGCCTTTGATCCATGACCCTTGCTACCTTTACCCATTAAAAACAATCTATCAATCTCAGTCTTTAAAATTTCAATTGATCCAGGATCCACAGCCTTTTGGAGGAGAGAATTCCAGAATTTTATTATCCTTTGGTGGAAAAATACTTCCTGACTTCACTCTTGAAAAGCCTCACTCTCATTTTAAGATTGCACCCCTTGTTCTGGAATTCCCCCACCAGAGAAATTAGCTTCTCCATATCAATTCTCTCAGATCCTTTTATTGTTTTGAATACCTCAATTAAATCACCACTCAGCCTTGTAAACTCAAGGGAATACGGCCCAAGATTATGCAACTTTTATTCATAATTTAATCCTTTTAACCTCAGTATTGTTTCGGTAACTCTGCGCTGTACCCCCTCTAACTGCAGAATATCCTTCCTCAGCTGAGGTGCAGTAATTGCATTATTTTCCAAATTTTTCTCAATTGTGAACAAAGATCTTGATTTCGTCCAAATATAGAATTCAGTTCACCTCCGTGGAGGCTGACTGTCTTGTGGTCCTGGACAGCCCCCCTGCTTTCCTGAGATGAGACATTCCCTATAGTAAGCCAGCCAGTGAGTGTGATTGGTTTCAAAGAGACTCCAAAGTTAAACCTGGAATTAAAGCTGGCACAAGTATGGTTTTACCCATAGGGCCATTTATCCACGACTGAATACTGTTCAAGCAGTCAATCATCTCGATATATACTTACCAATGTGATTGATAGATTACTATGCAACATATACCACAGTAACTATTGAACAAAATAAGACAAGTGGCTTTCATCAAATGCAGAAATCTAGATTAATAGTTGCCTGAAGCTATATTGTAACCTGCAGTACACATTCCATAAAAAAAACTGTACTGTCTGCATTGTAATTCATGGCAGCAATGCGCTGATGGGTTGAGGTTGCATCATAAATGTTGAGAGTAAAAGTCAAAGCTTTATAAACATAATCTGAACCCTGAGATATGTTACCATACTATCCAACGTGTTTCATTCTATATAATGTTCAGAGATATTTTCTCTTGATGGTCCGATGCCAGAACAGACTGAGAGATGTAATCGCCTTTTGTGTTATGAGAAGCAAAAATGCTAGATTTTGCTGACTTTTGGACGAATGTGTTCGATAGCACAATGTTCCATTTCATCCTGTGGCTGTATGATGCTATTCAGAGTCACAAGTTTGTGCATTTCTGTCTCTGCCAGCAGATTTTACCAACCATATTTTTTTCTTCCACTCTGGGAGCTGCGGTTAACCCTAACTGTATGCTTGCCACCAAAAGTATCTCAAATTCAACAGGCAGAATTAAATGAAATGTCAACAGTACAATAATCCCTTTTTATACATAGGTGCAAACATTACAGCAGATTCTGCAGCAACTTGTGTCATTTTACAAGCAATTTAGATGCCACTATTAACTGAAAAAGCAAATCTAAAGTGGTTTATGATCCTTGTGAACGCCAACAGTGTTCTAGTCCAATAGATCACCTCAGGCCTAAATTTCATGCGCCTAAGCTTGGGTGGTAGAAAATCTTTGCACTTTAACCCATAGGCATTGCTTAGGAACCAGGCTATTATTTTATTCTATTATGCTTTGTTGCTGATTTAATAGCAACCTATTATTGACATTTGGAATATCTTTGATGATTAAAATCATGAAGGAATAATACTCCCTCCTTTTGCGTGTGATCTTTGCATATCTGTGGAAAGGTTTTTGGGACTAAAGGCACAAGTTAATAATGAGCAATTTAGGAATAGAAAGAGACATTGGGAAGAACCTTTTGCTTGCAGTGGATTTTTCAGAACAAGATTTGGCATTGCAGAGGCACTGTGTGCCTGAACCTTGATGCCAAGGATCACCAGGAATTGGTCCTCAGGCCTCATCTGGCTGTCAACAGCCAGAATAACGCCTATTGACTCAGATGCTTCTTCAGATAAGATGTTGCTGTCCCTTACTGTTAGTTCCTTTGTCCCCAAAAACTGAATTCCTTAATCTTTCAACACTATTTAAATTTCCGATTATTGCAATAATCTTGTTTATTGATTAATGGACCTCCACACTTCCTTCAAGCCTACATAATTAAATGACCAGAATTGTTCATGGTGCTCCAGATAGAGTCTAACCAATGAGCCATATAGGAAAAATAGAACGTCTTTTCTTTTGCACTCTATCCTTCTAATGCAACCAGCTCCCATTGCCTTTCCTGTAAAAGAAGCTAATCACTATGCAATTGTTTCTTAGTTTACCTGCTATAATCTCAAGGTCTGTTTCCTGATTCAATTGGGTGGGGTGGCACTGGGGATAGAGGGGTGCAGTTACAGTTATGAAGAGAGGTTCTGAACTTAAGGCCTTAAGATAAGCAGAAAAGCAATGAAAGGGGAGTTTAGAAAAAATAAATGTTTACAGAGTGTGTGGTTAAAATGTGGAAATTTCTGCTACTAACCATTATTGTCAAGTGTTTTGAGTTATTTAAAGGATATAGGTAGTGAGCAGGAGAATGGGATAGTCTTAGGTGACTCATGGAGAAAACACTGGCATAGTCTTGATGGGCCAAATGGTCTGTTCCTGTGCTGTACCATTTAATGATTTGATGATCAATACCCTGCAGCACTGCTCCATTTAACAGATACTTCCTCTGTATTTCCCTGCACCCATACTCACTATTTTAAAACTATTCCTGTTAAATGTCATATGACACCTATTGTTGCAGCCACCAAAAGGATCTAAATTCACCTGCATCTGGTTTGATAATTTTTCATCATTTGCACTACCTCCTATCTCAGTACCATCTGCAAACTTAGATATTTTGCATACTACAACTTCATCCAGGTCATTACCATGTCTCAAACACAGGGTGCTATGATCCAAATGTCTTTGAAATCTGCAATGTTCCCAGTTTTAGTAAATCTTGAATTCTTGTTTTGAAATTGAGTTTCTACGCAGTCCCATTCTTTGCCTTCTGCTCAGTGGCTCCATACCCTAGCCATTAATGGCAGTGTGTAACCTTATGGAACTTACTTCCACAGTGAGATGAACAGCATAGAAGGATTTAGGGGCCAGCTAGATAAACACATGATGGCAAATCTTGAGACCCATTCAGCTGCATACTGCCGGGCTCCTCCAGAATAGTAGGGGTAATGGAAGCATTGCTTGAGGATGCCAATGGTCTGCTCTGTTAGATTCCTTATGGCAGTGTGGCTCTTGTCGTATGCCTATTGTGCACTTGTGTGTGAGTTCTGGTCCAGAATCATGAGCCCTGTCATGAGTGGTTAACCCTTGTCATCCAATAGCCAACCTTTGGTTGGCCAAGGTGGTTGATATACAGCTGGCACAGAGGACTGCTGCAGAGTGAATGAACTGTGACAGCTACTAGTGCATTGATGCTCTGTGGTCACACACCAGCTGCACATGGAGAGAGTGGAAACTCTTTCAATTCATGAAGATTGCCGAGTTGACGTAAGGTGCATGCAAAGCAATATGCGTGCAGTCAGTGGTACCCTCCAGCATGGAGAAGCCGACAATCCTTGCAAACCCTCATGCTTTTTCCATCTGCTTGACTTTGGCAAGAGGGAATGAAATGAAATTGTTTCTCTTTGCATAGAGAGTCTCAGTGGCCTCTCTTGTGCAGCAGTGCACTGCAAGCTGAAAGACATTGCTTATATCTTCAGCAGCAGCCTGGAAGGTGCCAAATGCATAAAAGTTCGGATCCACGGTCACCTTGAAAGCCATAGGCAATGTTGCCCTTGCCCTGCTCTGGGGTTGCATTTGTGGCTGCAGCAATGGCAGATTTCAGTCACAACCTCTTTAGTAAAGCACAGATGTCTCAAGCATTGGTCGGCGCTGAAGTTCAGCTGGAGAATTGCTCCCTAAACACCCAAAACGGATATGGCTTACTGCTGAGGGCTCTTCTTCTCCTCCTCCTCCCTATTCTTGCAGCTTGACCTGTTCTGTGTGGTCTCTGCTCATTCTCCTGGTTCTGCTGAATGCCAAGAGGAAGGCCTACTAGGCCAACCATGTCTGGAAGCAACTGATTTATGTCACTAAGTCACTAAAAAGTACTTCAGCACCAGTCACAC
Source organism: Heterodontus francisci (assembly GCF_036365525.1). Taxonomy (NCBI): domain Eukaryota; kingdom Metazoa; phylum Chordata; class Chondrichthyes; order Heterodontiformes; family Heterodontidae; genus Heterodontus; species Heterodontus francisci. The sequence continues at coordinate 54,953,045 of NC_090392.1, read as the reverse complement.
CACTTCCTGTAGACCAGAGAAACTTTTAATAAGTTTGAAGGAGCATGCAAAACTCATAGAATGCAGCAACGGCCAGAAGGAATAATCCAGCAACTAACCTGTAAGTAGTTCATCATACCCTTAAATAGCACTGGTGATAGAATCCTTCATGCCATGAACCTTGTGTTCAGCTGTGCGAGGCTAAGAACTTAGACTAAATAGTAAAGCTGCAAAATCAGAGGGCTGGCATTAAATCTGCATTACACGCTGACAGGCGTCATGATCTGCCTGCTCTGCATACTGCTGGCAGTCTTTAGGTATGCGTGCATAAAGCATTTATGAGGATGGCCTCGTCACACACAAAAATGGAGCTACAGAGCCCAATTTTGCCCCCATTGAGTTCAATGAAGTACTGTAATTAAGCTTAAAGTGCTATTTTTAATCTTGCTCCTCAATAACTATGATTCAGTTGTCATGCTAGACCCCCATCTGCTAAGGATGAGGCATATTCATTTTGTCATATGAATATTGATTTGAAAACTGTTGCTGAAGTGAAGAAAGGACTTGTTTAAAAAATCACCAGGCCCTTGGCTGGAAATACATTTGCATATTAACAGCCAGTGCTTGGAAGGACAAAGGGGCTATTCCCTGCTCCAATTTAACCCACAATGGACTTTGAATACCAGGCATTGTGTGTAAAAAGAGACATTCCAGGGTCAGCTAATACCAGAGATTGCACAAAGAGATGTGGTCAGATCAGCTAGTCACATGACTAACCTGCTTGGCAACATGGGTTTTTCTGAATTGTACAAACAGTTTTGAAGAGAGTGTCTGTTTGCTCCTGGACTGAAAAGACCTCTGTTGGCTGGCTTGCAACAGCCTCTCCTGTCTGCTTCCATCTCTTTCTCGCAGAACTCTAAATCCATAGAAGACACATGAATTCCAAGAGAGAAAAGTCTACAGCGAACAAGGTTTAAGAAGAATACTGGGCCCCAAAAATCAAGATATACCTACAATCAAGGATTCTACAGGGAGCTCGAAGTACTGTAACAAAAACCCTTTTCAGCGATTGCCTCAAACTTTTCCACTTTGTTTTTCTTCTGCTCTTTTCAGTCTCTATCTGCTTGTGTGTATCATGTATGCATGCTAGCGTGAGCACATCGTGTATCCATAGGAGTTAACTGAATTAGAGTTTAAGTTTAATAAATTTCAACCTTTTTTACTTTAAACCTAAGAAAACCTGTTTGTGCTGGTTTCTTTGCCTTATAATTGGAAAGCGGTGAACAAGGATTCACCGGGGGGAACTGAAAACACAGTGATTTAAAAATTAAACCCTGTTTTGGTAAGACCAGGTGAAGGCTGAGAGGAAACCCTAGACCCTTTTCTCACCTGGTCATAACACAGTCTTCAGTCTAAATCTGGCACTGGTATTTTTGGTCAGTTGGGCAGATCTGGAATGTATGGTGATACCCCATAACATTCCCACTGTGCATCTCATAAGCATTCATTGTTCACTGGCTCACAATCAAACATTATTTGGTCTATAAAGTCACGTTTCAGCTCAGTTGGCAGCAGACATTTGCATGGGCATGAGTGTCTGGAGTGTACCTGAATGTTAACAAGCCCTCCAACAGTTCAGTACTTCACTGGAATGTCAGGTTAGGTTATGTGCTCAGGTCCAAGAGTGGGGCTTGTAACGAAAACCTGCTAACTGAGAGAAAAGGGAACCATCAATTGAACTAAGCTGAGCATTTCATTATTTCATTATTTATCAAAGAGAATACAAAGTTAGTTGTTTTTGATCGGAAAAATGTGATCTATTAGTTTTAACGTATAATTATGGCAATTCCAAAGCACATCTTTCAAACAGCAATATTAACTAAGAGCTCATTAACTATGCGGGTATTATAAAATGTTACTAGTCTCCTTAAAAATCATGAGAGCCCATTAAAATCATTTGATCAAATCACAACTCCACCATCTTCTTATTAAAACATTTAGCTCGATTCGAGTATTCCTGCCTCAACCATGTTTTCTGGTAACCCTGTTGAACTTTGATCACCCAGTGCACAAAAGTGTACATGGTTAATGACGTGGCAGGGGATTGTGACAAATTGGATGGCTCTTTCAAAAAGCCAGCACAGCTATGATGCACTGAATGTCCTCATTCTCTGTGGTATAGTTCTGTAATTCTATGAACTCAATGATTGAAGATGTGTTTGTGTTATTTTTAATAACTTACTACCAAGGGCTGTGTTCTCATCCCCTTGCTGTATGGTTGTGAAACATGGGTAACTTACAGTTACCAGGAAAAGAAGCTCAATAATTTTCATCTTCGCTGTCTGCAGGGCATTATGTGTATATCCTAGGAGGACAAAATTACAAATGTGATAGTCCTCTCAAAGGCAGAGCTCCCAAGTGTGTTGGTGCTAATCAAACAGAGACAGCTTTGGCAGATCTGACACATCTGCAGGATGGAAAATGGTCGCATACCAAAGGATCTTTTGTATGGTGAGGTAGCTGGGACCAGATGACCAGTGGGGCACCTAAAGCTCCGCTTCAAGGATGCTTGCAAGTGTGACATGAAGACCTTAATTGTCAACTATTGCACTTGGGAGTCACTAGCTGACGCAAGAGGGAAATGGCGACACATCCTGTGGACTGGTGTACACTGCCATGATGATCAGTTGCTACAGCAGCTTGGTAACAAGCGGAAAGATAAAAAAAAACCTCACAACGTCACTTGGCAGCTTCACGTGCAGCACTTGTGACAGAACCTGCATCTAAAGGAATGGCCATCACAGTCATCAACAAAGGTGCACCAGGAGAGGACATCCCACCTAAATGGATTGTTTGCTGCATGCCAATCATCTTTCATTGATGGAAGGATGCCAACCAACTACCAAGGGCCTTTCTTATTTCTTTACAGGGACATTCTCATCATAAAGAGACCCGTCTTCATCTCTCTTTGCGAAAAATCATCATGAAAATCCTGATAAGAAATCTCAGCTCTCTTACATGTAACGATAAGAAATTACAACTCTCTGACATATTTTCTGCTTTGGATTAAATTGTGAAGCTTGCATTCTGACATGTACAGTGCATCCAAGCAAAAAAAACCCTTCTTTAATAAATTTGTTTAAAAGAGACCAACACTTTGTACTGCACCCTACATCAAAGATTTCACAATGACCTGATATGAATGGTCTCCCTGGGTGGTGGTAACTTTCCACCCCAACACATGTATTTGAGTTCCTTTTCCCTGTGGAAAGCAGCAGGAGTTTGGCATTAGCCCTTGATAGTGTAGCAGTCTGATAGGAATCTCCTGCTGGGTAGCCAAGTACTTTTACAACAGCAACAGATGGGAGTTTTACTTTGTACTATAATCATAGTAAACAATATTTCTTGCAGGCTCAGCTGTTAATGGAATGTCATTGCCATTGTAAGGAATTCAAATGAAGAGTTAACCAGTATTTGCTGGGCAACTGAAACACATTTACAGCAATAGGATCTTTTTTGATGTGCTTGGTGGTTCACCATTTCTCAAAAATTTCTCAGTTTGATGAGACATTATCCTCATCACCATCACGTTACCATCTAATGTAAAGACTGAAGTTTGCCTTCCATTCATAGCCAGTGCAAGAAAATGTTGCACTCACCAAGTAGGCAACACTTGGAGATGAGAGGGTCTTTGTTCCAATCCCAACTATGTGACCCAAACAGACTGAAGGTGAGATATTATTGCACAGAAATTTATCCTGGGGGAAGGGATGAAGAAGGAATTGGATTAACAGCCGACACCATTACCCTCTCAGTTACTGAGATCATTTCATTTCCTTTTACACTGGGTTTCAGATATTCCAATATTTTTGATCCTTGACCATTGATCATTGTTTATGTTTGTACAATCATTTACGGGGCAGGATTCTGGGTTTTGTGTCAGGATCCCGATGTCAGAGTCAAAAGGGGGTTCCCAACCATGCAGCAATTTCCTTGAAATGGCTAAATGGCCAGAGGGAAGCCCGCCATCCAATTAAGGACGGTGAACAGGCTCCTGAAGCTGGAGAGCCAATAGGAAGGAGCTGCAGCCTGCCATTGCAGGTGAGGGAGAGAGCAGGTGCCTCCATCTGTCCTCTCAGCAACTTTGAAAACTTTTGAATTAAAAAATGGCCACAGCTGCTAGGCCACCGTTGTGGAGTGGAATCCTCTCCATAAGGCGGCTTGTGGCCGCAGCTGTGGCCAGGTGGGCAGGGAGGGTCTCAAAGCTTGCCTGGAGTGCAGGACCCCCCTCACGCCCCGGTCTGCTGCCAAGAGGTCACCTCCAGGCAGCTGGCCTGTTCCTGATGCCGCGTGGTGCCTTAGTGGCTTTTTAATTAACTTAATTGGCTACCTGCCACTTGCAGGCAGATAGCCCTTCCGCCCCCAATGCCGCCGCCAGGGAAATGATACCGGCAAGCTGACACGCCGGCCGGTGGCGCGAAATTACATGCCTGCTCACCTCCATTCTTGCCCCCATATCAGGGTGAAAATTCAACCTGTGGTCTCCCTGGAATTAGAGGTGTCATATTTGAAGTATTTAACAGGTTGCAGTTATCACAGGCCTCAACATCTCATGACAGCAATCGTAATCTAGTTTTGCAGGAAGACAACCCTCAGTAATCCAGTGGATAGCACCGGCAAGGTAAAAGAAAGAAAAAACTTGCATTAATGTAATACCTTGCATGATCTCGGGATATCTCAAAGTGCTTAACAGCTAATGAAGTATTTTTTTAAGTGTAGTCACCATTGTAATATAGGACTGGAGTCTGAGAAACAGTCCTAGAATGCATGGAGGCCTGGTACAATGTATCAAAACTGAAACCATAGAGATAAATTGTACAATGTTGATGTGTTGTTTGTAGAACAAGCAAATATTTACCTGCTTTTGACATCTCAAACGATATGTAGAAAAGCTAAGCACAAAGATACAGAGTAAGAATGTGTCATGTTAAGGACAATCTAACATTGTGTCAAAGGTCTAGCTTGTGTTATGAACCAGTTGATCAACATCTTTTGTGTCTTTACCTCCCTCTTAGTCTTCTCAAATCATCCACTGGAAGTAGTACTCTTTTATTGACCCATATTTATCACAAACATTTGAAAAATGAGACTCCTGATAGAAAATAGGTCCTGTTGGTGAATTTTGCTCTTTAAAAGTGATGTTGATGATTACATTTGCTTGTTTGAAACAGTTCTGATGCTAATATTGCCCTATTTGCTTTTAATATCCTTTCGGATAAGTTGATAAGGTCGTTAAAAAATCATGTGAGATCCTGAGCTTTATAAATAGAGGAATAGAGTGCAAAAGCAAGGAGGTTATACTAAACCTTTATCAATCACCGTTTGGCCTCAGCTGGAGTATAGTGTATAATTTTTCTTCTTCTTTGGCCTCCTTGTCTCGGGAGACAATGGGTAAGAGCCTGGAGGTGGTCAGTGGTTTGTGGAGCAGCGCCTGGAGTGGCTATAAAGGCCAATTCTAGAGTGACAGACTCTTCCACAGGTGCTGCAGATAAAATTGGTTGTCAGGGCTGTTTCGCAGTTGGCTCTCCCCTTGCGCTTCTGTCTTTTTTCCTGCCAACTGCTAAGTCTCTTTGACTCGCCACACTTCAGCCCCGCCTTTATGGCTGCCCGCCAGCTCTGGTGATCGCTGGCAACTGACTCCCACGACTTGTGATCAATGTCACAGGACTTCATGTCGCGTTTGCAGACGTCTTTAAAGCGGAGACATGGAGGGCCAGTGGGTCTGATACCAGTGGCGAGCTCGCTGTACAACGTGTCCTTCTAGGCACCACACTTTAGGAAGGATATCAAGGCTTTGGAGAGGGTGCAGAGGTGATTTAGTAGAATGTTATCAGGAATGAGGACTTCAGTTATATGGAGAGACTAGAGAAGCTGGGATTGTTCCTATGTACAACAAAGAAGGTTAAGGGGAGATTTAATTGAGGTGTTCAAAATTATGAGGGATTTTGATGGACTAGATCAGAAGAAACTGTTTCCACCGGCAGGAGGGTCAGTTACCAGAGATTTAATTGGCAAAAGAACAAGAGGGGAGATGAGAATTTTTTTAATGTCATGAATTGTTATGACCTAGAATGCATTGCCTAAAAGGCTGGTGGAAGCAGACTTAATAGTAACTTTCAATAAGGATATATACTTAAAAAGGAAAATGTTTGTAGCTCCATGGCAAAAGAACAGAGGAATGAGACTAATTGGATTTCTCTTTCGAAGTACTAGCACAAGCATGATGGGCTGAATGGCCTCCTTCTGTGCTGTAAGATACAATGATTTTTCCTCTTCTTCTAAAGGCACTATCTGACATGCACCAACAGCCATTTTGTGCTCTTTCCAAGTAACCATCCCTGTGTATGTGGGCATTAAATGAACTAAATTGTTGTGGTGCTGTAACTGTGTTTTTACCTATAGCTTTGGTAATTGAGAGATAGAGCTATAGTGAGCATGAAAGCTGAATGTATGCTGGAAACTTGCTCCCTGTTACATTAACATGATGCTGCAGATGGCAACAGTGTAATATGATAATTGTGCAGTAACAAGGTTTAACTGCAGGACTTCAGAAGCCTCTCTAAATATTATTATTTTATCCTGAATTTAATGTGAGCATAAATTTATAATTCATAGCATCAGAGAACCGTAAAAATTACAGCACAGAAACTGTTCAGCTCATTGCAACTGTGTCAACAATTGCTTTTGACTGGACCAATATACTCTCATCTCATTTCCTGCCCTTTCCCTGCATCCTTGTAAAATCTTTGATTTGAAATACTTCTCCAATTCTCTTAAATGCAGGGTTGAAGTTTGGCTTTGGTGGTGGCCCCAAACAGCCAGTAGCAGATTAGCTTCCACTATTCTGCCCTTATCGAAGTTGCTTTTTAACCCTGATGTCTCTGCCTCAACAAACATTTCGGGTCAAACTTTCCATGATCTCCGTGTGAATAAAGAAATTCTGTCTTCATTCTTCTAGGGATAATCCTAAGTCTATCCCTTTTTGTTACCAACTCAACAACCATTGAAGACAAGTTTCCATTATTTACTTCTTGAAACCTTTCAGAATTTTGAAAACCTGTTGACACTCTTCTCCTTAACCTTGACTGTTCCAAGACTAAATTAACAAGTTAATCCTTCATGACTACAACCTTTGGTCTGATTCTAGTGAATTCCCAAGGCAGCAATATCCTTCTAATGGCTGACCAGAACTGCACACCAGCTTAAGCCTTGTACATGTCTTAAACAAATTTAGCATATTCTCTTTGCGATTCTATTCAACATCCCTGTAAATCTTATTTGTCGTCTTGAATGTTTTTTTTAACCTGCTCTCGTATCTGTCAAGACCTCTGTATCTGCATCGCTGGATCCACAGCAGTCCTTGTGATAAAGCCAACTCTTCTACTGCAATTTTAGCCACAAGAGGTGGTTGTGTTTAAATTATCCCGAGCACAATAAACAATGGTGTGTGCCATTCCCCTTCCTGAGTAGCAAACACCAATGGCAACAACATATTGGTGGTCACCATACTAAAGAAACAGCAAGGTAGGAGAGGAACCTCAAGGAAATTACTCTGGTCAGTGAAAAAAATAAGGAAGTGAAATGAGAACTAGTGAAGGCTGAAGTATTATACTGTGTTACAGAATGGAGCCTTCTTTTTTTATATTAATAATTGCACCTTTTCCGAAAGTTATTTTCCCTGATAATATATATAGGTCATCCTGGAGCTTGCACCAGCTCTGACTAAAAGGACAGGTAACTGGGGAATAGCTGCATGGATCCCAGTCACTGCAGAGCTTCAGGAGAACAGCCAATGTTGCTTTACCCTTTAATACACCACCTCCTCACACCCACTCGTGCAGATTCTTCTTTTGACTCTTCTCTGCATCTAGGGAAAACTGAGGTTCACCTGATTACGTGTGTGATCCCATGTATCCTGCTATGCAACCAAATGTCAGTATTTTCATTTATTTTCTGGATCACACTCAGTTCAGTGATGGAAATTACCAGCATGGAAAGTGTCTGAAGCCTGATCCCAAACCACCATCTCACACTGCTCCAAACTATCGTTGATGAACTCTCAATAGTTAATGCATGGTGGCTCCTCTGATAAAATATGCACAAGATATAAGTCAGGTTTAGACTTTCAAATAGACATGTAAACAAAGAGTGACATGATTTACAATTGCTAAATAGATTTTCAACAGTTTACTGAAGATATAGAGTCAGTCACAGGGAAAATCCATTGATTTTGTTTAGCAAAAATTAAATATTTATACGTAATTTATGTGCCGAAATTGAAAGCAGACTGACAGATCTAGCAACACGCTGGCCATCGGAAAATCTACTGAAAAATTAAAAGTAGTTTTCACTGCAATCCAATGACCTCTTTCAGAGTCAATGTATACTACAATTTGAATACAAAGGAGGTGTTAAACAAAGACAGTCAAAACTCTCATTCTAATATTGGGAAGAGCTTGAGTATTTTGCACATACACAACGTACCACCTGAAGATTGCAATAAACCTCTCAAATTTCAGCAGGAGGATCAGATGAATGTGTTTGCATATTGTATTAGATGTGGCAGCAGTCACCTGTCATGGAGGAATACTGCATGAGGTATAGCATTGACAAGCAAGCACAATCAATTGACCAATTAAGTATTACCTGCCATAAAGTGGCCTTATGAAAGGCAGCATCATCAGGCAATGGTTCCGTTGGTGGTGAATACAGTGTGGTGCAGATCAGGAATCTCCCAGCTTTGATCCTCAATCAGAGTTGGAAGGGTAATAAAATATGCTTCAGTTGGTTTCAGGAACGCCTTTGCTGTGAAGAAAGCACTCAGCCGCAGTTCCCACTTCTGATTGATGCTCAGTGACCAGTCATGGACAATTTACATATGTGAGGGAGAGCAAGAGTGGTCTTGACTGTGATGTCCCTTGCTCACCCAACTGCGCCCCACCCCCCGCCATGATGGAATGGCATGCTCACATAGATACGAACATACGAACTTATGAATTAGGAGCAGGAGTAGGCCACTCGGCCCTTCGAACCTGCTCGCCTATTCAATAAGTTCATGGCTGAACTGATTACTCCACATTTCTACCTACCCCTGATAACTTTCCACCCCCTTACTTATCAAGAACCTATCTACCTCTGCCTTAAAAGTATTCAAAGACACTGCTTCCACTGCCTTTTGAGGAAGAGAATTCCAAAGACTCACGACCCTCTGAGAGAAAAGATTTCTCCTCATCTCTGTCTTAAATGGACCACCCCTTATTTTTAAACAGTAATCCCTAGTTCTAGATTCTCCCACAAGGCAAAACATCCTTTCCACCATCACCCCGTCAAAACCCCTCAGGATCTTATACATTTCAATCAGTTCGCCTCTTACTCTTCTAAATTCCAACGGATACAAGCCCAGCCTGTCCAATCTTTCCTTGTAAGACAGGCCACCCATTCCACGTTATTAGTCTAGCAAACCTTCTCTGTACTGCCTCCAACGCATTCATATCCTTCCTTAAATAAGGAGACCAGTACTGTACACAGTATTCTAGATGTGGTCTCACCAATGCCCTGTATAGCTGAAGCATAACCTTCCTACTTTTTGTATTCAATACCCCTCGCGATAAACGATAACATTCTATTAGCTTTCATAATTACCTGCTGTACCTGCATACTGACCTTTTGCGATTCATGCACTAGGTCCCTCTGCATCTCAGAGCTCTGCAATCTCTCACCATTTAGATAATATGCTTCTTTTTTATTCTTCCTGCCAAAGTGGACAATTTTACACTTTCCCACATTATACTCCATTTGCCAGGTCTTTGTCCACTCACTTAACCTATCTATATCCCTTTGTAGCCCCCTTATGTCCTCTTCACAAGATACTTTCCTACCTATCTTTGTGTCATCAGCAAATTTAGCAACCATACCTTCGGTCCCTTCATCTATGTCATTTATATAAATTGTAGAAAGTTGAGGCCCCAGCACAGATCCCTGTGGCACACCACTCATTGCATCTTGCCAACCAGAAAATGACTCATTTATGCCTGATGTCTGTTTCCTGTTAACTAGCCAATCTTCTATCCATGCCAATCTGTTACCCCCGACACCATGAACTTTTATTTTCTGCAATAACCTTTGATGTGGCACCTGATTAAATGCCTTCTGGAAATTTAAGTACAATACATCCACCGGTTCCAATTTATCCACAGCACATGAAACTCCCTCAAAAAACTTCAATAAATTGGTTAAACATGATTTCCCTTTCACAAATCCATGTTGACTGTGACTGATTACCTTGATTTTTTTCTAAATGCCCTGCTATAATGTCTTCAATAATAGCTTCTAACATTTTCCCTCAGATAAATGTTAATTTAACTGGCCTGCAATTTCCTGTTTTATGTCTCCTTTTTTTGAATAGATGAGTTACATTCACCTTTTCCAATCTAATGGAACCTTCCCTGACTCTAGGGAATTTTGGAAAATTAAAACTAATGTATCAACTATCTCACTAGCCACTTCTTTTAAGACCCTAGGATGAAGTCCATCAGGACCCGGGGAATTGTCAGCTCGCAGCTCCAACAATTTGTTCAGTACCACTTTCCTGGTGATTGTAATTTTCTTGAGTTCTTCCCTCCCTTCCATTTCCTGACTTACAGCTAATACTGGGACGTTACTTGTATCCTCAATAATGAAGACCGATGCAAAATATCTGTTCAATTCATTTGCCATCTCCTTATTATCCATTATTAATTCCCCAGACTCACTTTCTATCGGACCAACGCTCATTACCTTCCTTATCAATCTTTTAGTCATTATTTGCTGTTTTTTATATTCTGTCCAATCTTCTGACCTGCCTCCCATCTTTGTGCAAATATAGGCTTTTTCTTTAAGTTTGATACTATCTTTAACTGTTTTAGTTAACCATGGATAGCAGGTCCCACACTTGGAAATTTTCTTTCTCGTTGAAATGTATCTATTCTGTGTATTCTGACATATCCCCTTAAATGTCTGCCACTGCATCTCTATTGACCTATCCCTTAACCTAATTTGCCACTTCACTTTAGCTAGTTCTGCTTTCATGCCCTCATAATTGCCCTTATTTAAGTTTAAAATACTAGTCTTGGACCCACTCTTCTCTACCTTAAACTGAATGTAAAATTCAATCATATTATGATGGCTGCTACCTAGGGGTGCCTTAACTATGAGATCATTAATTAATCCTATCTCGTTGCACAATACCAAGTCTGGTATAACCTGCTCTCTGGTTGGCTCCATAAGGTATTGTTCCAAGAAATTATCCCGAAACATTCTATGTACTCCTCATCTAGGCTACCTTTGCCCATCTGATTTTTGCAGTCTATATGTAGGTTAAAATCACCCATAATTATCGCTATACCTTTCTGACAAGCTGCCATTATTTCTTCCTTTATACCCCTTCCTACAGTGTGATTAATGTGAGGTGGCCTGTGAACCACTCCTCTCTCTCTCTCTCTCTCTCTCCGGTCCCACCGTGCTCCTCTCTCTCTCTCCGCTCCTGCCGTGCTCTTCTCCCTCTCTCCACTCCCGCCATGCTCCTCTCTCTCTCCGGTCCCGCCATGCTCCTCTCTCTCTCTCTGCTGCCACCGTGCTCCTCTCTCTGGCTCCATTCCCCTCCTGCCGTGCTTCTCTCTCTCGCTCTGTCTGTCTTCGGTCTCCAACTAAGAACAACCAGGTGGACACGTTCTCAGCTACTTATAAAATCATAAACTAACCCGAGAAAGACGAGGGAAAATTGAACAGAGTAACAAAAAGATGGTCTTTATGCTGCACCATCACCCTCCAGTGCAGAGGGTCGCAGAATATTAACAGAGACAAGCATTGAAATCATATGGAACTGAGTCAAGGGCGATGTCACTTATCCCTCAATTTTCCTGGGTGTCTATCTGTTGGACACGCCAACTGAGACTCACTCACAGTAAGTGGGCTTTAGAGTTTGCACCCTCAGAGGATCTGACAAGTGACAGAGAGTAAGGAGGTCAAAACAGACATGCGTGTACTTTTCTCTATAAGTGCTGCAAAGGGCATTTGGTTTAGACGTTTTCCAGCAAAGACCCTACAGCCAGCAGCCATTAGCACAGTGGCTGCAGTCGTTCAGCAACAGTTCAATTTCCTACCCTGTGTTCAGGGCCAACACCCTGCCAGGGGAGGAGGTTGGACCGGATAATGGATGTCAGTCTAGGGTTATGATCTGAAACTGGAAATGTGCATGTCCTTCAATCAGGTCAAGTGGTGCACACTTTGGGCTGGATTTTGTGGAAGAGGCAGGGCCCCCAGTGGTAAATTGAACAGGCAGGGGGGAACCCCGCCTTGGCCTTTTCGTGCTCCCTATCCGCCACTCCTGACACGATCCTCCAATGTTCTGGCGGTGAAGTTTCCAGCACCAGGATCTCCATCCCTTCAAAGACGGGGATCCCACCTCCAAGAGCTGATGGCCCATCACAGGGCCAGCAGCTCAGCAGTATCAGCATCGCTAACTGGAGCGATGGCCACTGCTGGTACTGCAGAGGCCTCGGACCCTGGCCCGGCATGGAACCCCGGACCTCAGGTAAGTAAGGTGGGATTGTCGGGGCCAGTCTAGACTGGTCTCAGCGAGGCGGGGAGTTGGGAAATCCAGGTAGAGGCGGGTCCATGAAGTTGTATGTTTTGCCAGCGGAGGTCCTTCGTTGCCCATGAAGGAGGGCCCCCTCCCCAACCAAACCTGTAGGGAGAATGCCTTGTTTGACAAGGTTCCCTCCCCGCATCGCGGAGCTACCCCTGCCACTGGTTAGATCCCAGTGGTGGCGGGAAGAAACCCTCAAGTGGCTGTTAATAGGCCACTGTTGGTCTATCCCGCCCCCAGGAAAATCCCTTGGCGATGTGCTCTCCTCACACCCTACCCCCAGCTGCCCGTCGTGATTTTATGGGCCCCACCATCTCCGACCCCGTCTCGGGGTGGGATGGAGAAGAAGAAACTAACCCTACTATCCTTATATAAAACTGTAAAGCAAAGAATTGCACAGTGTTTGAGAATCTGAGCCAAAGTCAGAAGGAGAGGCACAATAAAGAAAGAGAAAGCAGTCTTTCATTTATGTAGCACCATTCATGTCATCAGAATACCCCAAAGCACTCCACAGCTGACGAAGTTAGTCACTGTTGTAATGGAGGCAAATGCAACATCCAATTTGCTCCCAGCAAGGTCCCATAAATAGCAATGACATAAATGAGCAGTTAATGTGTTTTGGTATCTTGGTCATGGGATCAGAAAATCATAGAATGGTTACAGCACAGAAGGAAGCCATTCAGCCCATCATGTCTGTGCTGGCTCTCTGCAAGAGCAATTGAGCTAGTCCTACTCCCTTGCCCTTTCCCCATAGTCCTGCAATTTTTTTCTCTTCAGGTGCTTATCCAATTCCTTTTTGAAAGCTGCAATTAAATTTGCCCCCACCACACTCTCAGGCAGTGCATTCCAGATCCTAACCAGTTGTTGTGTAAAAAACGTTTTCCTCATGTCACCGTTGGTTCTTTTGCCAATCACCTTAACCTGTGTCCTCTGGTTCTCGACCCTTCCGCCAACAGGAACAGTTTCTCTCTATCTACACTGTCCAGACCCATCATGATTTTGAACATTTTGGTTGAGGAATAAATATAGGCGAACATATCAGAAGAATCCCCCATCTTTTGTTCAAATATTGCCATGGGATCTTTTACATCCAATTGAGAAGACAGATGTTTCATATCTCATCTGAACACAGGCACCTCCAACTGTGCAGCTGTCTCTCAGCACTGCTCTGAGGTGTCAAGCTGGATGAGGTCTCTGGAGTGAGTTCAGACATTCTGTCATCTCTGGCACCTCAATTTGAAGCCAACCACCACTAATAACACTAAAACCTGCTTTCACTGTTAGTTCTACGTGTTTTAAGTGAAAGGAGCTTAAGCTGATCTGAGGCCAGTAATGCCATAGCTGAACAGTAAGAGGCACAGAGTGGAAGTAGTTCTGGCTCATGTCATGCTAGGCCCCCACCTGCCGAGAATGAGGCACATTAACTTTGTCATGAACATTGATTTTAAAATGTTACTGGAGTTAAGAAAGGAATTGTTGAACAGATCAGCCGTGGCTGGAAAAGACATTTGCATGTTAACAGATAGTGTTTGGAAGGATAAAGTAGCCATTCCCTGGCATTTAGCCCACAATGGACTTTTGATCACCAGATGTTGAAGGTGGGGGAGCTCGCATTCCAGTTTGACCACTATGATGGCTGAATACACAAATGGACATGATCAAACCAGTTAGTCACATGACTAACGTGCTGAGCAACTTGAGTTTTTTGAATTTGTGCAAACAGTTTGGGCAGGAAGCTGTTTGCTTTTGGACTGTCTGCTCCCATCTCTTCTCACAAGCCTCTAAATCTACTGAAGACACATGAACACCAAGAGAGAAATGTCTCCTACAGCGAACAAGGTTTATGAAGAATACTGGGCCCCAAGAAAAAGCAAGATCTACCTACAATCAAGGACTCTACAGTGAGCTCGAAGAACAGTAACAGCAACTCTTCAGCTAGTGCCTCAAACCTTTCCACTTTATTTTTCTTCTGCTCTTTTCTGTCTCTATTTGAATGTCTGTATTCCATATGCATGCTACCATGGGACACTGTGTGTATCTGTAGGCGTTAACCAAATTAGAGTTTAAGTTTAATAAATTTCAACTTTTCTTCTTTAAACCTAAGAAAGCCTGTTTGTGCTGGTTTCTTTGTCTTATAATTGGAAAGTGGTGAACAAGGATTCACCAAGGGGGAGCTAAAAACACAGTGTGTTTAAAATTAAACCCTGTTACGATAAGACCAGGTGAAGGCTGACAGGGATCCCTAGACACCTTTCTCACCTGGTTGTAACACTAAGGAGTACTCTGTGTGATAATATCACAAGGTGCAGTTCCACTGCTGTAATGGTTTATACAAGTGTATTTATGCCATAGTTTTCATTTTTCTTGGCTGAGAAAGATAATTCGGCAGATTGTTCATGATGAAAGAATGGAATGCTACTTGACAAAAATTTAAATAAAATCAGAAAATGTTGGAAATACTCAGCAGATCTGGCAGCATCTGTGGTGTTAGAAACAGAGTTAATGTTTCAGGTTGTGACCTTCTATCGGATCTGAGAAAAGTTAGAAATGTAATAGGTTTTGAGTGAGTGAAAGTGGGGGTGGGGCTGGGGTGGTGGGAAGAGGAACAAAAGGGAAGGTCTGTGATAGGGTGGAAGGCAGGACAGATTAACTAACAAAAAGTTAATGGTACAATGCCAAAAAGCCAAAAGACAAAAACTTAAGGTTGAGAGTAAGGGAAATCAGGCAAAGCTTTTTCACCCAAATGTAAATAGATTTGTGGAATAAAGTAGAAATGGACACCTTTGAAGCAGTCAGTATAAATGGCGTTGAGATGATTAAGTGTTCTTCTACAGAGAGAAGAGACAGAAAGATACGACGAGCAGGTAAGTAAGGTTTGGATGATATATTAAGAGGGGAAGAAAGAGTTCATTGGACTAAGCGATCTTTTCTTTTTCTTAAAAATGCTTATGCAAAAGATTTTGGTTGCAAAATTCAGATGTGGAGCTCTTGTTTTTTCATTACCACAGATGCTGTTTTGTTTCTAAAATAGCATCTGCAGCACATGGACACACTTCTTGTGTAATGCTGATTTGACACCAGCGTTGTATTTTTGGAGTTCAATGCTCCAGCTAACACCCTCTCTTGATCTTACAAGGCTGAATACACATTTATCAGCAGGAAGGAGCTCCCCACCAGTGCTGTTTAAAAGGATCATCAACTATGTTCAGGCTAGTTGCTGTTTTAATTCTACTGGCTCTTGCTGCAATTGTAGAAATGTTTGGTGGTTTCCAGAGTTGTTCAAGGTTGAAGCCTACAGGAAGTAGTGTGCCATCTGCTGAACGATGTGGTCCTGACTTCAAGGATCAAGACATGGGTGCAATGGTTTGTAACTCCCCTTGACCAACAGCATAGCAGGGAGAATGAGCAGAGGTGATACAGGACAGGACAAGCTGTTGGAATTCTAACAATGTATTGGATCACATGTTGCTGCCCTGTTGAGATACCCTGCAAGCCCCATTGAACACTAGTATTTGCAGTTATGATAACAGTATGTGAGTCTTCATGGCAGCAAGCTAAGATTACATGAGAGCAGTCTGAGCCTGTGATAGCAAGCTGAGCTTGAATGACTTCTGCCTGAGCTTCCACTGCAAGACCCAAACATTAAGTGACGTTTGCTTGTGTTGCAATGAAAGTTGAGACATTGCCCATCAGATGCTGCATCATGGATGGGTCCTCAAATATTGTCATTGAGTTGCTCATCTCTTTCATGCTGGATGGGCTCCAAACTCTGCACAAAGGCCTGTGCTAACTTGTTGCTGGAATCCTCCATGTTCCTTGATAGTACCCAGAGGCTTTTTGCCAAACCTGCCAATGCGTCAAGCATTTCAGCACACATACCAATCAACATTTTCTGTACACCTCCCCATCAAAGTCCTCATCTAAGTTCTCTTCAGCAGAACCTATATGCGATCTTGCCCTGTGGTATCAGTGCTACCTATGTCCCTTGCCCTGTCAGTGCCCACATGTTCCCAGTTTAAGCTATTCTCTAAAATATACAGTGTCAGTAGCTGAGCTACTTTCATTATCATCACTGTCTTCCTTCTCTTCCACCTCCTTCTCTACCACCACAGGCTGGTCAGGTGGTAGTTCTTGGTTATCTGAAAGGAGAAAGGCACAAGGGTGTGGTTCAGGTGAAGGGAGAAAACAAGAGGTGCATGCTTACACCATCAGCAACCTATAAATCAGAAGGGATTTTGGGATAAGGGGAAATTGGGATGTTAGAAAGAGGATTATGTGTAAGCATATCCTCATCTTCGATGGCTTCAGCTATGCCGCTAGCCATAGCCTCAGTCATGCCCACTCCAATGATGATGAACATGTTTCCTCCATGAGAATAAGACATATAGCCATGTCTATCCCTCATTGCTTAGCTTGTATGGCCTCCCATTACGCACCACCTTCTCCTCTAAGAGGAAGGGAAGTGTACCAGTAAGTGTGGTGCAATATGTTTGGGTGATGTGGCTGTCGTAGTTAAATAGTTGACAGAGTGTGCAAGCTGTGGATGTGGATGTGAGGCTTGCAACAGTGCTAATTGTCACGGATGAGGTGAAGCTATGAATATTAGGTATGAGTCGTGATTGATAGAGATTGTGTATAAGTGAGTGATGGGGTGAGGTGCATTGAGCAATTTGTGAGACTCGTGGTGCAGTTGGTGGAATATGGGATTTGAAAATGCATTTACTGACCTTGACCACTCATGTAAGATCATTGAACTTTTTGCTGCACTACGTTCAAGTCCTTGGGATTAGACTCCAAGCATTGACTTTCACAGCTAGCTGGTCCCACTGCCTTCTGAGTTCGTCTGGAGGGCTTCCTGGCCCCCACGAGATAGATGGCATCTCTCCTCCTCTGCATCTCCTCAACCAAGAGTTTTGGTCATAAATTCTTGGAGCCTGCTCTCTGCCATGTTGTGCCTTTCTTGAATCTTTCCCACATATAACTCACTTATACAATGACTTCCAGCACCTGCTACAACCAAAATGCAGCTCTCCTGTAAGTGGGATTGTTTGGCTTTAAGTAGCTTGAACTCATGCTAGCTTCTGACGATTTTGTGTCATCTACTCAGGTCTGCAGCTACTGAACAGTGCATTTGGTGTTGGCTGCATGCTATAATCATATAAATGAGCAGACAGCAGGAAAACGACAGGCGCAGGTTAAACACACATTGCGATCCCCATGTCTATTTTTGGGCCTTATTGAATGTTGTGGCCCTTGTCCCTTTTTTTGTAATATTCCATGAGAAACAGATGGTTCTGTTGGGACTATCCTATTTTCATTTTTCCAATGAAAAGAAACGGAATGACAATTCAGGGTGAATCACTTCAGCCCTATTCATGTGTGAGATCATGGAAGTGTTAAGGCTGTCGTTCAGTTGTAGCACTGAGGGTTCACATCCCATGAAGAGACTTGAGCACAAATCCTAGGCTGGTATTATTACAAAGGATTATCTGCTCATTATGGTCAGTAAAATGAAAGCCTATGGGATACAGAGGAAGGTGGAAGGTTGGATCCAGAATTGGCTGAGTGACAGGAAACAAAGGGTAGTAGTCGACGGATGTTTTTGTGAATGGAAAGCGGTTTCCAGTGGTGTTCCACAGGGCTCAGTGTTGGGTCCCTTGCTGTTTGCGGTATATATTAATGCTTTGGACTTAAATGTGGGGAGCATGATTGGGAAATTTGCTGATGACACAAAAATTGACAGTGCAGTTGATAGTGAGGAGGAAAGCCCTGGACTCCAGAATTATATCAGTGTTTTGGTTGAGAGGGCGGAAAAGTGGTAAATGGAATTCAATCCAGAGTAGTGTGAGGTATTGCATTTGGGGAGGGCAAATAAAGCAAGGGAATACAATAAACGGGAGGATATTGAGAGGGGGAGAAGTAGTGACAGGCGTGGGAGTGCATGTCCTCAGGTGAAGAAGGCATATAGATTGTTTTCCTTTATTGGCTGAGGCATAGAGTACAAAAGCAGGGATGTAATGCTGGAACTGTATAGAGCGTTAGTTAGGCCACAGCTGGAGTATTGCATGCAGTTCTGGTCACCACATTACAGAAAGGACATAATTGCTCCAGAGACAGTGCAGAGGAGCTTTACAAGAATGTTGGCAGGGTTTGAAGGTTGCAGCTATGAGGAAAGATTTGACAGGCTCGGGTTTTTTCCCTGGAACTGAGGAGTGACTTGATTGAGGTGTAAAAAATTATGAGGGGCCGAGATAGATTGGACAGGAAAGATTTGTTTCTCCTGGCAGAGAGGTCAGTTACCAGGGGGCACAGATTTAAGGTGATTGGTAGAAGGATTAGAGGGGACATGAGGAGAAACTTTTTCACCCAGAGGGTGGTGGGTGTCTGGAATTCGCTGCCAGGAATGGTGGTGGAGACAGAAACCCTCAATGTACCTGAGGTGCTTTAACCTGCAGGGCTCTGGACCAGGTGCTGGAAGGTGGGATTAGTTTCGGTGGATAGTTTATTCAGCCGGCGCAGACACGATGGGCTGAATGGCCTCCTTCTGTACTATACTTTTTCTATGGTTCATTATCACATTGGTTTAGTAGGATCTTACTGTGTGCAAATTGGCTGCTGTGGTTCCTACACTACATCAGTTACTACACTTCATAAAGTACTTTGTTGGTTGTAAAGCACTTTGGGACATTGTGAGATTGTGAAAGGTGCTATATAAAAGCAAGTCCTTGTTGTTCTTGAAGCACAGGTTCTAGCTCACTGTCCCTGCTCTATCACTGCTCTACACAAACAAAGCTGTACAATGGGACTAGTGCAGAAATGTTATTGTTTGAATGGATTACCGGAATAAACACTTTCCAGGTGAGCAGATCATAAGAACTTTGTAACAATGGAAAACAGACTGGTGATGGAGTGGAGTGATGTATCAATGTGCTTTGCTGTCTATGGCTCACATCACACACATTCAGTTCGTGATCTAAGTTGTGTTGACAAGGGAAGCTGGCAGATGGTAGCTAAGTACTTCATTTTAAAAAAAGAGTAAAAGTCATAAAGGGGTCCACTTTGAACTGCTCTCACACTCCTCTCTAAGGAGATTTTTACAAAGATACACTGCCAGAGATGAATGTAATGACTCTCCTCTCTTGCTTCCAGATGCAAGGCTCCAACCGGAGTTGTCCTGCACTAGGGAATGTTTGACCTAACAAAATGACCTAAACTTGGAAATGCAGTGAGGAGGCACTTCAGATGAAGTCCAGTGATTTGGGAGATCATTAGCAATATCAGGGCAATTGGTGCAGTTAATTGATCTTCATTGGGTTACTGCTTGGTTTCAAGGGTGCAGCAGTGTCAGATAAAATGGTGCAAGCCACATTTGATTTGTTAGTGCACCAAACTGTGATATCGGGCTGGATTTTACATTGCCGCCGCCAATATAAATAATACTGACCTTGTGCACCTGACCTTGCCCCCCCCCCCCCCCACAAAGTCCATAAACTTTAATCTTTACCCCTTCCCAGCATCCCCTATGCCAATAAAATCACTCTGATGCCGCTCCTCCACCCCCTACCCCTGCTCCCGCACTGGAAGACTTACCTGTTCCCCCCTCCCCACCAGTGTTCCACCTCAGATCCCCGGATGGATATCCAAAGGCATGGGAGTGCCGGCCACCAGCACCAATATTGTCCCGGAACAGACGGCCGCAGCGGGTAAGTAATCAATTCATTTATTTAAATAAATTTAAATATTTAAATGGGGCTCCCATCACCGAGCATTGGGAGGGCCGCCATGAGACTTCACTGGCGCCGGCAATATCGAGTCAGGCCTTCCTGGTATCAAGGCCTGTGGCGGGTCTCTGCCTGAGGCATTTTCCGGTACCCCCTGCCCCCTCCATAACCACCGACATCGGGGAGGAGGGGGGCTGTAAAATTCAGCCCATACTGACTTAAAATCTTTATAAGTTTTCATATAGTTATGGCCAAGGTAGTAAGCCAAAAGACTCATCGTTAAGCTATTGTAATCCATCGTCTCTGCAATAATAGAAGTAGAAATTGGTGAATGTACAGAGCAGGTTGGTCAGCTTCTAAGAAGAAATTGGTATGTTAGCTCGCCATCAAAATACAATGATCCCACCAACCCACATGCCCAGTAAGGAAAGCTCCTCAATGGGAGCAGATGATGACAGAATGACCTCTATGTTTTCAAATCACATGAGCACAAAGTAAAGACCTAACTTAAAAATCTGAAGAAGGGTCACTGACCTGAAATGTTAACTCTGCTTCTCTCTCCACAGATGCTGCCAGACCTGCTGAGTATTTCCAGCATTTCTTGTTTTTATTTTATATTAAAAATTTAGCTTAGTGTGGAGAGTGCAAAGTTAGTTATTCATATTGATTTAGTGGTTCTCAATTATTTCATTGGCTGTAAAATGCATTTGGACATCCTGGGGTTGTGCAAGGTGCTATATAAATGCAAGTCTTTTTTTCTTGTCCTACAATAATATTGGAATATGATGTGGTGACATCATGACAGTGTTGGTGATTTGTGATCTGGATCTGCAAGTTGTCCTAACAGATTCAAAATATATGGAAATAAATTGTGTCAGAGGATCATAGAGATACAACAGCAAAGCCAGAAAGAAGTGAAAAGAGAAAGACAAAGCAGGAACCTGTAATGATCTGTCTCTTTCGAGTCCATCTTAATTTATGTGCCTGAACAGCTTTGTTTTAATTAATTAAGGTGTTGCTTCAATTGATGAATAATCACTTGGAAATGCCAACAATAGTTGTGTGTAATTAATTATTTGAAGAATTTACTTACATTTGAGCAGTTTCATGTCTGATTAAACAGATAATCCACCCTATTTCTGAGTCAGACAAACCACTCATAATTATGGTGGTGACATTCAGAATTTACACAGACTAAGGCCACATCTCAAAACAGAAAATGACTTCTGTTATAAATAACAACTTCACCGAAAGGCTAAATGTATGCATAAACTCTGCTTGTCCTGATGATAATTTGCAGCCTGTTTCCCTTACCTGACAGCTTTCAGCCAGATCCAGTGTTTCCCATTTGGCTGACGATCACATCTGAGCCTTCTTTGATTGACATAGTCAGCATAAAAAAGGCTTCTTAAATTGTTTTAAGCATAGACCAATGTGATGTTGCTCAACCTGAATCTATGTGGGGTCTTTACAATATTCCAGTCAAACGTCATCAACAACAGTGAATTGGTTGCTCATATGATTCACAGTTGACAAGACACCTTTTGTCAATCTGCCTTTATTTCACATGAAGCAACTCAGTAATCCACATTGCCTTGAAAACAGTTTCACTCTTCCACATTAATTTTGCCCTTCTATCTGATGAAGCTGAAAGATGGTGTCATGCTGGGCCCCCACCTGCCAAGAATGAGGCACATTAATTTTGTCATGAACATTGATTTTTAATTGTTGCTGGAGTGATCAGCTGTGGCTGGGAAAAAAATCATTTAAATACTAACAGACATTGAAGGTGAGGAAGTGCATTCCAAGGCCTGCTAAGGAGGATACAATCCAAAAGGGCCAGCTGGTCACATGACTACCTGGCTGTTTGAGGTTTTACTTTTGAACTGGCCACAGAGAGTTTGAAGGCAGAGTGTCTGTTTGCTCCTGGACTGAAAAGATCTCTCCTGTCTGCTCCCATCTCTTTCTCACAAGCCTCTGAATCCACACGAACCCCAAGAGAGAAAAGTCTCCTACAGCAAACAAGGTTTAAGAAGAATACTGGGCCTCAACAGAAAGCAAAATCTACCTACAATCAAGGACTCGAAGTACCATAACAACAACTCTTCAGATATTGCCTCAAACCTTTCCACCTTACTTTTCTTCTCTTTTCTGACTCTATTTGCATGTGCGTATTGTGTATGCATGTGTATCGAGAGGTGTCAACTGAATTAGAGTTTAAGTTTAATAAATCTCAACTTTTCTTCTTTAAACCTAAGAAAGCCTGTTTGTGCTGATTTCTTTGCCTTATAATTGGAAAGCAGTGAACAAGGGTTCGCCGAGGGGAGCTAAAAACACGCTGTGTTTAAAATTAAACCCTGTTACAGTAAAACCAGGTAAAGGCTGAAAGGGAACCCTAGACCTCTTTATCACCTGGTCTTAACAATGGGACATTTCTGCTATTTATTAGGATGTTTGTGTGTGAAAGGGCAGCATAGGTTGACTTTAAACAGACCATGCTGTCAGAGCTGCTGTTTATTTCTAGGACTTTCTGTTTTTATTTCAGATTTCCAGTGTCCGCGGTATTTTGCTTTTATATTATTGACTTTAAACAGGCATGGTCTCAATGCAAAATGAGAGCTGCTCACAACAGTCTGCTTTACTTTACAGTGTCAGACTAGCTTATTCCCATTGGCATCCCTCTTACAGCTCAAGAGGTTCTTGCATCTTAAAGGAGTAGCCACCTGTATTGAAATACAGGTAGAAATCCACAGAAAGGTAATCTACAAAGATGAGAGAAAATCTGTGCATGAGAGAAAGAGAGAGAGACAAAGAAAGAGAGTGCGATGGACAGGCTAAGGGAGAGATAATATTAGTCTGAGAAGGCACATATGAGATAGAACATCAATAAGGTTGATGTTAACCTAAATAAAAGCAAAATACTGCGGATGCTGGAAATCTGAAACAAAAACAAGAAATGCTGGAATCACTCAGCAGGTCTGGCAGATGCTGCCAGACCTGCTGAGTGATTGATGTTAACCTGCCCTGACCAGCAGGATTTTGGGAGGGTGTTAAAATTTCAACTTACTCCAACCACTTCCCACAGTAAATGTACTGGCAGCCATTTTAACTCCTGACTTCATTTTGGTGCCTCAGGTGCCTGGTGGAAACAAGAATACATGCTATTCCAGGTCCTGTGATGCCAGTCGGACCACAACACTATTTTAACTGGGCTACGTCTTACCAGGCTTCCAACCTGCTGAGAAAAAGCTTGCAAGATTGGCTTCAGATACTGACTGACTGAACGACTGCATTGTGCAACTTAAAGGGACTCTCCAATTTTTGGAATCAGTGTTCTGTCATGCACAATGCATTTCCGAGGAACCTTTAGCATGGATTGCTCTGGTTTTAATTTTTGCCTTGCTCACCCTGAATAACCTTTCACAGCTTATCCTGGTGCCATGTTTGCTTCATTGTTCTGGATGAAGGAAGAGTTTGATGAAGAAACAACAACAGCAGCAATGTCACCAACCAGGACAAGTGGTATTTGGGCCTATTTGAAGACAGCAAGTGAGCGGGACGGGGACTGCCTGAAGAAGGCCTTGCCTAGCCCCCAGATCTACTGTTACTTTAGTTGAGGAGCACTGCATCAGGAGGTTTTTGTTAATTTATGCCTTGTCCACCAATAGGACCTGCTGCTTGCTGACCCTGATGCCCATACTTAGCCATTAGCTGTCAAAGACACCACCACCCTAAATGTATTTAGCTCAGGCTCCTTCATTGTTGCATGTTGCACAAGATGGAAATGTGGAGAGGATTGCTGTTGAAAGAGACAAGGGCACCAGGAAGAGTCATCATCCCATGAGGAAGGTGATGCAGAAGCAGAAGAAAGATTGTCAATCATGCATTACCGTCAGAGAGAACAGAAATCAGTTGATTGAACACTACTTTCAGTGACCTCCTCATTCCCCCCTCCTGAAAAGTTACATAAAGCTCCTCTGCATTAACAGTCCTCAATATCCCTTTATCACTCATTTAATCGTCCATTTAGCCAGCTTCTATATCAATAACAAACTGACAATGCAGACTCAGAATCTGCAATGAAAAGACTTTGCAGACCAATGTGCCTAGCATAATCATTTGTTTGTTGGTGTTATCTTCTTCCCAGAAGGTTGCCTGCCATGGATCTCTGCTTATGTCTGTCCTGTATTTGTATTCCGTAGAGGTCAACTACATCCAGTCCATTATATCCGTTATCCATTTTCCCCTCTGCTTCCCTCTGCTATGTTTTCCATTGATCTTTCCTTCCAATAATTGTCTCTGTCTACCTTCTGCTCTAATGATGTGACCAAAATATTGTATTTCTCTCTCTTTGATGTTATGCACTAATTTCCTCTTTCCTCCAGGCATTTTCAGCACTTCTTCATTAGTCTTTCTGTCTGTGTAGGATATACAGAACATGCTCCTCTATGTCCACACCTCGAATCCATTCAGCTTATCAATAGTCTCTTTGTTGTCCATGTCTCCGAGGCACATAACATAGATGAGAAAATGTAGCACTTCAGCATTCTTTTCCTAAGATTCAATTTAAATTTCTTTTATGTTAACAGATCATTCATTCTGACAAAGCTGGTTTTGGCTATCTCAATTCTCCTTCAGATCTCACAATTGTGATGTTCTTGTGACTGGAGCAAGGTTTAGCCGTGTTTAGTAAGAAATATGAGGCAAAGACTGGGACAGCATGTTGAAACAATGGAGTCTTCTTTATTCTGTTTTACTTTCATTTTCTTTTTCAGCTCCCTTTGCTGGCTCATGAGTGCATGGTAGTCTCAAGTGAACAATATGTATAATGCAATTCTTAAAACACTACAACAATCTCATTGTGCTAAGTATCATAAAAATTGAATAATTTAATGCAAAATACAATCATTCACTTAAATTCATTTCACGTCCAAGTGTTATCTCTAGTGCTTTTCTCAGAAGAGATTTTACTAACTCTTCCACTCCTACCAGGTGCTCCTGAAATGGCTTCAAGAAATTTGGTAGAAGGCTGCTGATGCTCATATTGGAGCCCTTCAAATACTCTTGACCAGTGACTTCTGGGTGGGCAAGCCTATGACAGCATGACATCAGATTGTTACGGTTTGGCTGCTGTTGGGGCTGTCTCGTGCAGCTGGCCTTCTGACACCAAAAGTGATATTGGTTGAGGGAATAGTGAAAGAGTAGAAGTGCTGATCTTCTGACACAGGGAAACATACGCTGCTTCCATGGTGCAATAGCTCATCACTCCCTTGGAAGAGTAGAATGCAGGAGGTAAGTGACGCCTTGAAAGTATCTATTTGGTCCATCAGTTTCTTCAAGGTGGAGAACAGTGTCTGGATGACAGCTGTTTCAGCTTCCATCAAAACTACAAAAGCAGCTAACATTGAGCCCTGCTGGGCAGGTGCAATTGTAGCATTCCAGGAAGAGGCCACATACCCCAAGGTAAATGACTGAGTGGTGATGCCACGCAAGATGATGCCACAAGCTAGAAATGGATTTCTCCACACTTTCAACCTTGGTGCTGAAACTCTTTGGCAAACCTTCTATTACATTCCTTCACTGCTTCTGTGAGGT
Source organism: Heterodontus francisci (assembly GCF_036365525.1). Taxonomy (NCBI): domain Eukaryota; kingdom Metazoa; phylum Chordata; class Chondrichthyes; order Heterodontiformes; family Heterodontidae; genus Heterodontus; species Heterodontus francisci. The sequence continues at coordinate 54,927,065 of NC_090392.1, read as the reverse complement.
TTGCAGTTTTCTTTGCAAGCTGGAACCCCTGAATTCTGCAACTGTGCCCGCTTCAGCAAAGCAGGGAGACAAATCTGCCCCTGGCGAGCAACCTCCTGGGCTGTACCTGCTCCTGTTCAATCATGCTGTGTCCTTGACCACATGCAGAGCCTTGTAACTAACACTCTATCCAACTCGATATACCAATCTCTGTGGTGATGTTTGGAAGGGTTGGAATGAGTAACAGTGCATCCTCCCAGAGGGTTTCTTTAGAAACTTGTTGTTGAGAAAGACCTAGGGGAAGAGAAAAAGAGCAACAGATAGCATGGCCATTTCTGAGCTGAGCTGTGGCAGATGACAGGCTTCAGAATGCAGCTTCAAGCTGGTTGACTATATAAACTCTGAGATATCCAAAGGCGTACAAGTAATAGTCAGACACCTTGTATATACTCTACATGTCCCATTTACACAGATCTTGAGGGGTCAGTGATCTCCAGAGCATGCCACTCCAGCTCGGAGGGGATCATTTAATTGGATGTTCCTCCCACTGGTTTTGTGCATCATCTTCTCGTGCAAAAAGAGACAGCAAGAGTCTCCACTGGAAAAGTGAGTGCATATGTGTAGGGCTGCTGCTGGTAGAGTGAGAAGAAGCTAGATACAAGCAGATTGACTGGTGTTGAATGGCTGGAGCATGAAATGAGGATGGGCTCCTAATGCTGCAAAGGCTACTGTGCAAGAAGGGAAAGTTGCCAGTGGCGACTGTGAAGGAGAATGAGAGGTGTTTAAGTGAGCCCTTGTGATAGGTGGTAAAGGAAGGTGTACGACAGAAGGAACTGTTCATAGTACAGGGCAGAGGGGTTGAGAAGAACTGTTGCCGGGTGGTACTGGGAGAAATGGAGAAAAGAAGAACTATACTCACCCTTGCTACTCTTGTGACATCATAGAACCATTTCCTGCACTGGATTCAGGTCCTACGGAGTGATGCTCCTGGACCTCACAATCGCAGCTACCTCGCTCCAGGCTTGGTGGGTGTCAGACATCAGAACCTGCCTCCAGTAATGGGAAAAAGAACTTCCCTTCTTGCCTTCACCTCTTTGGCCAGTATCTCCAGGAATTTGGCAGCTTGCTTCTCACTCATGTCTCAAAAATATAAACTCTTTGCAGCAGTCTTCCCTTTTAAGATGTACATTCCAGTTTTAAACAGGCCTCTACAAGGCCACCACAAATTGTGCCATGGAAGTGGATGGGCATTCTGCTCCCTATGTGTTCTGGTGGCAAACACACCAGCAGGCCAGAAATCAGTGCACTTTGCTCTCGTCCTGCACCCTACTGGAAATGTATTAGAACTTCAAATTTACCCCGATATGTCTTCAAAATAAAGTGGGTATGAGGGAGATATACATTGAAGTATGTTTACTTCAAGAAGTAAGCAAGAATGGCCCAGATGGTGTGGCCTGCAAAGAAGCAATGGTGCTTGCCGCTGATCTCAAAGAAAGCTCCCAGAAAGACCTAACGTTCTCTGTAGCACTGATTTCACCTTTTCTGATGTTAATTTGAATCTGGCACCAAGTCAGGGGATGTCCAGGCAGCCAGCACTAGCCATATCATCAAGTAGGGGAAGCAACCAATCACACTGAAGAATTCTCACAGGCAGCAAACCAGAAAGGAAAAAGCACTGATTATTCTTCACTTTTTATACATTTTACAGAAAGCGAAATAAGGATTGGGACATACGCATTAGAAGCTGAAATATCATAAACTATAAAAATAATAATTGAATATACTCAACAACTGAGTGTCCATAGTTCTCTGGCGTAAAGAGTTCCAAAGCTGCACAACCCTTTGAGTGAAGTAAGCTCTCCCCATCTCAGTTCTAAATGGCTGACCCCTTATTCTGAGAGTATGACCTTTAGTTGTAGACTTCCAAGCCAGAGGACACATCCTCCCAGCATGTCACTGAAACACGTAAAATTCTTAAGGGGTATGAGCAGGTAGATGCTGGGAGGATGCTTCCCCTAGCTGGAGAGTCTAGAACTCTGTCTTTGACAGCCAATGACAGTCTTAGAATAAGGGGTCGACCATTTAGGACTGAGATGGTGAGAAATTTCTTCACTGTAAAGTTTGTGAATCTTTGGAATTCTCTACCCCAGAGAGCTGTGTCATTGAGTAAATTCAAATCAGAGATCGATAGACTTTTGGATATTAAGGAAATCAAAGGGCATTGGGCATAGTGAGGTAGAAGATCAGCCATGATCCTATTGAATGGCAAACAGTCTTGAGGGACCGAATGGCCCACTCCAACTCATTTTTCTCAAGTTTTTATGGAAAATGCAGAAAAAATTGTGCCATGTAAAAGGAAATAAAGGTCTGATCATGATCCAGGTTCAGTACTAGGGGAGTGATTTAATGACTGGTTGGCTATTTATTTGCACTGCAGACATAACAAGGCAACTCTGAGTGGTGATGGAACTACATGTGTGGCCATCAATGAAAGCAGCTTTTGTTGTAAAAAATATCTGCACTATTATGGCAATACTAGACTACTGAGATTCTAATACTGTCTTCACAATACTAGAGCATTAATGCTGGGCAGAATGTGGTATGAAGCTGAATGTGAAAACCATATTTTATATTAATATATTCATTGTCTTCCATTGCTTAAACAACAACACAGGGAAAGATGATTTCAACTTAATAAAAGGCAAAATAAACAATGAATGATCAAAACGTAGCATTAGCATATTGCCATATGTATGCAGATTCTGATTTCTGTATATTTTTATAACAGTTGTGAAGTTTAGAGGGGATGGTGTTACAAGTGCTTCCTTTTTTTGTTAAATTTTGAGAACTTGTATTTTCAAACAGAAAAAAATTTCCATAGATGCTGGAATCTTTTTTTTAAAAGAGGTCATCAGAAGGTCTGTTGGACTTGGCTTGTAAACAACAGTTACTGGAAGGTACCTGTTTTCAGATAAATACCCAGCAGGGGGCTTTTTTGACAAGGGGAAGATGTTTGCAGAGGTCAGGTCAGGTCACAGAGTGACAGGTCAAGATTTATAGGGGACAGGAGGCTTGACTCCTGAGATGTTTTGGTTTCACTTTAGATAGGCAGTTGGGGTGTGGACAGAGTCTTGAAAGGATTTAAAGAATCAACCTGCCAAGGACAAACCCCAACTCAGCCTGTTCCAGCTCTTTGAAAAAGCCTGCCAGTTCTTCCAAGTCTTTAAGAAACAAGTATAAAAAACAGACTGAAACCCCTGTTGCTGCTTTTCTCCTGGAAGCCTACACAAACTGATCTTCAATGTCGCCTGAAAAGAACTATCCTCGGAAGATCCCAGTGACAGCTGTCTACCCGTATTTGGGACGGCAAACAGGGAAAAAAAGGACATCTGACATCTTTCTTTTCTTCAAGAATTACCAAGTATTTGGCCAAAGTATTCTTTTTTTGTAATAGTAGAGCTCGAAAGAGAAAATCTCTTTTTTCGGTTAACCAGTGCACGTATGTGTGTGTGTGTGTGTGTGAGGGGCTAAGATAAAAAGGGAACTTGCATATTTCAATCTGTGTGTTAATGCTTTGCTTTGTCACTGTTTAAGACTTGTTTTTTACTAAACTGATAATTTTGTTGTTTATTAAAAGGAACCTGGTTGGTATGTTTTATTTTTGGGATAAAGATAGAGTCTATGATTGACCATATCGGTAACTGGGAAAAAAAATTAAATATATGTTGTGACCTGTGGAGAAGTGGAACTAAAAAAACAGTCGTAACAATGGTGGAGTCATGAGGCTGAGAAAAAGATCAACATCAAGAATGTGTTGAGCGAGATACAGCATGAGGGGTGTAAAAATGACTGGTGGAGCAAGGTAATTCTGAGGTGTTTTGGCAAAATCATTGTTGACATTTATATAACAACTCTAACATTAAAGAAAGAAGTCCTAAAGTGCGTCATGGAAAGGAAGAGAAAAGTTTCACTGGGATCAGCTCATGTTTTATGGGATTTATATACTGGAGTGAATTTTCAACTTGCTGCCCAGGTGTAAAACTGGCATTGCAGACCTGCCACCCTCTATATATACCACTTAATCTTTGCTTCTTCTGAAATCAGTGGAAATGAGAATTGGGCAGTTTCTTTATTGGACAACCAATTTGCAATGCCAAGTAGCAAGTTGAAAACCGATCCCACAATCTTTTTACTTTGATGTGTGGATTTCTCATGATGTGACTCTGGTGTCTGAATCATGGTTATGGTGTTTAGGTCCCGAGATGGCTTGTTCCCTCAGAGACATTGTTGGTGACCTGCCTATGAGGAAGCGGTCCAAATCAGCAATTCCAGTTAATTGTAGCCACTTGCAAAATTATTCCTGAGATCAAGCAGAAGATATATGTAAATTGATGTAAAGTTTTGGCTGCAGGTCAATGACTAGCTTGTTTTTTTAAAATTTTGTTTTCTCTCTGTAACAAAGTGTGATATCTCCAATGTAAGGGCTACCTTTGAGATGGAAGATTTTTAGATAAGTAAATATACATTTTATAATATAATAAAGGACAGAGCATCACAGATGAGGGTCATTATCAGGAATTTAGATGCTGAGGTCAGCACATAGGGTTTACACCCTGCACAATTGCCCATCTGTTGATGGAATGTCCCACAATCTAGTGCAGCTTATGGTGCCAAGGTTCCATCGAGTCAATCTGCAGCCATCTCCAGTTTGGAAGTGACTTGCTCAGTCAGTAAATGGTGTGCCAGTTGGTAACACTGATAGGGTCAGATCAATTAAGAAGGAAGGAGGCTAGTGTGGAGTACAATTGCCAGCAGAGATTGGAAGGGCCGAATGACCAGTTTTGCTGCTGTAAATTCTATGTAATACAGCTACTTGCAAAGTTATTCTGACCTTGCATACATGGCTGCACATATTCCAGCAATTTTGGAGGAAGTGAGAGTGTCAAATTGTTTATGAGCTGGCTGCAGTGAGTGAGGCAATATACTTTAATCTGTCTCACCCACTCCAGCAGGTTTGGTAATAAGGACATGTGTGAAAATGGGGCATTGATCCCCATGAAGCCACTTTAACCGAAATAAATGGTTTGAAGCATTAAAAGCAGATGGCCATGTCGCAGTGGAAACAATTGTTTATATATATCCAGGACATGCTCTTAAGTAGATGTCAACCAAGGGCAGTAAAGTCTCACCCTTGAAAATCAATACGGCATGTTTAGCAAAGTGTGAACACATTGAACGGCTGGCAGCATGTGGAATATGTCAACACTAAGGAGATTGCAACAAGAACAGGTCTTGACACCATAAATGTGCCAAAAATAATGATAATTGCAATATTATTGGTGTGACAAAGGCATCAGTTAAATAATTAAACAAAGTTCGGCCCCGTAGTGCCACTGGGTTCGGTGCTACAGAGCCGAGTGATGAAAAAAATGGTGATGGATCTGGTCCCGACAACGTCTGGTGTTGCCCACACCAATGGCCATGTTTTGAAGGATGATAGCGCAGGTGTCCTGCAGAAACTTGCAGAATGGGAAGATTGTGCGGCACAGTGGTGCAGTGGTTACCACCGCAGCCTCACAGCTCCAGCGACCTGGGTTCAGTTCTGGGTAGTGCCTGTGTGGAGTTTGCAAGTTCTCCCTGTGACCGCGTGGGTTTCTGCTGGGTGCTCCGGTTTCCTCCCACAGCCAAAGACTTGCAGGTTGATAGGTAAATTGGCCTTTGTAAATTGCCCCCAGTGTAGGTAGGTGGTAGTAGAAAGGTATGGATGTGGTAGGGAATATGGGGCTATTGTAGGATTAGTATAAATGGGTGGTTGTTGGTCAGCACAGACTCAGTGGGCCGAAGGGCCTGTTTCAGTGCTGTATCTCTAAATAAAATAAAATAAATTGTGATGTCATCTAATGCTGATTTAGCACCTGAGTTGCCATTTTGGTCCTCACCGATCCTGCTAACATCCTCTGTACACATGCACAGTTGAAAGTGTGTTCAGCAGCATGAGGGACCCAACCCGCCCCACTTAGTGTTATTCAACTTTCAGGTGAGGTGCTAATGACTATCAACTTCTTGCTGCAGTGTTAGCGGAAGTAGTGTGTTGTTGGAGGAGTTGACAGATGTTCTTTCAGTCAGAAGAGACTGCTGTTGGACTTTTGGAAGGTTTGGTGTGGTCTTGAAAGGCATCTGAGTGCAATGCTTGTAACCAGTCATGGGGGCTATTGTTGCAGTTCCTCTTAGCCTGCAGCATGATAAGGAGATGGAGCAGAGGTAGCAGAGAGGGAAAGCTGTCTGAAAAGGGAGGAGGAGGAGGGCTCTAACTGAAATCTTTACCTACCCAGGGTATTCAGACAGCACTTTTCTTTGATTCGTTCATGGGATGTGGGTGTCGCTGGCTAGGCCAGCATTTATTGCCCATCCCTAATTGCTCTTGAACTGAGTGGCTTGCTAGGCCATTTCGGAGGGCAGTTAACAGTCAACCACATTGCTGTGGGTCTGGAGTCACATGTAGGCCAGACCAGGTAAGGAAGGGCATTAGTGAACCAGATGGGTTTTTACAACAATCGACAATGGTTTCATGGTCACCATTGGACTAGCATTTGTTTTTAATTCCAGATTTACAAATTACATTCAAATTTCACCATCTGCCATGGTGGAATTCAAACCTATGCCCCCACAGGTCTAGGCTGGACCTCTGGATTACTAGTCCAGTGGCAGTACCACTATGCTGCCACCTTCCTGCCTGAACCTCAGCCAGGAGCAGTGTCTGAGGCATCTGTGCTTCACTAAGGAGGTGGTCACTGAACTGTGCCACCACCTTGAACTGGACCTGCTGTAGAGCAGGGTGAGGATGGCCCTCCCAGTGGTCATCAATGTTACCCTGGCCTTCAAATTCTATGCCAATGGATCCTTCCAGGCTAGAGCCAGCAACATTGCTAACAACTCAGTTCACATCCGGGAGGTCACTGAGGCCCTGTACACTAGGACAGGGGATATCATTGTCTCCTCTCGAAGCGGACAGAAGAAGGCGGATGGCTACATGGTTTTGCCAGGCTTTCTCATGGTGCAGGAAGCCAGTGCCTGCACACATATGACTCTGCAGGTGCCGCATCTCAATGGGGAGATGTACCAGAATTGCAAAGGGTTCCAATCCCTGAATATGCAGTTGGTGTTGACCCACACCTAGACTATCATGTTGGTGAATTCCTGCTATCCTGCCAACAGAAATATGCTTTTATCCTGCGTCAGTCTGCCATTCCAGTCATCTTTGAGCCACCCCGTTGAACCAGAGGGTGGCGGATTACCCGCTCTACATGTGACTAATGACTCCCCTCTGCAAGCCCATCACACATAGGCAGTGCTCCTACAATGACAGCCATGCTGCAGCTAGGAACATTGTGAAGCAGACCATCTGCATCCTGAAACAATGGATCCACTACCTGGACTGCTTGGGGGAAGAGACCTCCAGTACTCGCCATGTGATCTCCTGTAACCTCCACACCTGGGCATTAAGTGGGCACTGCCCATGCTAACAGAACTTTGGCAACCACTTTTGGAGGAGGAAGAGGAAGAAAAGGAGGAAGAGAAGGAGCAGGAGGAAAAGAAGGAGGAAGAGGACGAGAAAGGGAGGAGGCATCCGGAATGCCCTCGCTCCAGATGGGCTATCTGTGAGTGTCACATTAGACTCCAGTTCCCCTGAAAATATCCCCAGATCACCATTGCTTCACACATTCCCACCTTACCATTCCTCTGTCCCGGAACATCACAAGACCCTCTCAGCCATAATCCTGAAATTAAAGATACCAAAAAAAAACATTCCACACCACCTTTATCCAGCAACACTTCCAATCGTACAAAAAATACTCAACTATTCACACTTGTGCTTTCCCTTAGTGCTAACTCAATTCCTCTCCCTGGCAACAATCTGAGATTAAGCCAGTCTGCTTGCAACCTCAATGTCACATTTGATCCCGAAATGAGCTTCCAACCTCATATTCGTGCCATCGCTAAGACCACCTATTTCCACCTCCAGAACATCATCTGACTTTGTCCCTGTTTCAGCTCATCTGCTGCTGAAACCCTCATTCATGCCTCCGTTACCTATAAACTTGACTATTCCAATGCACTCCTGGCTGAACTCTCACATTCTACCCTCTGTAAACTTGAGGTCATCCAAAACTCTGCTGCCTGTGTCTTAGCTCGCACCAAATCCCGTTCACCAGCACCCTTATGCTCGCTGACCTACATTGGCTCCCAGTCGAGCAATGTCTTGATTTTAAAATTCTCAGTCTTGTTTTCAAATTCCTCCATAGCCTCGCCCCTCCCTATCTCTGTAATCTCCTCCAGTCCCACACCCTCCGAGTTATCTGCTTTCCACTAATTCTGGCCTCTTGAGCATCCCCAGTTATAATTGCTTCACCATTGATGGCTGTGCCTTCTGCTGCCTAGGTCCCAAGCTCTGGAATTCCTTCCCTAAACCTCTCTGCTTCTATACCTCACTTTCCTCCTTTAAGAAACTCCTTAAAAGGCACCTCTTTGACCAAGATTTTGGTGATCTGACCAAATATCTCCTTATGTGGCTCGGTGCCATATTTCATTTTATAATGCTCCTGTGATGTGCTTTTGGAAGTTTTATTGCATTAAATGTGCAATATAAATATGTTATTATTGCTGTTGTCATTGGGTCTGTCTTGCAGGTGACTTTGCCTGTCTTCGGGCTCCTGCACAGTGCTTTCTCACTGGTGAAAGGTTGCTGACTTTCAATCGGGGATATTGCAAATAGCCTTGCAGGATGTCCTTGAGAAAATGTGGGCCTTGAGCCTGGCTTCGGACTGCACGGCCTCGGCATGGGTGGCTGGCTGACGGGCACCAGCAGGGACACTGGTAGAATGGCAGTGGTGGGAGCATGAATGCTATCATCCTGAGAGGAGGTTTGTGCAGCACAGAGGCACTACCACTCCCCTGCGGGCAGCACCTCAGAAATCCTAGTAATCTGTTGGAGCACTCATTGCTGGACTGTTGTGAGAGCTTGCATGCCCTTTGCACACACAAGTGCCAGGCAATGACCATCTCCAACAAGAGAGAATCTAACCATCTCCCTTGACATTCAACAGTATTACCATTGCTGAATCTCCCACTATCAACATCCTAGGGGCTACCATTGACCAGAAACTGAACTGGAGTAGCCATATAAATACCGTGGCTTAAGAGCAGGTCAGAGGCTAGGAATCCTGAGGTGAGTAACTCACCTCCCAACTCCGCAAAGCCTGTCCATCATCTACAAGGCACAAGTCAGGAGTGTGATGGAATATTCTCCACTTGCCTGGATGGGTGCAGCTCCAACAACACTCAAGAACCAACACCATCCAGGACAAAGCAGCCCGCTTGATTGGCACCCCATCTACAAACATTCACTCCCTCCACCACTGACGCACAGTGGCAGTAGTGTGTACCATCTACAAAATGCACTTCAGCAGTGCACCAAGGCTTCTTAGACAGCACCTTCCAAACCCGCAACCTCTACCACCTCGAAGGACAAGAGCAGCAAATGTATGGGAACACCACCACCTGCAAGTTCCCCTCCAAGTCACACACCATCCTGACTTGGAACTACATTGCCGTTCCTTCACTGTCGCTGGGTCAAAATCCTGGAACTCCCTTCCTAACAGCACTGTGGGTATACCTACCCCAAATGGACTGCAGCGGTTCAAGAAGGCAGCTCACCATCACCTTCTCAAGGGCAGTTAGGGATGGGCAATAAATGCTGGCCTGGCCAGCGTCGCCCACATCCCATGAATGAATAAAAAAAAAAGATCTGCAGCCATGATGGCAGTCATCTGAGCATGGCACCAAGCTGGGCTTGGCAGAGATCTCATGACCTCTGTCTGAGCTTCCACTGAGGCACTCAGATGTTGGATGGCTTCTGCCTGTGCTGTAATGAAAACTGAGATATCAGCCATCAGATGCTGCATCACGACTAGTTCTCCAAGTGTTCTCACAGAGATGGCCACCACTTATATACTGCAAAGAGTGGGCTCCAAGATCTGCACAAAGCCTTGTGCCAAGTTGGAGCCAGACTTCTCCTGCCAATTCACCAAACATTTCCATAAGCATGAGCCTTTCCCTATACATTGCCCCACTGATTTCCTCATCTGACTCCTCTGCAGCAGAACCCACCTGCCACCTCGCCCTCCGGTGAGCTGGCACATATGCTATTATTTCCCCCGGCTTGACTGCAGCCCACTCATGTCAGGTGACTCACCATGTGCCGATTCCACATCTATAAACCCTCCAAGGTATGGCCAATGCCAATATCTGAACTAGTAGCTGCGAGAGTTAAGTGACAGTGTTTCTTCCTCAGAGGTGTGGTCTTCCTCTGGGCCTCAGTCTTCGGGTACCACAACTGGCCAGGTGGCAATTCTAGGGCATCTAAAAGCATAAATGCACCAGGGGAGGGTTGGGGTGAGAGAAGAGGATGGGTAGAAAGCAAGGATTGAATCATTATATCATCTCGAGCTTGTACTTCATACCAGATAGCAGGATGAGGGTGGAGTATGATTTGAGAAGGTACATAAGGCAGGAATATACTGCCATCCTGGACAGCCTAAGTGGCAACCATACCAATAATGTCAAGCACCATATGCTCCAAGGGGGTGAGGACGTGCAGCTGTGCCTGTCTCCCACTTGTTCCTTGCTGTTGCCTATGGTTTTGTGCCAGCTTGCCCTGTAAGAGAGAGGGAAGATTGTCAGTGAGTGTGTTGCAATGTGTTTGGGTGATGTGTCTGTCTGAGCTGAATAGTTGGAAGTATGTGGAAGGTGTGAGATGTGGGTGTGAGGCTTGCAACAGTGGTAAGTGTGTGAGATTGAGATGGAGCATATTAATATAAAAGCAAAATACTGCAGATGCTGGAAATCTGAAATAAAAACAACAAATGCTGGAACCACTCAGCAGGTCTGGCAGCATCTGTGAAAAGAGAAGCAGAGTTAACGTTTCGGGTCAGTGACCCGAAACGTTAACTCTGCTTCTCTTTTCATAGATGCTGCCAGACCTGCTGAGTGGTTCCAGCATTTGTTTTTTTTATTTTGGAGCATATTAATGTTAGGTTTAAGTCCTAATTTCTAAAGATTGCTGATGAGTGGGTGATTAGGAAGCAGTTCATTGAGCAGTCTGCAAGGTTGGTGGTGTGATTGGGAAAAGATGGCATTTGAAGATGCAGTCACTGACCTTGATCATTCGTGTAAGTTTATTGCACTTTTTCAGGCACTGTATCCAGGCCCTTGGGGCCAGACTCCTGGTATTGACCTCTGTGTCTCTCTGCTCCTATGGAGGTACCTCCTCTTCCTCCTTTCCACCTCTTGCTCTAAGGCCTCCACCACTGCTTCTGAGAACCCAGGACCCCTCTCTCTGGCTTTCTGCTCCACTGCTCCAGTTTCTTCCTCCTCAGAGTCTCTTTCCCAGTTACTTCCAGCACCAGCTACAGCCAGAATGCACCTCCTCTTTATGAGGTGCAGACTGGCTTTAAAAAGTGCAGGCTACCTTTAATTGGTGCTTGCCTCGCATGAACCTGAGCCACCTGCTGAGCATGCAGCCACTCAGCAGCTCCTTTCATGCTGGGCTACACAATACAGTTATGGGGAAGAGCAGTCAGCATGAAGTTTGTCTGCTGACTGCATCACTTCCATCAGGTGCAATCCCCGCTCCTGCTACCAGGCTGTACTGAATTTATCTCCCATAATGTTTTATTCTAAAACAGTGGGCTCTAAAACCTGTCTGAATGCTTTCTTTAACATTGTTAAAGACTATATTGATTTCTGAAAACACTTCACTAATAAGTATTGCTAAATGTGCATTTTATTTCTCCATTTTCAGTTATTGGCCAGATTTCAAGCTGTTGTGATGTTTTTGGCACCTGTTTGCTTTAAATTTAACTTAGTGCTAATAATGGCTCTTGAAGTTAAAAATAAAAAGCATCATAAATTTGAAATGGAAAGAAAGGATAATTTGCTGTTCTAGTCTATGAACACATGATTCTTTTGCCTCTAGAAGCTCAGTTTAAATCTAACTAAGGCTGATAACCTTGATGTCCCCCCTGTTTTGGACTTTCACAGGGTCCTAAATAAAATGTGTTTGAGCAATATCAATTCATATTTACAAGTGGACATGACTCCATAACATAAGAGTGCCCATAATTGGTTTGTTCATTCGTTGTTGTCATCTTCTTCTCAGAAGGTTGACTGCCATGGATCTCCTCCTCTGTTGTTCCTGTGCTGTCCTTACACATAGGTCAACTGCATCCATTCCATTATATCTATCATCCATTTTCTTTTCTGCTTCTCTCTCCTATGTTTTCTGTCGGTCTTTTCATAATTGGTACTGAACTGTTAATTTCAATCAGATGAGTGATGTGGAAGATAAAAATTGTACAGTGGGACAAATGTCTGGGAGTAGACTGGAGATAAATTGTTGGGGGAAACTAGACAGTTTAACATCAAAGCTCATTCATAATGAATTTGATTTGGGAAGATTTAAAGATGTTACTAGGTGCAAAAAATAAGAAATTCCTTTTCTCTACACTGAAAATGCAACAAAAACAAAATAATTAAATGATAAGTCATCATTGGCAGCGGGGGGAGAAATTTGGAAACAGCCATTTTTTAAATTAATTTTGTGGGATCTGGGTGTCGCTGACTAGGCCAACGTTTATTGTCCATCCCTAATTGCCTTAGAACTGAATGGCTTACTAGGCCATTTCAGTAGGTACTTTAAGATTCAAACACATTGCTGTGGGTCTAGAGTCACATGGAAGCCAGACCAGGTAAGGATGGCAGATTTTCTTCCCGAAAGGACATCAGTGACAACAATTGACAATGGTTTCATGGTCACCATTAGACTAGCTTTTAATTCCAGATTTATTAATTGAATACAAATTTCACCATCTGCTGTTGTGAGATTCAAACCCATGTCCCCAGATCATTAGCCTGGGCTCTGGAATACTAGTCCAGTGACATTACCACTATACCACTGCCTCCACCCTATATTTAACCGGTAATCCTTGTGGGAAGATCTGTAAGTGTCCAGATTGTGCAAAATTCATTGAGAGCTGCAGTATAGGAACAGGAGAATAGACCAGATGAATGCGTGGCTGGAGAAATGGTGCAGGAGGGAGGGATTTAGATTCCTGGGAGATCAGGACCGGTTCTAAGGAAGGTGGGACCTGTACAAGCGGGACTGGTTACACCCAGGCAGCATTGGAACCAATGTCCTTGCAGGGGCATTTGCTGGTGCTGTTGGGGAGGATTTAAATTAGAATGGCAGGGGGATGGGAACCTGAGCGGAGAGATTGAGGAGGAGAAAACAAGGATAGAAACGAAAGACAGGAAACAAAAAGGCAAAAGTGGAAGGCATAGAAATCAAGGGCAAGAAACAAATAGGGCCATAATGCAAAATAATGCTAAGATGACTAAGAATGTTAAAAAGACAAGAATCAAGGCATTGTGTCTCATTGCGCAGAGTATTCGCAATGAGGTAGGTGAATTAACGCACAAGTAGATGTTAATGGGTACGATATAGTTGCGATTACGGAGACATGGCTGCAGGGTGACCAAGGATGGGAACTGAACATCCAAGGGTATTCAATATTTAGGAAGGACGGACAAAAAGGGAAAGGAGGTGGAGTAGTGTTGCTAGTAAAGGAGGAAATCAATACAATACTGAGGAAGGATATTAGCTCAGAGAATCCTGATATGGAATCTGTATGGGTGGAGCTAAGAAACACCAAGGGGCAGAAAACATTGGTGGGGGGTTGTATATAGACCCCCAAACAGCAGTGGTGATGTAGAAGATGGCATTAAACAGGAAATTAGAGACATATGCAATAAGGGTGCAACTGTAATTATGGGTGATTTTCATCTACATATAGATTGGGCAAACCAAATTAGCAATAATACTGTAGAGGAGGAATTCCTGGAGTGCGTACGTGATGGTTTTTTGGACCAATACGTTGAGGAACCAACTAGAGAACAGGCCATCCTAGACTGGGTATTGTGTAATGAGAAAGGATTAGTTAACAATCTTGTTGTGCAGGGTCCCTTCGGGAAGAGCGACCATAACATGATAGAATTCTTCATTAAGATGGAGAGTGAAAGATTTGATTCCGAGACTCGAGTCCTAAATCTAAATAAAGGAAACTATATGAGGGTATGAGGTGCGAGCTGGCTATGATAGATTGGGGAACGTTACTTAAAGGGTTGACAGTGGATAGGTAATGGCTAGCATTTAAAGATGAATTACAACAATTGCTCATTCCTGTCTAGCACAAAAATAAAACAGGAAGGGTGGCTCAACTGTGGTTTACAAAAGAAATTAGGGATAGTATTAGATCCAAGGAGGAGAAATATAAAATGGCCACAACAAGCAGCAAACCTGAGGATTGGGAGCAGTTTAGAATTCAGCAAAGGAGGACAAAAGGATTAATTAAGAAGGGGAAAATAGAGTATGAGGGTAAGCATGCAGAGAACATAAAAACTGACTGTAAAAGCTTCGATAGATATGTGAAGAGAAAAAGATTAGTGAAGACAAATGTGGGTCCCTTACAGTCAGAAATGGGGGAATTTATAATGGGGAACAAAGAAATGGCAGACCAATTAAATACATACATTGGTTCTGTCTTCACAAAGGAGGCCACAAATTACCTCCCAGAAATGTTGGGGAACATAGGGTCTAGTGAGAAGGAGGAACTGTATGAAATCAGTATTAGTAGGAAAATGGAGTTAGGGAAATTGATGGGATTGAAGGCTGATAAATCCCCACGGCCTGATAATCTACATCCCAGAGTACTTAAGGAAGTGACCCTAGAAATAGTAGATGCATTACTGGCCATTTTTCAAAATTCTATAGACTCTGGAACAGTTCCAACGGATTGGAGGGAGCTAATGTAACCCCACTATTTCAAAAAGGAGGTAGGGAGAAAACAGGGAATTATAGACCAGTTAGCCTGACATCAGTAGTGGGGAAAATGCTAGAGTCCATTATAAAAGATGCAATAGCAGAGCACTTGGAAAACAATGACAGGATTGGACAAAGTCAACATGGATTTACAAAAGGCAAATCATGCTTGACAAATCTACTGGAATTTTTTGAGGATGTAACTAGTAGAAAAGATAAGGGAAAACCAGTGGATGTGGTGTATTTGGACTTTCAGAAGGCTTTCAATAAGTTCCCACATAAGAGATTAGCATGCAAAATTAAAGCACATGGAATTGGGGGTAAGTTCTGGCATGGATAGAGAACTGGTTGGCAGACAGGAAACAAAGAGTCAGAATAAACGGGTCTTTTTCCGAGTGGCAGGCAGTGACTAGTGGGGTACCGCAGGGATCAATGCTCGGACCCCAGCTATTCACAATATATATTAATGATATAGACAAGGGAATTAAATGTAATATATCCAAGTTTGCAGACTTCACAAAGCTGAGGGGGGAGTGTGAGCTATGAGGAGGATGCAGAGAAGCTCCAGTGTGAGTTGGACAGGTTGAGAGAGTGGGCAAATACATGGCAGATGCAGTATAATATGGATAAATGTGAGGTTATCCACTTTGGTGGCAAAAACAGAAAGGCAGATTTTTATCTGAATGGCGGTAGATTGGGAAAGGGGGAGGTGCAGCGAGACCTGGGTGTCCTGGGTGCACCAGTCGCTGAAAGTAAGCATGCAGGTGCAGCAGGCAGTTAAGAAGGCAAATGGTATGTTAGCCTTCACAGCGAGAGGATTTAAGTACAGGAGCAAGGATGTCTTGTGCAATTATACAAAGCCTTGGTGAATTCACATCTGGAGTATTGTGTGCAGTTTTGGTCTCCTTATTTGAGAAAGGATGTTCTTGCCATGGAGGGAGTGCAGCGAAGGTTCACCATACTGATTCCTGGGATGGCAGGACTGATGTATGAAGAGAGAATGGGTCGATTAGGCTTTGTATTTGCTACAGTTTAGGACTGGACAGACTAGATGCAAAAAGGATGTTCCCGATGGTGGGGGAGTCCAGGACCAGGGGTCACAATCTAAGGATAAGGGGTAAGCCATTAAGGGCTGAGATGAGGAGGGATTTCTTCACCCAGAGAGTGATGAACCTGTGGAATTCTCTACCACAGAAAGCAGTTGAGGCCAAATCATTAAATATATTCAAGAAAGAGTTAGATATAGTTCTTCGGGCTAAAAGGATCAAGGGATACAGGGAGAAAGCGGGAACAGTTTGGACGATCAACCATGATCGTTTTAAATGGCGGTGCAGGCTTGACGGGCCGAATGACCTACTCCTGCTCCTATTTTTCTAAGTTTCTATGTTTATATTATGGCCTGGATTTTGCTGCCAGTGGTGAATGAACGTGCCAACCATTTATTTCACTTGCACTTGCCCACGGTCTTTCTGTGGGTTTTTGCACAGGAACCTGCAGTGATTAGAAATCAATAATAGCGTGCTGCCTCCATTGGGGATTTGGGACCTGTGCGAACAGAGCCAGCAACTGTGTCTCTCCTTAAACAAGGTGATTAAGAATCATTGATGAGGCGCACAGAGTCTGAACCAGTAAGTGTATGTTAGAATAGTTAATTCAATGTCAAAAAACATATAGAAAGTGAAATAAGGAGAGGGATAAAGATGGGATTAAGGGAGAAAGATAAAAGAGACAGAAAATATAATAACAAAAATGTTTATTTTTAAAAAATTTTTAAATTTCCACCAATAATTAAAATCAAATGGAATGAGACTCCATGCTTATAAAAGGAAATTTTCAGTGCTAGTGAGGTTGCTTGTCAGTAATTCAGACTAATTATTCCATTAAAAATTCACTTATGCTGGAATGGAAAAGCCTTTACCTTTTCTGGTCTTTTTAGTGGGTATCTATCATGCAAGCACCTTCACGCTATTGCATGTGAGCGAATACTGAGTCTCTTGGCTAGATACCAGTATGGTGAAGCTTCTGGATGTTGCAGGGCAACAGGGACAGCAACTTAACGAATTCCACATCTAACTGTGCATGTGTGATTGCTGGAAGTTGCTGTCCGATTTACTCCTTAATAATGGTGAGTGCTGACAGCCTCACTATTATTTTTATAACAAGATGTGTGCTAGTGGAATATCCCATCATTGGAAGTCAAAGAGTAATGACTTCAGCTTCTTTCAAAATGCTGCCAGCTCTGTGATGCAGGTCAACACGTAGCCGCAGTCTGCACTTCTTCTTAACTTTGCGCAGCAACAGTTTTATAGATTTGTTTTGCATTTTAGTTACTTGGTCTAGTGTGAAAAAGATTACAAGAAAAATTGCATATTCCAGCAGATTGCTAATGGTCTCCATTAGTTATAACAATTATCTGTCATCAAAAGCATGCTTCTTTCGAATAACTATGGGCATTTTTTTCAGAAGAGGATGACATTTACCAAATCTTTGATCCGCTCCCCTGAGCCAGTTTATAGTGCTGTGTACAAACTGGTAAGTGCCATGCTGAAAGCTGAATGAGCTCCATCCAATATTGTAATAGCTGAATGCACTAGAAACAAGCTGAGATGCTGAAGCTGAAATGGCCGCACATGACATAATGGATTTCATTAACTGTACTTGTAATTCAAGTGACAAAGTGAGCAGCATGGCAAAATTACAGTGTGGCACACCAGCAAGAAAAAAGGAAACTTCAAGGTAAAAGGAGGGCTAATTTGTTACAGTCATAAATCACAAATCTAATGTCAACTGTCAACTCATCACAAATCATGAAAGACAACATTTATTCTGTTAAGAGAGTCTACTCCCATGACTGTTGTGGCACAGATTAAGAAATATAATTTCAAAGAAAGGGGAGGCTATCCTACTGAAACCTTCAATTCTGGGTAAGTGGATCTTTTACAAGTAAATATGTCAGCATCAGCTTGTGACATATTAAAACTGGTGAATACTGGAAACATCTAATAGAAAAAGTAAGCACTGGAACACACAGACAGTATCTGAAAAGATGACACAGGTTACTGTTTGGGTGAGACTCCTCCATAAAGTATTGATGAAGGATCCAACCTGAAATGTTAGCTTGTTTTTCTCTTTCATATCCTGACTTGATGTGCTTTTTTTTTTCTTTTCAGATCTCCAGCTTTCATGGCTTTTGTTTTCATATCAAGTTGGAGGTCTTGGTGTCTATTCTGGAGGAGCAGGGCAACTCAGACAGCAACGTCCAGATTTTTACATTTAACTGCACATGTGCAGTCATCAGAGTTGCCGTCCACTGCTGAGGTGCTCAGAGGCCTTGTAGTACGACAGTGATAAGAAGATATTGTGGATGGTCATAGGGCTCATTCTGCTGTCCTGGTGGGGAGCTACACTTTGCAGGGCATGTAAATTGGAGAATCGGGCCGAAAAGGTTGCAGCCCGAACTCTGACCCTTGATGTCATCAACCATGACTCCCCTGCTGGGAGTTCAGGATCGTGAACTAACCCAATTAATCATTATATAAAATTAGTTATTAATGAAGAAATTATTGTTGGAATTTGGAGGAGTGGGATCAATTAACCTTTTAACCCCTTCACTCTCAAGTTCTGAAATGATGCAAAGTGATAACAGTTATTGGTAATAGTGGTTGTATTTTATTCAATAGAAGTAAGCCTTGACACATGCTAACGTCCGAACAGTAGTATCAAAACGCAACAGCATTACCATTATGCCCTTGGTAGAAGCATGATCTCCAGGTAGCTGATCCCTGGTGGTGCCCCAGGTACTGTCACATCAGTCAATGTGACACTTAATATCTCAATGATATCTTTGCTTGGGGAAATCCCTTCTTATACTTTCTTTACACAGCAAAGTGTATGGAGATTGATTTAACCCAATTATTGCCTCGCTATATCTCTGACTTCTCATGCTCAGACTACTATCAACTCAAACAATCCAATGCCAAGCTTGACTGAAGCAAAGAAAAGATGGAGCGGGCCTTGGCACCCAGATGCCTTTTTTAGGATTCAAGGCACTATTGTGTTTGCTGCCCTCTATCTGGACCACTGGAATACTACAAAAGTTGCCACCTTCACTGCAAAACAAGAGTGTGGTTTATTTTAACTAGTTCTCAGGATTGAAGTGAGACTGGCATTGCCAAATATCTTGATACAAGAATCAACAACCTAATTTGTACTGGAGTGATATCTGGACCAGACTGGGTGAGTGAGCTGAGTGGGAGTGGTCGGCATAATTCTTTCCTCTGAGGACATCAGTTGGATTTTTACAATAATCAAGCATCTTTCATGGTCATTTTTCTTGAAGCCAATCTGCAAATAATCAGATTTAATTTCAACGTTTGGGTTACTCGCAAGTATCGTAAACACTGCACTACTGTATGCACTGCATTGGATAATTGTTAACTGTGGTCATATATGCAAGGTAAACATATTTCTTGGCATTGTGTTGATATGCTAGAGCATTCCTGGCAGTTTAACTTCCTGCTTCAGGGTTTCTGTAGGCCATATCATTGGCCTTGCATTCATGTACCTGTTCAAATACTCGAGCCTGCAAATATATATTCAGCTGTACCTTGCTGGAAAAATAACAGCATGTAAATGATGCACAGTGTTATTAATGTGAAAAATCATCTAGCAAGTTTAGAAAATTAAGAGATAATGCCATGAGTTGCGAATCTCCAGAACTTGCTGGTTGATTAATGCTGCTCCGCCACTTACTTTACACAAATGCCATCATGCCCTTAGCCTCCCCATTCTCTTTAAGAATTAATAGAGTCATAGAGTCATTTACGGCACAGAAGGAGACAATTTGGCCCATTGAGTCCATGCCGGCTCTCCATGGAGCTACCAGTCAGTCCCTGTTGCGTTAAAAAAAAGTGCTGGATTTGTACATTAATTACTCATCAAACTTGCCATGGAAAGTTAAACCTAGTCATCAATAGAGCAAGTTTCCTTTTAATGATGTGATAATTGATAATGCATTGCCAATTAACTTCTCAGGCCCATCAAGGGAACAATTGAAACTGTGGAGTCTCATTCCATCAGGTGGTGATTTGTTTTTAGAGATTTAAAACATTTTATATTTTAAAAATAATTCTTACTTTTCCTCTGTCTTTTTCCTCTGTCTCTTGTAATCCAATCTTTCTCTCCCTCTCTTCCCGTACCAGATTTGACTCTAATCCACACTAATTCTTTCCCAATCATTCCTCTGTTTCTCTCAGGAGATGTACTGTTGGTCCAGTCATTCGCTAAGGTCCCAGATACCCAGATGCCCTCACTGCACTATTGTCAGATCACTGTTTCAGCATGTTATGACACATTTTTCAAGCTGAAGGATGCAGGAAAAAGTCAAGCTAATGGCATACACTGTGGGATGCCCTGCTCCAACACAATCCAGCACAATACTCATATAATCAAGTCACACCAGGTCATTTACAGGCTATCCTTCCTGAATGAAGAGTATACTTGTGAAATAAACTATGTGCAGTTTTGGAAAGGACCACGTGCTGCTTTTATTTCAGTGCTGTCTCAGGTCTAGGCAATTGTGGTCACTGAAATGGGTTCCCTCTAAATGTGCAGGCTCCAGCACCGCGGAAAAATAGAGATTTTTCAGTCAAGTGGAACATCTTAAGCTTACTTTTATTCCCTGAGTTTGTTTATTATGGTTAACCCAGGTAAGTGGATGTGTAATCCATGTGTCATAAATAAGCTGCCCATTCACTCCCATCCTTTTTTACTATAATGTACAATCTCATTTGGTCCAGCTCAAGTGGCCAAGGTAGAAATATTAGAAATTGATATTTTGTTGAAATGATTCAATCTTTTTTCTTTTACTGTTAGCTCAGATAACTCGTAGTGGTAGATTGAAGTGGTGAAGAAATACAGGTTTTGACAGCTTAAGCATAAAACAGGCAACGGATCAATGTTGCTGGTAGGAACTTTGCTACAAAGTGAATGGGCTGACTTTTCCGGCTGGCTTCAAAACCCCGATGTCGGGATGATATGGTGGTCCTGGGCCCACACAGGTCGTCAGGGTGCCCACCTGTGTAACCTTCCGGGAAGCAGCCTCCAGTTGGTCACCTCTGCATTAACTGTTCAATTAAGGACAGTGGGTGGGTTCCCGATGAGATGAGCCCAATCAGCATGCCATTAGCACAGAGAGAAGTGGGGGAACATGAGGGTGCCTCAAGATGGAGACACTCTCTGAACAGTACAGCAGGGTTAAAAAATAAGGAATGGCCATATCTGTCAAGCCATCATTGTGGAGGGGGATACCCTTCCACAGATTGTTTGTGGCTATGATTGTGGCCCTCTGATCCCTGTGGCTTCATGATTGAAGGAGTCATAGGAGATATTGATGGCCCTTTGCCCACCACTGGAAGGCTGCCTTGAGGACCTGCTAGGCTTCAGCCTCTGTGGGAGGCCTGGCCAGCATCAGGAAGATCCTGGTGGCTTCATCAATCTGCCCCCAAGTGGGGACTTAATTGTCCTAATTGGCTCCCCACTGCTGCCAGGCAGGTAGCAGTTATTGGTCAGACCCTGCCTCAGGCAAGATTGCTGAGAGGTGGAAATGCATCTGGGACACAACCCAACATGTTATTTCTTCATTTTGCTCCCCAGCTCCACCTCCTAACCCACTTCTGCGAGACCATGAAAATGCAGTCCAATATGTGAGCAATGTCTTATTATACTGCAGTTTCAAATTACAGTCAAATCACTGCGAGTTTTGTTTGTTTTGGCTTGCTATTGGAAACAACTAGATCTAATTTATTCAGATTAAGCATGAAAGTGTTTGCTTGGTTTATTTTGTGAGCTCAATGTTGCCAGCCTTGGCACAGCGGTGCCAGCCTTACATCTGATGTGGAAGACTGTAAGTTCAAGCCTCATTCTAGAGCCTGGAGTACATAATTTAGGCGGAACTTAAATGCAGTGCTGAGAGAAAGCTGCACCATTGTAGGTTCCTGTAGTTCAGATGAAACATTAGGCCAGATTTTGCTGTGGGGTGAATCAAACAGAATCTGCCATTAGTTAGATTTGCCTTGCACATTTAGGTTTTTAAATTTTTTGCGAGGCAAGTTTCTGAAAGTGTGAGCTGGTAACATTGCAGTGAGGAAACAGGGCATCTGGAGATATGAGTTAGAGAAGGAAAGAAAGATTGGATTTGGTGAGAGAAAAAAGAGACAGAAAGGATTTTTGTTTTTAAAACATTGTACACTTGTAAAATCTCCAACAATTAAAACCTGAAGAAATGAAACTCCACACTTTTGATAGTTAATTTTCAATACCAAAGAGGTTGTTTGGCAGTAATTAACACTTATCACATCATTAAAAAAGGGTACTTTGACTGGAATGGATAAGAATTAATTTTCTGTTGTGTGTTTAGTTCATATCTTCTGCCCAAATACAGCAAATTTACGTCATTCAATGCATTTCGATGGTGATCCCCTCAGCCGCTTATCTGAGGTTACTGTACCATAAACAACGGCAAGGTCAATACATTAATTGTTATTTTGACCTGAAAATCTGGGCCATTAAATCAAAGCCCCACTGCCCTCTTACCAGAAGAGAATATGGGGAGATTTCCTGGACAATGTCTACTTTTTTCACCAACATGCCCCAAAACAACTTCTCTGCTCAATTATAGCATTGCTGTTTATGGGGGAACTTGCTGTGTACAAATTGGCTGCTGCATTTCCTTTATTACAACAGTGACTACACTTCAAAAGTTCTTCATTTACTGAAGTTCTTTGTAATGATTTGAGATCATGAAAGGTGCTATATGATGACAAGTTCTTTCTTCTTTTAATACATTGCTTAAGTACCAATTTACATTGAAAACTATCATAGCAGAATTCACAGCGACAAACATGACTGTTACCATCTTGACAATGGTGCCAACCTCTCTCTGGCTTTTCTAATTCAAACATTTAAAAGTCTGCTCAAATAAAGTGGGAAAATTTACCACAGTATAAAGGGGAGTTCTCAAAGTGACTTCCCTTGAATCAATTCATTGCAAGAAGTTATGAAGCTTTTGGTTCTGTAGTGTGTGTTAAGCAACTCTTAGGGGATTATCAGTAAGATTAATATATGGGTGCATTCTTGCTGAAATGGAATCAATGGGAAAAGTATTAAAATATTTCTGTTCTTCTGCCATAATATTGAATAATAAATAAGCATTAGCATAACTTTAGGAGATTGATAGCAGAAGTTTCTCTTCAATCACAGCTCAACTGTGTCCTGTTATTAAAGTATAGGCTTCTCACAATTCCAACAAAGGTGGCATGAGACTTGGATACTTGGGAAGAAAAAGAACATTAAATCACTGACTCCTTTTTGAAATAAATTGCTGATTGTTGAATGCTTTTAATTAACAATTTCAAAATCAGATAAATAAAAAGTAATCTTTTGAAGATTTTTTTTCTTAGGCATTCAAAAGTAGGTGTATTTTGGCATTCAATGCATAATAATTGAAAATTACTGTATGATTTTAGGAGCGTTTAGATTGGAGGCTGAGCTGGTTGTTCAGCAATGTGGGAGAGATTCTGTTTAATTCCTGTGGACGTGATGTGCAGCACCAATTATAACTCCTGAAGGTATCTTTTCATTCCCAGACCACACATCATGCTATATGAAACCGACATACTGTCTTCAAGGAACAGCAGGGAATAGCGATGTGTTGGCTACTATTTGTGAAGTTGTAAAACTGTAATTATTCAATCTTATATTTATGTGCAATTATTAAGCAGCTTTTGGCTAATTAGCCCCAACTGCTTAAGGAATTTATTCTTCTGATGCCCTTGTATTTGCTTTTGAAATATTTTGATAAGTATGATAATTAGAGAGGGGCATTATACTTGAAGGAAATAGATTGCATTTCAATAATCCATGTCGCACGTCTCTCAGAATTTCCAAAGTTCTGTGAAATATTTTAAAGGGTAGTGAATGATGCTATGTGCAAAAATCAGCTATTTTGCACAGAGAATGATCCCACAAATAGTGTTCTCTTCCAGGAAGCCAGTTGGTGAAAGATAGTACTGGAGCCAATCTTTACTCAGTCTTACATTTATTTTCATGACAAGCATATGCCTCCCAACTCAACCACACCATAGTTTCAATAAAAGTCTCTTTATATGTTCTCATTGTAACCCCAGTTAATGTGCAGCATCTGCATATAATTAAAAACAATTAATCTACAATTAGCAAATAGCAATGAGATGATAAAGCAATTTTTCTTTTGCCCATTCCGCCATTGTAATTGCAGTTTCCTTTAGTTCTCAGCATTATTTATTATAATATCTGAAAGATATCGACAAGAAGGATGAACCATTTATGACCACCTAAGGAAGTTAAGGATGGAAATCAAATTGAAAAAAAAGGCATACAAAGTTGTGAAGATTAGAGGTAGGCCAGAAGATTGGGAAAATTTTAGAAACCAGCAAAGGATAACTAAAAGAAAAATAAAAGGGGAAAATAAATTATGAGAGTAAACAATCAAGAAATATAACAGGCAGTATGAACTTCTACAAGTATATAAAAAGGAAGAGAGTAGCTAAACTAAATGTTTGTCCCTTAGATGATGAGACTGATAAATTAATAATGGGAAATTAAAAAATGGCAGAGACTTTGAACAAATATTTTGTATGTCTTCATCGTAGAAGACACTAAAAGTATCCCAATAAAATTACAAAATCAGGGGGCAAAAGTGAGGGAGGGATTAAAACAATCATTATCACAGATAACAAGTGAGAAGCAAACTTGTGCGACTAAGACAGACAAGTTCCCTGGACCTGGTGGCTTGTATCATAGCGTCTTAAAAGAAGTGGCGGCAGAGATAATGGATGCATTGGTTGTAATCTTTTAGAATTCCCTAGATTCTGGAAAGGTCCCAGCAGATTGGAAAACCGTAAATATAACACCCCTATTCATGAAAGGAGGGAGACAGTTAGCCACACATCTATCATTGGGAAAATATTGGATTCCATTCCTAAATACGTTGTGGCAGGACATTTAGAAAATTATACTACAATCTAGCAGAGTCAACATGGTTTTAAGAAAAGGAAATAGAGTTTGAGAAATTTATTTGAGTTTTTTAATGTTGTAATGAGTAGGTGGATAAAGGGAACCAGTAGATGTAGTGTATTTGGATTTCAAAAAGGCATTCAATAAGGTGCCACACAAAAGGTTCCTGGACAAGTTAAGAGCCCATGGGGATAATGTATTAGCATAGATAGAGGATTAGCTAACGAATAAAAAACAGGAAATTGGGATCAATTCTCAGGTGGGTAAACTGTAACTAGTGGGGTGCCACAGGGAACACTGTTGGGGCCTCAACTAGTTACAATCCATACAAATGTTTTGGATGGAGGATCTGAGTGTATTGTGGCCACATTTGCTGACGATTCAAAGACAGGTGGAAAAGCAAGATGGGAAGGGGACACAAAGGGCTGAATTTTCGGGTCCCACCAGGGGCAGGAGTGGAAGTGGACAGGCAGTTAAAAAATAATGGCACCAGTCTTGGTGTGGGCCAGTTTCACCAGGGTAGGGGGAGGGCGGACCCGCGATCCCACCCAATCCATTACCAAGGCCAAGTAAAATGGTTAAAGAGCCCATTCACAGCTCATTAAAGTGGATATTGTGATTTTCACAGGAGGCACATGGGCTGCATGGGCTGTCTGGGGTGGACCAGCTGAATGGAGGCAGGCACGCAGTCGGAAGTCAGCCATGGCCACCACAGAAAATTAGCTGAGTCCCACGGAACAGTGAATAGCACACAGAGGGAATTGTTCACAGGGAAACAGGTGCCATTGTGTCAACTCGAGTTCCTCAGGGTAGTGTCCTAGGCCCAACCATCTTCAGCTGCTTCATCAATGACCTTCCTTCAATGATAAGGTCAGAAGTGGGGATGTTCGCTGATGATTGCACAATGTTCAGCACCATTTGCGACTCCTCAAATACTGAAGCAGTCTGTGTAGAAATGCTGCAAGACCTGGACAATATCCAGGCTTGGGCTGATAAGTGGCAAGTAACATTTGCGCCACACAAGTGTCAGGCAATGACCATCTCCAACAAGAGAGAATCTAACCATCTTCCCTTGACATTCAATGGCATTACCATCGCTGAATCCCCCACTATCAATATCCTGGGGGTTACCATTGATCAGAAACTGAACTGGAGTAGCCATATAAATACCATAGCTACAAGAGCAGGTCAGAGGCTAGGAATCCTGCGGCGAGTAACTCACCTCCTGACTCCCCAAAGCCTGTCCACCATCTACAAGGCACAAGTCAGGAGTGTGATGGAATATTCTCCACTTGCCTGGATGGGTGCAGCTCCAACAACACTCAAGAAGCTCAGCACCATCCAGGACAAAGCAGCTCACTTGTTTAGCACCCCATGCACAAACATTCACTCCCTCCACCACTGACACACAGTTGCAGCAGTGTGTACCATCTACAAGATTGCGATGGGGGTACGATTCTCAGATTTTGGGCCCAGTGGCGATGAGGAGCAACTTACTCCACAGGAAGGGCAGTGGTCCAGGCATGAGGAGAACCAGCGCCGCAGGAGACCTCTCACCTTGTAACACTGGTTGCCATGCCCTGCCAGTACCCTTCGAAGTCACTGTGGCCTTGAGCTTCTTCACTTCTGGCTCCTTCCAAGGATCAGCTGTGAACCTTGGTGGCATCTCGCAAACGGCTGCGCACCATTACATCTCACAGGTTACTGATGCCCTATTTGCCAGAGCTGGACAGTATATTGAGTTCACAACAGATGGGGCCTCAATGGCACAAAGGGCATTGGATTTCACTACCATCATTGGATTTCCCTAGGTGCAGGACATTATTGATTGCATCCATGTGGTCTTCAAGACACCCAGTGATCAGCCAGTCAGATCCATCTGCAGTGAGGCTTTCCACTCCCACATCGTTCAGCTGGTCTGTAACCACAACAAGAGATTTCCTACATGTGTGTGCTCACTTTCTTGGCAGCCTCCATGACTCTTCCTCTGGCAGTCCAGGGTGCCACAGCTCTTCATGCCACCTCCCAAACTCCATGGATGGATTTTAGGCAACAAGGGATATCTCTTGAAGAGATGGCTACTCGCCCCTTTGGAAGAGCTCGAGTCAGAGGTAGAGAGGTACAACCAAAGCCATTTGCTCACAAGGACCATCACTGAGCAGGCCATTGGGCTTCTCAAGATGCTGTTCCATTGCCTGGACTGGTCGGGTGGCACTCTGCAATACCCTCCAGCAAGGGTCTCCTCCATTGTGGTGGTCTGCTGCGCTCTCCGCAACGTGGTCCTCCAGATAGGTGTGGACCTTGATGATGGTGAGGCCCTGGCAAGACACAGTTCATTGGTGGAAGAAGAGGAGCAGAATGGGGAAGAGGAGGCAGAGGGAGAAGATGCAAAATACCGAGGTGCCCCAGCTGCACAGGAGGTGGCTGAGCCTGGTGTATCACTCGAACATCTCACCAGGATGCTGTGAATGTCAGGGATCATCTGATTCAGTGCTCCTCTTGTGGCCTCGGAGGAGGTGGAGGCAGCTTATTCACCTGTCTTGGCTAACAGCTGAGATGTACAAGGAGGTCTTTTTTGTTGTGGTGGTGCCTGTGGGGGCATCTCCATAGACTGCTGCATCTGAATCATTGCAGGGGCATCCTCCATCACTGGACACTTCACAGATGCTCCCTCTATTGGAGAGGTCAAGGAGGCCAAAGTTGATGATGGTACCCAGTGAGGGGTCGCACCCTCGTCCACTTCAGTGAGACCCTCAGCCCTATCTGGTGTTCAGGATGGCTGTAGGGGAGCAACAGCTGGGGCACAACTGGCATCTCCTCAAAACACCTCTACAGTACCAGTACCACTGACCAGTCAGGATACATAGTGTGGCATGCATCCTGTGCACATCAGTGTGTGGCTCCTGCATGCACTTTAAGTGCTGCTGCATATGGATCTCTGTGAGTTTGGCCATTCTCTCAATGGAGGAGCTCATGCATTCAAAGCAATGAGTCATTCTGGCCCACATGTGGTGTATGGGCTCCACCATTCTCTGCCCATGATCTCACACTGACTCAGGGAACTCTGATGAGTTCATCTGCAGCTGCTGGCCTAGGTAGAGCCTCCTTTCCAGTGACTCCTGAGGCCCTGCCTCTGTGCCCAACTGAGCAGGGCTGTGTCTGTCCTCCATCCTCCAGCTGCCTCTGCATCTAGCACCTCCTCTTGCATACTAGTGCTGTACTCCTCACCCAGTGCCACTCAATCTAACCACACACAAGAACCCATTGAGGTGACTGTATCTGCACTGGTGGACAGTGTGCTTGTAACGTGTGACAGTGCTTCTTCAGAACTCTGCTGTTGCTTCTCTTGTCCCAGTAATGGTGAGGGAGATGGTCTCCTTGGTTCAATGACTGCACTTGTGGGAGACACAAGAACAGATCATGAGAGCTTGCCTTGGAGAGCAAAAGCCTCTGCAATGCTAAGGCTTTCCAATGCAACTCAGTATTTGGTATGTTGTGGAGTGCAAGACTCCCCCTCATTGAACGCATTGCCTCTCTAATCACCATTTCTAACATGAGTGCTCATCTCGCCATGGCCGACTTTCTTATGATCTGCAATCCTGGCTATTTTCACTGCACCCTCTTCCAAAGAAGCATAGAATCATACAATGATTACCGCATAGTTGGGAGGCCATTAAGCCCATTGTGTCCATACCGGCTCTCTGCACCTAGTCCCACTCCCATGCCTTTTCCCTGTAGCCTTGCAATGTTTTTCTTTTCAGATAATTATCCAGTTCTCTTTTCAAGGCCTTGATTAAATCTGCCTCTAACACACTCTCAGGCAGTGCATTCCAGATCCTAATCACTTGCTGCATAAAATAGCTTTTCCACATGTCATTGTTGCTTCTTTTGCCAATCACCTGAAATCAGTGTCCTCTAGTTCTGGATTCTTCAGCCAATGGGTACAGTTTCTCCCTATCTACTCTGTCCAGACCCTTCATAATTTTGAACACGTCTATTAAATGTCATCTTAATCTTCTCTTCTCCAAGGAGAACAAACCCAGCGTCTCCAACCTATCCAAAACCTGAAGTTCCTCATCCCTGTACCCATTCTTGTGAATCTTTTCTGCACCCTCTCTAATGCCTTAACATCCTTCTGAAAATGTGGTGCCCAGAACAGGTCACAATACTCCAGTTGAAGCTGAACCAGTTTTTTTTTACAGGTTTATCATAACTTTCATGTTTTTGTACTCTATGCCATTTAAAAAAAAAGTTCTTTCATGGGATATGGACATATGGCAAGGCTAGAATTTATTGCCCATCCCTAATTGCCCTTGACAACTGAGTGGCTTGCAAAGCCATTAGAGAGAGCAGTTAAGAGTCAACCACATTGCTGTGGGTTTGGAGTCACATATAGGCCAGAACAGGCAAGGACATTAGTGAATCAGATGGGTTTTTACAACAATCAATGATATTTTCTTGGCACCATTACTGAGACTAGCTTTCAATACAAGCTTTTTAAAATTAATTAACTTCAGTAATTAATTGAATTTAAATCCTACCAGCTGCCATGGTGAGATTTGAACCCATGTCCCCAGGGGATTGGCCTAGATCTCTGGATTACTAGCCCAGTGACATTACCACTACAGCATCATTTTGCCCCAGCAATACACACTTCTCTGTTTTAAAATTTCATTTGCAATCTGTCTGCCAATTTCACCAGTCAGGCTTCCTGAAGACTGCTACTATCTGCCTCACAGTTTCCTAAATTTTCAAGCTTCGTGCATCTGCAAACTTTGAAGTTATGTGCTCTATACCGAAGTCTAGGTAATTAATACATATCAAAAAGAACACTGGTCCTACGACCGAGCCCTGGTATTGGGAGGGGGCATCACTGTATTCTTCCTTCCAGTCCGAAAGCAATCATTCATCCCTAGTCTCTGCTTTCTCTCTCTCAGCCAATTTTGTAACCATGTTGCCATTGCCCCTTTAGTCCCATGGGCTTGAATTATTAGTGTGGATGAAACCTGTAGAAAAAAGTTCATGCCAAGAATAATTCGCCAGACACAGTCGATCAACTGAGTACAAGCTTCTACTTGGGCTATTAATCACAGTCCTGCCAAGTCTCATTAATGTCGAGTGTGATTCACTCATCTTGGACAAAACAATCTATTTTAAGAGTCTCGATCTTTTGAAAAGAAACACCTCTTTTTTTGAGTTGTTGGATAGAAAGTCTTATTTTTCTTGGAAAAAAATTCTCTGTCGGTAATGGGCTGTCCAGATTTAGGACATTAGACTAGAATTACTGTACATAAATTCTAAACGTGCAACATTTTGCAAGCAAACTAATGCAACATTTATGTTCTCCTTGTGCATTACAGAAAATTATACCCTTCTGTTAGCATTTTTCACCCATATTCCAATAACTCCCATGCATAATTTGGCTTTCATTGTTAAAATTCATTAAAATCTTTATCATTCGATTTTACATCATGCACTTTGACCCAAAGGTGCAAGTGAGAAATTTGTTGAAAAGACACAAGGCTGTTTCCACACTCAACATGTTATTGAAGTAATCAGGGATAATCATGCCCTACATCTATGAGGTCAGTCGCTGCTTTGGCACAATAGTCAATTTCGGTGAAAGTTGCACCCAAAATTTTGAAAAGTGTTTTCTTCGCCAAAGTTTCTGCTCAGACTCATTTGTATACCACTGAAAGCAAAATCTGCCACGAACCAGCCCAATCAGGCAGCGTTTTAAAACATTTTTTTCAAAATTTGCTTTAAAAAATTCTGTTATATTTAAGAGTGGTAACATGATAAAGTTTGATGAATAATTAATAAATGGGTTTATCACAAAAAATAAGCATTTAAAATCACAGTCTCAATTCATTCATTACCTGTGAGTGACGACTTTAAATTACTGAAATGTCTTATAGAAAATATATAAAACTATATTCTAGTTATATTGGGGTGCAATAGCCAGTCCCTTAATAAATGTTTAAAAAATTATTCTAAATCTTTCAAAATGTCCCAATTAGTGTTCTTGATTCCTAAAAGATCCTGCTTAATTTTTAAAGCCTACTCGGAGACCTATAAACAAGCGCAATTAGTGGAAACTCCCAATGGTGATGAATTCACCTCAGGGGTGTTGATAGTTTTGTGGGCAGGGCCTGTTTCCATCACAATGTTCTTAAAACTATTGCAAAAGATTGCAGAAATTCAAGTTGTGGTGAATGGAATATGTGTTTAAAATTCCATGATCTTTTGCACCAGTTATGCTAATATAGAGAAAATTACACTGAAAAAATGCAATCGAGTGGAAAGTCAAGTGCCTAGTGTTTAGTGGTGAGCCTGACCTCATGTCATGCCTCCATGTGGTGTAATATCTGTGTAACAGGGACCACAATATTATTTGTTTTCAAAAGCAAAATACAGCAGATGGTGGAAATCTGAAATAAAAACAGAGAATGCTAGAGATACTCAGCAGATCAGACAGCATCTGTGGAGGGTGAAACAGAGTTAATATTGACGAGGATGAGAAGATGAGGAACATAATGTGCTAGGATATGTAGCTGGGTAGGTGAGGGGACGTATTAGGTGCACCTACAAGATCCACTTGCATTCTATGTAATGGTTGCACAATTGATCACAGAGCTGTTGGTACCTTCAAGTGCTGTGGCTGAAGAGACGACTTCTCAGTGGGGAGGTGGTCATTGAAATACACTGCCACACTGGACTGGACCTGAAAGCGGAGACTGCCATTGGCAGTGCTCTATCTGTGAGAGTGAAATGGACCAGATCACTGAAAAACTTCAACAGATTTGTTTAAGTTTTAAAGAACAGAAAGCTTTACTCTTAATGCAGGAGATTCTCTTTTCTTAAGATGAGCTATCCATCCTTAGGATATAGCTGCCCCGAAACTACTACAATATCACCATGAAAAGACAGATTTGAATGACATCTTTTTGTGCATTATTTCAAATGCATTAACCCATAAATGATTAATACATATCTAATACATGACCATGGAATTTAATGATTTAGTTTTTTTGGAAAATCAGATATCTTTAAATTCTTTCGAAGCTTGAAACTTTCACGAATTGTTTCAGTAGACGATATTCTAGAACTATTCATCGTGACCTCTTTTCTCTCTTCAAAGCAGCTATATTTACTTATTTTACAAATAAATGCTGAAAACCACTTGGCAATGACATAAAGGTTGCAAACATGCTTCCGAACTTAGGTCACTTTACTTTATATTACTCCTTCTGTTGATTCTTCTCATCTTTTTCCTGCTCCCTATACATTTTTGCTTCTTTATTCAGTGGCCTTTCACCTAAGCTGCCAAAGTCCTTTTTACATTTCACAAGGCAATTGATCAGCACTAGTGTTAGGACCGTGCAGCCGAAGCCACTGAATGGGCCAAATGAGGCAGAGGGCACTTATCTAAGATCAAGAGGTAACAGCTGTGCCTGTCTAGGCCAGGAGGATCATTGTTGAAAGTAAACAACTTAGTAC
Organism: Heterodontus francisci; assembly: GCF_036365525.1. Classification (NCBI taxonomy): domain Eukaryota; kingdom Metazoa; phylum Chordata; class Chondrichthyes; order Heterodontiformes; family Heterodontidae; genus Heterodontus; species Heterodontus francisci. The sequence goes on along the minus strand of NC_090392.1, from coordinate 54,894,598 downwards.
TCTATTTATATTACTTGAATAATGAAGTAGAAACTTATTAATCCAATTGGCATATGATCCTCCAGCAGATTGAAAGACATGGGCCTAGAGTTCAATATCGCTATGAGCTGGGAGCAGAGGGCTGGGGAGGACTGAGGGGAAGGGGTGTGCAGTAGCATGCAGGAAATCCAGAAATCAGTGCAGTGTGTCTGCTAGTGGCTTTTCAATCCAGCCACTGTATTACCATATCATTTCCGGGTTTGCCCGCTAATTAGGCTCAGCAGGCATAATGACGACCCACATGATGATATCAACTCCAGTATTAAAAGGAGCTTTCCAAACATGCAATTTGAAGGAGTTTGGAGTTGGGAACCAAGGGAAGGAAGTGGGAGAATGGAGTCAAGAAGGACAAAGGCTGTGCCTCAGTTTAGCGATGCCTCCTTGGATATGATGCTGAGGCCTTTGAGAACTTGGAGGGATATACTGTTCCCTGGCATGGTGCCATACACTTGCATACAATGTAGAAAGTGGTGCAATGACTTAAGCAGTGCAAGAAGAGACAGCAATGGTACATTCATCTAATGGTATCACGCACCCACCCCCACCCACCCCCAAACCCCTCACTCTGTCTTCTCAAGTCTACTCCAGCACATCACTCCTCACACCAAATTATCTTGCTGATAGTGCAGAGAAGGATGGGCCTATCTCACACACCTATCTGTTTATCTCCAACTGACATTTACCCTCATCCTTATGCAATGTCCTGCTTCATCCATCCTTTCAACACATACTCTAACTTTCACTCATAGGTCTCTTCTTTCCCTCCTTATAGGAGAACAGAGCACAGAACAAGAAGGAGAGGCAGAGAAACAGAGGTGACCCTCAACAGATCTCACAGCTACCAAGTGCAGAGGAGGAAGTGCTGAAAATAAATGGAGTCTTGGCCTAGCTAGCCATCAAAGATGGGGACTCTCAGCTCCCTGGTGACAGAATTAAATATCAGGCATCCAACACTCACTCATGTTGACGATGCCAATAGCGAGTGAAATATGATCATGTGCAAAATGATAACGTCAAACTTCCCTATCTTGACTGCACTCATTCATGCCTTTCATCTCCCACATGACCTTAACAAATTGCACATCAGGTGAATGAGCTGGCCGCAGCTGACGACGCCTCCTCTGAGGAGATCAATCCCTGTGAGGTTGCACTGGCGCAGGACTCATACAGACCATTCCCCAGTTCAGATACTGACATCCAGGGAAAGAATGGCTACATGCATGGAGCATCAAAAGTGTCAATCACACAAGTGCATGCAGGCATTCAAGAATGGCTTGCACAATATTGGCTGAATTTTATCAGTCCTCTAGGGACGGGCTGGGAGGTGGGGGAAGAGGGATAAAATAGTCAGGGAAGGCAGGTGGTGGCGTGCCTATTGCCTTCCTGATGATATTCAATTTTGTCAGGGGCAGGGAAGGCTGAATTTGGCCTTCCCACAAAGAGGCCAATGAAGGCCTCTTCCCACTGCCACTGACATTTTACCAGCAGTGGGCAGAAGGGTGTGTGGGTCAGGGCATCCGCCCCATGGGTTGCCCAGTAAAACCAAATGGGCTCCCTGTGGACTGGGAGTGAGGGACCCTCCTCCATGGGCAATCTGTGGTCCATGGAGGGCCCCCTGTGCAGGGGGTGCCCCTCCATGAACAGTGCCCCCAGCCCTCAATGACCACCCTTCACACCCGCCCCAGCTCACCAGGGCCTGCCAGATTGCCCCGGCAAGCCTGCCTCACTTCCCCGAGGTCCAGGGCTCCAGGTCTTGGGCCTTCTGCTGTACTGGGAGTGGCCACCTCTCCTGGTGGCGCTGCTGGTACTGCTAAGCTGCTGGCCCTCTGATTGGCTGACAGCTCTTGGGGGCAGTATCCCTGTCCTTAAAGGGATGGGGACTCCAGTGACAGACAGTTAATTGGATGACGGCATGGAATTCGACCGAGGATCCAAAACACGGCCAAGGCTGGGTCACCCCCCTGCCTTCTGGCCCGTCACCGAGTTCTCCACTGTCAGGGTAAAATCCAGTTCTAAGAATGAAACTTTAAATAGGATGACTGATATCTAAGCCTTGACTTTTCAGCACCCCACCGATCTGCAACAAAGTAGTCTCCAGCTCATTGCTAGCAGGGAAGTGTTGGGCCTTGAAAAATATGAGGGTGAAAAGGGAATGGAAAGAGAGTGAGGGGTGCTCTGCTCAAAGCAGATGAACATAATCCATTGCTGCCACACCCCCCACCCCTCCCCCCATTCATAGCCCACATGCTGCCTCATGCCCTGATGGCCAAGTCTGCCTCTACACAGATGCAGGTGCAGCAGTTTTTGGCAGGGCCCTCACAGCATCCAAAACCCAGAGGATGTCAGCCAAGAGCATCTCAGGTGTCAGAGCAGGGATCGGAGCAGCCTTTCTCTACATCTGTTGAAGACACTCTGGTTGCATCTGATAGAAGTGATAAAAAAAGGAGAGTAAGGATTTGTAGTTTCATAAGGGTATGCACGTGGATGAGTTACACATTGTTAGAATGTTAAGTTTCTGTTATCTATTTGAATCACATAAATATCCCTTTGCACCGCTTTCCCGTCTTGCCCTTTCTTGCTTGTTGGCTGGCAGGTCACCATTTCAGTTGTGTTTTTTTTAATTCTTTCATAGGATGTGAGCATCGCTGGCAAAGCCAGCATTTGTTGCCCAGCCCTAATTGCCCTTGAGAAGGTAGTTGTGAGACACCTTCTTGAACTGCTGCAGTCTATCTGGTGTAGGTACACCCACAGCACTATTAGGGAGGGAGCTCCAGGTTTTTGACAGAGCGACAATGACAATATAGTTCCAAGTCAGGATGGTGTGTGACTTGGAGGGGATCATGCAGGTGGTGGTGTTCCCATGCATCTGCTGCCCTTGTCCTTCTAGGTAGTTGAGGTAGTGGGTTTGGAAGGTGCTGTCGAAGGAGGCTTGGCGAGTTGCTACAGTGCATCTTGTAGATGGTATTGCGTGATGAATGGAAAGACATGAATTGATGCTGAACAATGGGAGGGCAGTGAAAGGGAGGTTTGGGAGTCATTTGCAGGGCAGCTTTGGGTTGGTGGCATTGGAAGGGACGGTGGAATGGGCAAAATATATTTTTCCTCATGCTTGTTAAATGGATACACAGGTGGAACCTAAGTGAACCTTGCAATAATGTGCATTCCTTGCAGCATATCCCACCTCCTCCTCCCCGTCACCTCACCTTCCTTGTCCTGCTCAGAATTGTCCAAGGAGCCGCTCAGCTCTGTGCCTTGCTCCTGCTACAGGTCCAAACCTTGCTGCTGCACAATTCTGTGCAGAATGCCGCACTGTATGACCATTCTGGAGATCCTAGCTGGCGCGGACTGAAGGGTACCTCCTGATCATCCAGGCACTGGAAATGCATCTTCGGCATGCTGATGGCTTATTCGATGACACATCTGGTGGACATATGGCATTCATTGTAGCACTCCTAGCCTTCATTCCTCAGGTTTCTGAGAGGTATCATCAGCCATGCCTTAAGCGGGTATTGTTACAATCAAATGAGGAGGGGGTCGAAGGACTTCCTTTGCCCTCTCCTTGTTTGACCACAACAGATTTAATTCTTTCTGAAAGTGGATGTACTGGCCAATTCAGTAGGTATTTGATTACTTAGTTACTACGATCATTACAAGAATCAATTGGACAGGTTTTCTTGAGTTTAACAAAGAAAGAGGTTAACTTTATTGTGCCTAAACCGAACTAATGAAAATAATAAACTATGTGCCAACTTTCACTCTCACACACACACTAGAGATTTACACGCACACACACAAGTAGGTTACAGAGCGGGAAAAGGTAGATTGGTTTAGTTAGAGTCCGTAGAAAAGTGAGGGTATATAGTCTGTGGGTTTGGTGATTCGTCTGGCTTCTATCTGAATCCAGTGGTCCTGGGCCTTTTTGTTTGAAGAGGTAGATGGCTGGTTCGGTGGGTCTCGGAGACAGCGATGTGGATGGTTTCCTCCAATGGGGTATCTGATTGTAGCCAAGTATGCAAAGATGGTCAGTTAACAGGCAGGATTTGAAGCTTGCAAGCTGGAATGGAGAGAGAGAGAGAGAGAGGGGGACCCCCTCTTGGGTCTGCACGTGTCAGAGTCCAGATGCTTCTCCTTGCTGCTGCGGAGAAACACAAGCTGAAAACCACGATGGGGAGGGACTTGTCACATGACAATCACTCATTTAAACATGATAGCAGTGTTTTTCTTGCTAAAAAGAACAGGCAGTTCCCTTAAACTTCCTGGGTCTTGGTTCTTGCTGGGGTAAGCAGCCATTTCGTCTCCACCTCACAGGCCTAGCAATGTTTCATACAGTGTTGTCAACTAGGTAGCCATATTAAGCTGCTATCAAAGTCATCTTTTATATGTTCCTTTTTAAATTTCTTTAAGAAAAATATAAATTCAGATCTCCAGTCAGTGGGTTAAAGAAAATTTTCATTCAACAAAGCAAATTGGGCGTGACAGTATCTTTGGTCTCTGAGCAGCTAGCCGGTAATTCTGCTTCCAGGTACGAAAACATTTGGGAGGCTGGGCTGCTGCAGGATGAAAGAATCATGGCAATGTCCCGTAAATCTTGTGCACACTTGCATAAAAATCTTCTTGTGATTGCACTTCAGCTGTACATTGATGGAATGGAAGCCCTTGTGGTTAATGGACACTCGTGGGTGATCTGGGGGTGCCTTAATTACCACATGTGTGCAGTCGATGAGGTCATGCACCTGGGGATGCCAACTGGAGCCACAAATCCAAGCACCTGCTCACTCTAGTTGGCATCATCACAGGCAAAATTCACATAATTGTCCACACCAGCAAAGAAGCCATCAGTTACCTGTTGTGCATTTGTGGTCTACGAGATCCTGTGAAATGTCTTCGGATAATCCCTGAAAGGACCCAGAGGCAAAGAAATTGAAGGCGCTGATGACTTTGACAGTCAATGGGAAAGAATGGCCACCAAGTCCAGCTAGCAGCTGCTCATGCTGCAGAATGTTACAAATATTTGGCATGCCTTGACTCGAAAACTTGAGCTTCCTGGGACACTGGTATTCTGGCACAATGCGAAAGGTTATCTTATGCTTGTAAACCCTAGATGCTGAGTATGGCTTCCTGCGAGCTGCACCTCTCTGCTAATCCTCTCTCTGCTGTGGAGTTACAGGTCTTTGAGCAGCAGACTGTTGCTGGTGCTGCTCCTGATACTCCTGCTGCGGCTGGTATTCCTGGTGCTACTCTTAGTGCAGCTGGTGCTATTCCTGCTGGTGGTAATCTTGTTCTTCATCTGAGATCCGAAGTAACACAGTGTAAGCGGCATCCCATAATGATATGCTTAGAACATGAAAATGCAGATCAGACCCTCTGAACCTCCAAGGTCTAGATGAAATCTCCCAAGTGTGTAAAATTACCTCCCTAGTGTGTCAATTAATCTCCAGTGTGTCAAGTAACCTCTCATTAGAATTACTGTGAACAAACCCTTTCTCACAAGCAGGCAAGAAAGCAGTTGCAAATTCTCAGTACTGAAATGCATTTTTCCCTGCCATGGCTTCAACTCCCTCAATTTTGTCCAAGCAGTAATGGAGCCAAAGCTAAATTCACGTTAATATTGCTGCAATTGACATTTTAAATTACTGAAATTGACAACCCGCCAATCCCAAAAGGGCATTGCTTGCACGCAGCCTAACGTACTGAAGTTAACCGTGGAAGTCAGCGGGTTGAAGCCAGCTTCTCGACAGACTTGTACTTTTCCTGGAACTCACCGCCCCCAACCCTGCAATCTGCTCCCAGACTCACATGCTCCCCCATCCCCCACCACACCCTTGTTAAAATTCCCCCAAGGAATCTATGATCAGACTGGAAGATGTAAGGACCTTTTTGATAGTAACTGACAGTTAAATAGATTCAGATGTCTCCAAGCTGATATTGGCTAATGTTTAGATTAACTGTTTACTTCTTGATAGTGGGTAATTGAATCATGCAGCAACTATAAGCAAGCCAATCAGTCAAAGCAAATGAACATGTCTCAGTAGCATTTTGCCAGTAAACTTTTGGGATATAATAACTAAAGCAAAGGTACACAACACTGATCATGTTTCAGTCAGACTATTAATGAGGCAATATGTAAAATGAAAGGCAAATGTCAGGAAAGCATTGTCACATTACCTTTGACAGAAGATCTTTTTTTAAAAAAACGGTAGAAATTAGAACTAATAATCATAGAAGTTTTCCTTTCTTCCCTAATATGGTTGTCAATAATATTTTGTTAGCTATATAAATGATATATGATGCTCATTGTCAAAGATAACTTGTGCATGGAGTAAATAAATAAATTATTGGTTTTCTGTCTGTTAGAAAAGTCTCACTGCAAAAATGCCTTCAGTTCATGAACAATACAAAGTCACTTAATAATCATCTACCTTTCATTACTCCACAGATGATTGTTGCCCATCCATTGCCATAGGGTTTCTACTGCAACACACCATCATTCTGCAGTAGGACAGTGATGATACCCACATCAATGAGATATGTGGTGAAGGGGAGTGCAACACAATCCCTCAGGACAAGAGGAGAGTGATGGATGACAGGACAACAGAGTTGAAGTATGTTTTAATTATTTTGAACTAAGTATGTTCAAAAAGGCACATTTTATTTCTAAAGAGATATCATTAGAGTTATCATGCTATTTTTGACTTGGAGAGGTTTTAGTTTTAAAAAAACTGTTTGTTTCAATCTCACAAGCATGAAACGTTACAAACTAAATGGTACAATTTTAAAGAGCGTAGGAGCAGAGAGACCTGAGAATGCACATACACAAATCTTTGAAGGTGGCAGGACAAGTTGAGAAGACTGTTAAAAAAGACACATGGGATTCTTGACTTTATAAATAGAGGCATATGGGGATAAATTGGATAACCACAAAAACGGAGGCAGGGATCACAATGCACAAATAACCTGTGCCTTTGATTGAAATGTAGACAAGATGCCAGCTTTGTGCTGCCTGCTCATTATCATGATTTCTACAAATAGATGGCAATTCCCATGCAGTTCATTTGCTGCATGCATCAGGGAGCCCAATGAATGCCCAGCGCTACTTAAAGCCAGTCTGCATTACTTAAAGGGAAACATGGCACAGAAAAACAGGCATCAGCAAAGAACCGGAGGAGTTTTAACACCCATGGAGGATATGTTGCTAGCTAATATAGGAACGGCCATTGCTGAGACCATGGCCACTGGTGGGGCTGGAGCGATCATTGATCAGTGTAGCAGCATGCCTAATCATCCTTCTCTCATCCCATTTCTCTGTCATCCTCTAATCTCTTTTGACTGAGAAGCTGCTGATAATGTAAGTATACACTCCTTACTTAGTCCTCTCCCCTCACCACAATCGTCCCTTTATCCGCTTTCCTTTCAGGTATCCAAGAACTAGAACCTTCCCAGTCAGTGGAGTTAAAAGAAGGAGTTCAAGGTGAAGAGACACCTTTACACCCGCAGCCACCAGCTGAGATACTGACACTGCACTATAGAGGAGGGACTTACCTGGTTAGAGTATTTTTTTTCTGTTATGGTGCACATAAGGTTAAAAAAACAGTTTCACTCACAAAAAATAGCCTAATTTGTTTTTATACATGTAAACCCAACAAGACTTTTGGGCAAAATCTCCTGTGGTCCTGCTATGCCAATGCAAGTGGGAAAGAGCAGGATATTTGTCCCACCATTGTTTACAACCCAACCCTTAGGCCAGGGTCAGTTGTATTTCTGGAATTCATTTGGGTTCTGACACCATTAAAGGCACTGCTGGCAACTGCTTCAGGTTCGGTCGGGGAGTGAAGGGAATAGAGGAATAAAGAACTTACTGCAGGGTATTGCTTTAGTGTAAATCTCCCATACTGTCTCAGGAAACATTGCAAAAAGGTATTTTAGATTGCTAGTGTTTTCTAAAGCTCATTTTGATTACATTGCTGAAATTGGCCTTCTGCATTTTATGTGTATCTGAAGCCCTTAGCAGCATTAAACAATGAGGACATGCAGGTCCCTTGTGCTCAGTGTTGCTAGGGTGAAATGACAGGTTCTTGTCATAGGGCTGCACATATATGTATTATACTAGCGCTTGTAACTCTGATGGTTAGATAAAGGGCAGGGAGCAGGCATAACCAGGTCCCAACTTAAATTTTGTGTCGATTGTATGCAGGAAATTTGTGGTCTTTTATTTTTGTTTCCGGTACCTGAGGCAGGAAAAACCATTTCAATTCAAATAGAAGCAACTTGTGCATTTATATGTTTATTTGGCAGGCTTTTTTGAGTTTAAGGGATACGTACTTAAATTTCCTTTACCCCAGGCAAACTTTCAAAAGTATTTCCATGCCTGTGCTGTTCACATTACGTAGTCTGTCTGAACCATTCGGGAAATATAAAGATCAGACACACTCTATTGAAAATCAGCAATAAGCCACCGTGTAAAGGTCAATATCCGGGGACCATGTGTCTGGCCCAGTTTACATTGCCGTTCAGTGTAGCAGATGTGACTGTTTGTTATTGTTCTGTCTTCTCAGGAGAAATGGCAACGCCTGTAACGTTCTTAAATCTTCAGTGTTTCATTTCTTCTGTTCACATTCATTTACTGTTTAATAAATCTGTTTGGCAGTTTATAGCCTAAGCCACAGTTGAGTGAAGTGCTTATTTTACCACTTTCCAAAGTTGAGGAAGACACCTTGAAGGCACTTGATATAAACAGTAAGTCAGAATACAATAACGAGGATTTTCTGTTCAATTTCTGAGCTTGCTACCTAAATATTGGATGAGTAAAGACACACTTTAGGACATAGAGAGGAAAACTCACCTATCGGTATGGGTGGAACCTGAGATAACTAACTGGAGTAAAAACCTGAGATGATTCTGGTGTTCAAGTTAAGTATAAGTTTAGGAATGAATATTGATTAGTTTATTATTGCCCTGTAATCTGGAATAGACCCTGCTCACCATAACAGCCAAATGTTCTGAAACTGGCTTAAAGCTTTTTGCTTCCACTAACGTGCCTAGAAGTCCATTTGAATTGTGAATCACTCTTTGCATGAAGACCTTGCCGACCTGTATCCTGAATGCCAAATTTGAACATGAGTTCTCTTGTCCGAACTTCATGACATATTTCAAAGCGGTATTCCAGTTTGTCTTCTCTATATCACTTACTATTAGTTTGCTTTATTTAATAGCACTTCTGGCTCCAAGTCAGAAGCTTTTCGTTCCAATCCTCCATTGAAGCTGCTGTCCTTCAGATTAGAAGTTAAAATAAAGCTCCATCTGCCTGTTCCAGTGTTTCAGCTGGATGTGCTTGACTAACTTGATTAAGTTTTTGGATGAGGTGACAGAAAGAGTGGATGAGGAGAGTGCAATTGATGTTATGCATATAGACTTTCAAAAGGTGTTTGTTAAAATACCACTGATTGAGTTTGTTAGCAAAATTGAAGCTGATGGGATAAAAGGGGCAGTCGCAAGATGGATACAAAATTGGCTAAGGAATAGAAAACAGAGGCACAGTGGTGCAGTGGTTAGCACCGCAGCCTCACAGCTCCAGCGACCCGGGTTCAATTCTGGGTACTGCCTGTGTGGAGTTTGCAAGTTCTTCCTGTGTCTGCGTGGGTTTCCTCCGGGTGCTCCGGTTTCCTCCCACATGCCAAAGACTTGCAGGTTGATAGGTAAATTGGCCATTATAAATTGCCCCTAGTCTTGGTAGGTGGTAGGGAAATATAGGGTGGGGATGTGGTAGGAATATGGAATTAGTGTAGGATTAGTATAAATGGGTGGTTAATGGTCGGCACAGACTCGGTGGGCCGAAGGGCCTGTTTCAGTGCTGTATATCTAAATAAATCATAAATCAGAGTTGTGGTGAATGGCTGCCATTCAAACTGAAGGGAAGTATACAGTGGTGTTCCCCAGGGTTCAGTATAGGACCACTGCTATTTCTGAGATACATTCATAATTTAGACTTGGGGGTACAAGGCACAATTTCAAAATTTGCAGATGACATGCAACTTGAAAGTAATAGTAAATAGTGAGGAAAATAGCAATAGACTTCAAAAAGATATATATAGCCTGGTGGAGACACGGTGGATGAAACTCAACAGAGAAAAGTATGAGGTGATACGCTTAAGTAAAAAGAACGAGGAGAGACAAGATAAGCTAAATGCTGAAATTTATAAGAGGTTGGAAAAAGAGAAAGATCATGCGTGTTTGTGCACAAATCTTGAAGGTGACAGGACAGGTCAACAAAGCAGTTAATAAAGCATATGGGAGCCTGGGCTGTATAAGTAGAGGCATAGAGTACGAAAGCCAAGAAGTTTAGCTAAACCTACATAAAACATTGGTTGAGCCCCGCTGGAGAGTTGTAGTCAATTCTGGGCACCGCACTTCAGGAAGAAGAACACAATTGCTTTGGAGAAGGCACAGAAGAGATTTACTGGATAAATGAGGGTTGAAGGATTTCAGTTATGTGGAGAGACTAAAGAAGCTGGTGTTGTTCTACTTTGAGCAGAAAAGGCTAAGAGGAGATTTTATAGAGGTGATTAGAGTCATGAAATGTTAAGATAGAATAAAGAAAGAGAAATTGTTTCCAATCGTGGAAAGGTCAATAAGCACATTTAAAATGATTGGCAAAAGATCCAGAATGACATCAAGTGGTTGGGTTTTGGAATGCCCTGCCTGATGGGATGGTGGACACAGATTCAACAGTAGCCTTCAAAAGGGAATTGGATAATTACTTGAAGGAGAAAAATTGCAGGGATATAGGGAATGAGTGGGAAGAGGAACTAAATGGATTGCTCTTTGAAAAGAGCTGACAGAGACTTGATGGGCCAAAAAGCCTCCTGTGTGTACTATTTTATAATGCTATATTCTTAAAAGAACAAGGAGTTATCCTACTATCCAAACCAACATTCCTTCCTCAGTTACTACCAAAAAACCCCACAGATTATCTCACTCCTGTTTACATAGAATTTACAGCACAGAAAGAAGTCATTCAGCCTAACTGGTCTTTACCGACCATTTCACACTACCAGCATATCCTTCTGTACCTTTCTCCCTCATGTACTTATCAAGAGTCCCCTTCAATGCATTTATACTTTTTGCCTCAACCATTCCATGTGGTTGCACATTCCACATTCTCAGCACTTACTGGGTAAAGAAATTTCTCCTTATTGGGTTTATAAGTGACTATCTTATATTCTTTGCTCCTAGTTTTGGATTCCCCATAAGTGGAAACATCTTCTGTATGTCTATTACAATTTTAAAGACCATTATTGGGCCATACCTCAGTCTTCTCTTTTCTAAAGAAAAGAGCCCCACCCTCTTGATATTTGTGGGGCCTTACTATGCACAGAATGACTGCTGTATTTGCCTAAATAATACTTTTGGATAATTAATTGTATGTGAAGTTCTTTGAGATGGTCCTTAGAGATGTGATAAGGTGCAACATAATGCATGATTTTCCTGCTTTTTTCTTTATAAGTCTTGTACAATGTGTAAAATTCCTGGCTTTCTTTGAAACTGAAGCATTTCAATTGCTTCATCAAGGTTCAGCCCTCTGACACTAGGGTGTAAATCTTCATAGTCCAGGCAGGTGGCAAAGCAGTTCACCCTCCAATGGAACTTTTCAGAATATCATAGGCCCGGTTTCTGAAAATGTAAATTTGGGGATTAGTCTTGAGTCTCTCCTGTGCACAAGTTTTAAAGCTTCAATATTTCTCTTATGTTTTGACAATTGAAAAATGGATATCATATTAATTTTTTAAAATTCACTCACAGGATGTGGGCACTGGTGGCAAGGCTAGCATTTATTGTTCAGCTTTAATTGCCCTTGAAAAGGTAGCGGTGAACTGCTGCAGTCTGTGTGGTAAAGTTACATCTCCATTGGTGTTAGGTAGGGAGTTCTAGGATTATGACAGAGCAATAATGAAGGAACAGTGATATATTTCCAAGTCAGGTTGACGTGTGAGTTGGATTAGGAACTTGCAGGTAGTGTTTTTCCATGCACTTGCTGCCATTGTTCTTTTAGTTGGTAGGTTTTGCAGGTTTGGAAGGTGCTGTTGAAGAGGCCTTGACGAACTGCTACAGTGTATCTTGTATATGGTCATACTGCAGCCATGGTGTGCCAATGATGGAGGGAGTGAATGTTTATGGTGGTGGATGGGTTGCCAATTAAGTGGGTTACCTTATCTAGTTGTTGAGCTTTCGAGGAGGTGACGACTAGGTGTGTAGATGAGGGTAAAGCAGTTGATGTAGTCCACATGGACTTCAGTAAGGCTTTTGATAAGGTCCCGCATGGGAGATTGGTCAAGAAGGTAAGAGCCCATGGGATCCAGGGCAATTTGGAAAATTGGATCCAAAATTAGCTTAGTGGCAGGAAGCAGAGGGTAATGGTCGAGGGCTGTTTTTGCGATTGGAAGCCTGTGACCAGTAGTGTACCGCAGGGATCAGTGCTGGAACCCTTGTTGTTTGTAGTGTACATTAATGATTTAGACGTGAATATAAGAGGTATGATCAGTAAATTCGCAGATGACATGAAAATTGGTGGAGTCGTAAATAGTGAGGCCTTAGATTACAGGATGATATAGATGGGCTGGTAAGATGGGCAGAGCAGTGGCAAATGGAATTTAATCCTGAGAAGTGTGAGGTGATGCATTTTGGGAGGACTAACCAGGCAAGAGAATATACAATGGATGGTAGGACTCTAGGACGTACAGAGGGTCGGGGGACCTTGGTGTACTTGTCCATAGATCACTGAAGGCAGCAGCACAGGCAGATAAGGTGGTTAGGAAGGCATATGGGATACTTGCCTTTATTAGCCGAGGCTTGGAATATAAGAGCAGGGAGGTTATAATGGAGCTGTATAAAATGCTAGTTAGGCCACAGCTGGAGTACTGTATACAGTTCTGGTTGCCACACTATAGGAAGAATGTGATTGCACTGGAGAGGGTGCAGAAGAGATTTACCAGGATGTTGCCTGGGTTGGAGCATTTCAGCTATGAAGAGAAACTGGCTAGGATAGGGTTGTTCTCCTTAGAGCAGAGAAGGCTGAGGGGGGACCTGATAGAGGTATACAAAATTATGAGGGGCATAGATAGGGTAGATAGGAAGAAGCTTTTTCCCTTAGCAGAGGGGTCAATAACCGGGGGCATAGATTTAAGGTAAGGGGCAGGGGATTTGAGGAAAAAAAAATTTCACCCAGAGGGTTGTTGGAATCTGGGACACGCTGCCTGACAGGGTGGTAGAGGCAGGAACCCTCACAACATTTAACAAGTATTTTGATGAACACTTAGAATGCCGTAGCATACAGGGCTACGGGACAAGTGCTAGAAAATGGGATTAGAATAGATAGGTGCTTGATGGCCAGGACGGACACAATGGGCCGAACGGCCTGTTCCTGTGCTGTATAGCTTTGACTCTATGATCTCCAACAACTACAACCATATTCCTTGGTGATGGGTATAACACCAGCCAATGGAGAGCTTTCCCCCTGATTCCAATTGACTTCGACGTGTGGTCTGCCCAGACATTTTTAACTCATAAACAGTAATTATTATCACTACGTTAAATCCTTAGTTTGAAAATTACCTGATTGCCCAAACTGCATCTTTCTGTTTTGTAGTAAGTGGCTTAGAAATAAGTATATTTTATATATGAATATCTGAACTATCTGAGTCCATGCTCCTGACGAAGAGGTGAGAAAAGCTAAGCCAAAATATATTAGGAAACTATGGATGTGCTCACCATGAGTTTCCATCCTTTTAAAAAAAATTATTTTCTCTTTGAATCTGGACAAAAATGGCAAGACTGAGTGTCCTGTGCTGGTGGGTCTTCTTCCTTCTAATCACAATTGTATAGCTGAGTGGATTGCTGGCCACTTTTGAGGGCATAGAGATCACCTTTCGATCAGACTGGGTATGACACAAGTGAGACATTTAGATTTTTAATGATGGAGAAACAATTTTCATGAAGATTTTGTTCTGACACAAGCTCACAAATTAGCAGAATTCTTGAATTCAATTCTAAAACTTGCTGCAGTAGGATTTGAACCAGCAAACTCTAGATTCCAAACTTCATACATGAACAGCTACACTACTGTAGCTGTAACCATTTTTCCTGTCCATTATAAAGGGATGGAATTTCATCTTCTAAAATGTTTCCAGTGAACACCTGGCCATTGATGTTCATTGCCGGCAGCACGTTCAAGATAACTTATCCTCATTTTCTGTCACTGATCATGTCTCGCTGGGATATGTGACGAATCAGCAATTTACATGGTCTGCTGTTTTAATCAAATTTCATACTTGGATGGGAGTTTTCAAGAGGCATGATTCCCTACTGTTCGTAATTCAAACGATGGTTTTCCATTTTGTGTTTGTCACTTTTCTTCTAAAATGATCAAGTAGAGGAATTTGAGCCCATTGCTTACTGATTTTTCCAGTCAATTTATTTTGATGTAATATTGCATTGGGTCCATTATGTGAATGAGACAATTGTGCTGATTTAGAGGCATTAGAGTCTTTGCAGTGTAGTTAATTACCCTTAACTCCTTTAAATGGGATAGAAAAATGGATTTCCCCACATCAGTCTCTCTACTGAAAAGGCTATTCTTTGGAGTATTTTGAATCATGTTTATTAAAATTCATTGGAGGTCATCAAGATACTTAAAATATCTGTTGCTGTAAATAATCCATACTGTTACTCTGGGTTATTTTAATAAGTAGCAATTACTTTAAAAGAAAACAACTATTAACACATCTGAGGGATTCTTCAGATATTTCTGAGCCCCAATTTTAAATATTATCCAAAAATAACTCCTCTAATCTGAAACCTATGGGCTTTATTTATGAGATATAATTAATAGTGTCCTAATTACCACTTTCCTATAGGGCTCTAGAGAAGATGTAGCCAAGGATCGAACTGATTCACTGAAAAGTACCCTGGCTTAATAGCTGAAGGCTCTTTACTGGGCAGTTAATGAAGAAGCCCCCAAAGGGCTCATCTGCCTAATGGAAGAAAGAAGGAATAAAATCTTATTAAAAATTATTAAAGCTAAGTGCCAATGAAGGAGGCCATTCAGCCCAGTTAGTTCATCCTTTTATCCTAACTTACAAATCTCCACAGAACATGTTGAATGATTCCAGAATTTTGGACTCCAATACTTTACTTTGGATTACTTCTTCTTCTCTTCTTCTTTGGCCTCCTTGCCTCGAAAGACAATCTATACGCGCCTAGAGGTGGTCAGTGGCTTGTGGAGCAGCGCCTTGAGTGGCTATAAAGGCCAATTCTAGAGTGACAGACTCTTCCACAGGCACTGTAGATAAAATTGGTTGCTGGAGCTGTTACACTGTTGGCTCTCTGCTTGCACTTCTGTCTTTTTTCCTGCCAACTGCTAAGTCTCTTCGACTCATCACTTTTTAGCCCTGCCTTTATGGCTGTCCGCCAGCTCTGGCCATCACTGGCAACTGACTCCCACGACTTGTGGTCAATGTCACAGGACTTCATGTCACGTTTGCAGACCTCTCTAAAGCGGAGACATGGGCGGCTGTTGGGTCTGATGCCAGTGATGAGCTCGCTGTACAATGTGTCCTTGGGGAACCTGCCATCCTCCATGCGGCTCACATGGCCAAGCCATCTCAAGCGCCACTGGGAATGTTGGCCGCCTCGAGGACTTCTGTGTTGGAGATATGGTCCTGCCGCCTGATGTCAAGGATTCTCTGGAGGCAGCGAAGATGGAATGAGTTGAGATGTCGCTCTTGGCTGACATACGTTGTCCAGGCCTCGCTGCCTTAGAGCAAGGTACTGAGGACACAGGCTTGATTTTGGGTTACTATACCAGGGATTCATGATAACTTTTGTGAAGTATTGTCTTTTGACTGGACTTGATCTTTTTTTGTAACTACGTCTATTTTCCTGCCGTTGTGGTTTAGTCCTCGAGAGGAACCATTTCTATTCCATTTACTCTACAGTCCTGTCTTAAATGCCATTTTCCAAGACTGAAGAATCCAAGTTTTGCCAACTTTTTTTCTCATAACTCAACATTGATGCAAGGAATCTCAGTGTCCTCCTTTTCATTGCTTCCAATATTTAGCTGTGACCAGGACTGAACACAATGTTCAAGGTAGTGCCTGACCATAATACAGCCTCAGATTTAAACCCTGCTGATTTGGCAGTATTATGGCTCAGCATCTATTTGCTTTGTTGATTGCAGCTCTGGAACAACTGGGCATGGTTAGTAATGAGCTTGCTATCTCTCCCGTAATTAGTTTAACACTATTCATTATGCTTTCCACTTTTATTTTCAATGTGTAAGGCCTTCCACTTATCTGTGCTGCATTCCATCTGCCATAGTTCTGCCCACAAATATCGCCCAGGTATTTCAGTAATTGTTTGACCCCAATCAAGCCTTCAGCCATTCAGTGAACACACCATAATGCTGTTGATACATGAAGTGTAATCATGAAAGCATGCAAGAACAGTACAAGCAAGAAACTGATGCTATGTGCAGATGTACTCAATTTTTTTTTTAAAGAATTAATTCTCAGAATATGTGCTTTGCAGGCAAGATCAGCATTTATTGCCCATCCCTAATTGGCCTTCTCAAGGACAATTTAGGGATCAGCAATAAATGCTGGGCTTGCCAGCGCCGCTCACATCCTATCAACGAATAAAACAAATGCCCAGGATTGTTGTGCTTTATGAACTGCTTTGGTGGACCTTCTGTTTGATATAATTGAATGGTTTGATAGGTCACTTCAGAGAGCAGTTCAGAGTCAACCATGTTGGTTTGGGACTGGAGTAACATATAGGCCAGACAGGCTAGAAGTCATTAGTGAACCAATTGGATATTTACAACAATCCAGTAGTTTCAGGTTATTTTTACTAACACCAGTTCTTTATTTCTAGATTGTTTCAAAAACAAACACATAAACTAAATTCATATTTTCAAACTGGCAGAGTAGGACTTAAGCTCATATTCCCAGGATTTCGAATCCAGTAACATAACAATGACAATATACATGCATGATAATTTGCTTCCAACAGGCACTATAATTTTCTTTAGTAACTGAGAAGGACTGACTCAACAAAACAAAAGCAAAATACTGCAGACGTTGGAAATCTGAAATAAAAATAGAAAATGCAGGTCTGACAGCATCTGTGGAGAGATAAACAGAGTCAATGGGAGGGAATTTTATCCTCCCCCCCGTGATGGGTTTGGAGGCTTGGAGAGCATAAAATCGGTTGGGATGGTGGTGGGGGCGGGGAGGGGGGGGTGTAGTTCCCGCCACCATCCCATACTACCTCTGCCAAAATTTAGTTCGGGGTGAGAATGCCTGAGCAGCCTCCCCAGACCACCGCCAAAAGAGGCCCTTAACTGGTCAATTAATCCCCAATTAAGGGCCTCATCCAGCTGCTGCTGCTGCAATTAGCCCTGCAGTGGTTGTCCCTGTCGTTACACGGAAAGAATGGCACAAAAAAGTGCGGGCTGCTTCTGGCTCCAGGGTGGAGGGTAGGGTCTCTCGTTAAAAGGCACTTAGTGCCTGAACGAGGGACCTGGCAGCGGGAAGAGGGAACCCCACTGAGAGTCACTACCCTGCCCTCGCTAGCAACCCCCTACATCCCCTCCCCTTCGACCCCCACCCCGCGAGATCCCTCCCTCCCTGACCTACCTATGGCCTTGGTCCTGTGCCACTCCTGGGCCTCCAGTAGGTGCTCCCTCAGTTGCTATCATCACCTCCACATTGGCGCTGCTCAATGGAAGAGATGCCAGCCTCTGATTGGCCGGAAACCCTCCAAGGGCGGGACCTCTGGTGACAGGCTCCTTGATCCTATAGCAGGCCTGTTGCTTCCCACTTAAGTGTCTGACTGGCACTAGATTCGGCAGGCCTTCCAGAAAAGAGGCGACGGAGGGTTCTCGGTGTCAGTTTTTCTGGATGTTGTGATCTCCATTGCCAGCATAAAATCCCAGTCAACGTTTCAGGTCTGTGACCTTTCATCAGAACATCAGAAGGACTGACTGTTCATGCAAATACAGAATTGAGTGGATAACACTTACACAAATCAAAATGGCTTTCCCATATCATCAGTTTGTCGCACAATGTGGGTAGGGGTTGGAACACTGGTATTAATTACCATAGGTCATGGCGTATAAGATGACCCCAGTTTTCCAGACCCAAAAATCATGTTTTTGCAAATATTTGGCATATAAATCAACCCCGCTCTTCAGCCATTACATGCTATACTCACATTAGTAATCAGCCTCAATTTTTCGTCACACAAATGCATGTTTTACTTACCTTATAAATGGGTGCAAGGGATCAGCAGGCGATACGGGCTGTATTGCGAAGATGCTTGGCAGTTTAAGACATGCGCACACACAGCAGACTCCACATGGCGAATGACGAACAGAATTGGCTCCACCAGCCAAACGAATTAAGTATGAAGCTGGTTTCAAGCTAAAAGTTATAACATTTTCTAACTCTTCAAATAACTGTGCTGCAGCGAAGGCATTCGGCAATAGTGAAAAACTGGTGCAAGAATGAAAGAAAAAGGAATCTGTCCTGAAGAAGATGCCCAAGACCAAATGTGCCATGAGCATAGGGACCAGTCACTGGCCTGATCTTGAGAAGCATGCACCGGAATGGGTATTGGAAAATTGTCAGAAATGTTACATCGTCACCAGAATTGCAATGCATATATATGCACTAAAGTGGGCCAAATCAAACCCTGAGTTTAGCAAAGATTTCAGAGAAACAGCTAGTTGGTGTAGTCGCTTTATGGCACAAAAATGTTGAGTGTTGCAGCAGAAGAGCAAGATTGCTCAGAGACTACCGAAAGACCTCGATGCCAAAATGATCAGTTTCCAGTGATTCTTCATCAGACAGCAGCAAAAACACTGATTGTGGTTCAAGCTATCTTAGTAGAATTCATTTATTGAGTAATTGATCGGTCAGAAAGATCTGGTTTGTTTCTTGTGATGAGCTATTTTAATTTAATATGAATTACTGGTGTTTTTTTTTTCACATTTCAAAATGGCGACCATGCACACCGGCGGATCACATTTTATACTCGGCATATAAGTCGAACCCCGTTTTTTTGGAACGTTATTTGGAGGCTTCAAAGGTCGACTTATACGCCATGAACGACAGTATGTGCCTGACATTAATTCCCAAAAAAAGACAAGGTTTGTTTCCCATCTTGTTTTGAAGGTAAGCCAATCGTTGTTCTCAAATTTTTATCTCATGAGGCAAACTATGGTGGGAGTAAAAAATAAACAGAGTCTCTCATTAGAAACGTTGTCATTGCAAAGTTCTGATTAACACAATTCTCTTCCTCTTTCCCAGTGGACACTCCATTATAGTTCAATGAGAAGCTCAAAATTTCAATGAAATGCACAACCTATATGATGAGCCTTGACTAACTGGCAGTGAAATAACAATCAAAAGTTACTTAATTTTCAGTTGTATTTGATAAATGGTCAATTAGCTTACTATTAGGATCATTAACATTTAAAAAGAAATATGAGTAAAGGACATAGTAATTAGGGTGTTACTTTACATTCTGTGCTTTCAAATAACAGCGTTGTAATATTTAAAGAGAACATCTTTGGTGCTTTTGAAAGCCTGTTCCTAGTAACCTGAACAATATGCTGCCTCTATTTTAACTGTTTTTTATGATTCACATGATACAACTATGACTTTAATGTGAAAAATACATTGATGATCTTGGATCACATTGCTTATTGATTCAATTAGTCGACCTTTTGATTGGCCAGAAAGATCTGGTTTGTTCCTTTGTGATGACCTGTATGTTCAATGTAGATGTGCAAAGTCAACAGACTTCTCGGCTAATACCTTACAACTATAGACGTGTACTTTGTGATGGTTGCCTCATGTTCCCAACTGTATTTATGCATGTATTGTTTGATTTGTTTCAAAAAGATCAAAATCTGTGTGTCCTCTTGCTCAAGTGCTCATGCCCTTTCCTTGAGCATGAGAGAGAGAAAGTTGGAAAAGCTATTCAGTCCTGAGGAGCATCACAGTCAAGCTTAATCCTGCAAATATTTGAAGTGGACTCATGCAAACTTCCAACAGGAGTCACAGATAGCAAAATGGGACATTAGGAGATTCTCCTTCCCCCTCATTAAGGAACACCAATTAAACACCCCAATTCTATTAAGGCTGAAAGCGGATTCTTCAACACAGACCAGGCATACAAGTTAGTCATAGAGTCGTACAGCATAGAAACAGGCCCTTCGGCCCACTGCGTCCGTGCCAACCATAATGCCTACCATTACTAATCCCACCTGCCTGCATTAATTCCATATCCCTCTATGCCTTGCTCATTCAAGTACCTGTCCAGATGCCTCTTAAATGTTGCTACTGTTCCTCCACCACCTCCTCAGGCAGCTCATTTCAGATACCCACTATTCTTTGTGTGAAAAATTTACCCTTTGATCTCCTTTAAATCTTCTCCCTCTCACCTTAAATCTATGCCCTCTAGTTTTAGTCACCCCTACCATGGGAAACAGACTCTGGCAATCTACCCTATCTATGCCTTTCATAATTTTATATACCTCTATCATGTCCCCTCTCAGCCTCCTTTGCTCCAGGGAAAACAGACTCAGCCTATCCAATCTCTCTTTATAACTCAAGCCCTCCAAACCAGGCAACATCCTTGTGAATCTTTTCTGCACCCTCTCTAGCTTAATCATATCTTTCCTGTAGTGCGGCGACCAGAACTGCGCACAGTACTCCAAATGCGGCCTAACCAACGTTATATACAACTGTAACATGACGTCCCAACTCTTGTACTCAATGCCTCGGCCAATGAAGGCAAGCATGTCATACGCCTTCTTCACCACCCTGTCTACCTGTGTTGCCACTTTCAGGGAACTATGTACTTGCACCCCAAGGTCTCTCTGCTCAACAACACTCCCCAGGGCCCTGCCATTCATTGTATATGACCTGCCCTGCTTTAACTTCCCAAAATGTATCACTTCATACTTGTCTGCGTTAAATTCCATTTGCCAATCCCCCCCTTGCCCACTTTCCCAGTTGATCTATATCCTGTTGTAACCTTAGACAACCATCTTTACTGTCCACTATACCACCAATTTTGGTGTCATCTGCAAACTTACTAATCATGCCCCCTACATTCACATCCAAGTCATTAATATATATGACAAACAACAGAGGGCCCAGCACCGATCCGTGCGGCACACCACTGGTCACCGGCCTCCAATCTGAAAAACGACCCTCCACTACAACCCTCTGCCTCCTATCACCAAGCCAATTTTGTATCCAATTGGCTAGCTCACCCTGGATCCCATGTGTTCGAACCTTCTGGACCAGCCTACCATGCGGGACCTTGTCAAAGGCCTTGCTAAAGTGCATGTAGACAACGTCCATTGCCCTGCCCTTGTCAATCCTCTTGATCACCTCCTCAAAAACTCAATCAAATTCATGAGTTATGATTTCCCACACACAAAGCCATGCTGACTATCCTTAATCAGACCTTGCCTTTCCAAATGCATATAAATCCTGTCTCTCAGAATCCCTTCCAATAACCTTCCCACCACTGATGTAAGGCTCACCAGCCTGTAGTTCCTGGCTTATCCCTGCTGCCCTTCTTAAATAAAGGCACAACGTTAGCTACCCTCCAATCTTCCGGTACCTCACCCATGGCTAACGATGATACAAAAATCTCTGCCAGGGCCCCAGAAATCTCCTCCCTTGCTTCCCATAGCATCCTAGGATACACCTGGTCAGGCTCTGGGGATTTATCCACCTTAATGTGCTTCAAAACCTCCAACACCTCCTCCTTTGTGATTTTGATATGCTCCAGGATATCGCTGTTCCCTCGCTTGAACTCACTAGCTTCCATGACCTTCTCCGCGGTAAATACAGACAAGAAGTATTCATTTAAGACCTCACCCATTTCCTGTGGCTCCACACATAGATTACCACACTGATCCTTACGGGGACCTACTATCTCCCTAGCTACCCTTTTACTCTTAATATACTTATAGAATCTTTTAGAATTCTCCTTTATCTTATCTGCCAGGGAAATCTCATTGTCCCTTTTCGCCCTCCTAATTTCCTTTTTAAGTGTACTCCTGCATCGCCTATATTCCTCGAGGCACTCGCTTGATCCCAGCTGCCTATACCTGACATATGCCTCCTTCTTTGTCCTGACCAGACCCTCAATATCCCTCGTCAACCAAGGTTCCCGAAACTTGCCAGCCTTGCCCTTCCATCCAACAGGAACATGCCTGCCCTGAACTCTTCCTATCTCACTTTTAAAAGCCTCCCACTTGCCAGACGTCCCTTTACCTGTAAACAGCCTCTCCCATTCAACTTTTGAGAGTTCCTGTCTGATGCCAGCGAAATTAGCCTTTCACCAATTTAGGACTTCAACCTGAGGACCAGTCCTATCCTTTTCCATAACTATCTTGAAGCTAATAGAGTTATGGTCACAGGTCCCAAAGTGCTCCCTCACTGACACATCAACCATCTGCCCAGCCTCATTTCCTAAGAGGAGGTCGAGTGTAGCCCCTTCTCTAGTAGGGCCATCCACATACTGCTTCAGAAAACTATCCTGGACACACTTCACAAATTCTTCCCCATCTGATCCCTTAGCACTAAGACAGTCCCAGTCAATATTAGGGAAGTTAAAATCACCTACTATTACAACCCTATAATTCCTACACCTCTCTGTGATTTCCCGACATATATGCTCCTCCAATTCTTTCTGATTATTGGGGGGCCTATAGTATAATCCCATCAAAGTGATCACCCCTTTCTTATTTCTAAGTTCTACCCATATGGACTCGCTGGACATTCCCCCCGGGATATCCTCTCTAAGTACTGCCGTGGTGTCCTCCCTACTCAATAGTGCGACTCCCCCTCCTCTCTTACCTCCACCTCTGTCACACTGGAAGCATCGGTACCCCGGAACATCCCTTAACCACGTTTCCGTAATAGCTATAATATCACAATCCCATGTACCGATCCAAGCTCTGAGTTCATCTGCCTTACCTGTAAGGCTTCTTGCATTAAAGTAAATGCAGTTTAGCCTACCAGACCTTCCACACTCCCTGTTCTGCCCCTCCCCAGCCTGCCTACTGGACTTGCTTGCTGTAACCTCTACGTTTGCCTCAACTTTCTATCGGAGAGACTACTACTTTAGGTCCCGCCCCCCCGCCAGACTAGTTTAAACCCTCCCGAGTAGTACTAGCAAACCTCCCCGCAAGGATATTGGTCCCCTTCAAGTTCAAATGCAACCCGTCCCTCTTGTACAGGTCACTTCTGCACCAGAAGAGATCCCAATGATCCAAGTAGCTGAAGCCCTCCCGCCTACACCAGCTCTTCAGCCACGCATTCATTTGCCTTATCCTCCTATTCCTATCCTCACTTGCACGTGGCACAGGGAGTAATCTTGAGATTACAACCCTAGAGATCCTGCTTTTTAACCTTGTGCCTAACTCCCTATATTCACTTTGCAGGACCTCATCTATCTTCCTGTCTATGTCGTTAGTACCAATATGGACCATGACCTCTGGCTGCTCATCCTCGCCTTTCAGAATGTCCTGCAGCTGCTCCATGACATCCTTGACCCGAACACCAGGGAGGCAACATACCATCCTGGAGTCTCGTTTGCGGCCACAGAAACGCCTATCTGCACCCCTTACGATAGAATCCCCTATCACTATAGCTCTTCCACCCCTTTCCCCCCCCCTGCTCTGCAGCAGAGTCCTCCATGTTGCCATAAACTTGGCTGTTGCTGCTTTCCCCTGGGAGATCATCCTCCCCAACAGTATCCAAAGAGGTGTATCTGTTTGAGAGGGGGATGGCCACAGGGGACTCCTGCACTACCTGTCTGTGCCTACTATTCCGTCTGGTGGTCTCCCATCCCTTTTCTGCCTGTGCAGCCATTACCTGGGGTGTGACCACCGCACTAAACGTGCTATCCATGATGTCCTCAGCATCGCGGATGCTCCACAGTGAATCCACCCGCAACTCCAGCTCCATAATGCGGGTAGCCAGTAGCTGCAGATGGATACACTTCCTGCACACTTGGTCGTCAGGGACACTGGAAGCGTCCCTGATTTCCCACATAGCGCAGGAGGAGCATATCACGGGGCTGAACTCTCCTGTCATGACTTACCCTTAGATTAATTAATTACTCCTTTAATTAAAAAATACTAATTACACTAGGGGCCCTGTTCTACCCACTACAATCTAAAGTCCTTAATAAGCTACACTGAATAAAAAAAAAACACTTTAGTAGTACTCACCTTATCACCAGAGGTTTTTTTTCAACAAAAAAACTTTCCCCTTATTTTTCTTTAAGATATTTAAATACACTAACAGCAGTGACTCACCAACCAATCAGCTTGCAGCTCTCCCCTGACGTCACTGTTGGCTTTTTTTCTTTTTTTTCAAAACTCCGGCGTTCCGGAAGAGCTCCGCTCTGCTCCCGGAAGGTAAGAGACTGGGCCTCGATCCTCGGGGTTGATTTATAGGCTCCACTCTCGACATTCTTCCCACAGGTCTGCTCCGCTCCACTCCCGGAAGGTTGGCCTGTATAGCTCTGTATCACTCCACACAAGTGGATTGGTGCATTGAGACCTCAGCTGATGTTCATTATGTTTTAATCTTTTCTAAGGATGCTATTTTATCACCCTTTGGAAATTTATAATAAAACAATATGAGCAATATGGTATATGGAAAGATTTCCCCTGGTTCCACTCTATAACAGTTCTGTGTTGACATTGAAGGGCCAGTTTTATGAATACACATGATTGGTGGTGAGCCTTCCCCACTGGCCATGCTTACAGGAAATTGTGGGCATGCTAACCATTTAAAAAATTAATGAACAGAAAGTGGGCCTTCTGATTTCCCAATATACCTGTCAGACGAGGATTCCTTGCAGTAGCACACAATGATTATAGAGAAAGTAATGGGACTACAGGTAGAGAAATCTCCAGGAGCTATTGGTGTCCTTTCCAGGGTATTAAAAGAAATAGGTGAGAAAATTGCATTAGTCATAGCTTGCCAAAGCTCTTTAGATTCAGAAATTGGAAAATTGCAAAGGTCACTTCATTGTTTAAGAAGGGTGGGAGAAAATAGTTAGCTGCAGACCTGTCAATTTAACCATCAGTTGGGAAGTTACTGGAATCCATCATCAGAGATGACCAAGGACTTGGATAGGCATCTGTTAATCAGAGAGTCATGTCTGACTAACTAGTTGAATTTTTTGAACTGGCCACTAGCATGGTTCCAAAGGAGCGTGTCTATGGATGTTGTTCATATGGACTTCCAGAAGGGCATTTCATAAGGCTAATGGAGTGTTGGCCTTTACATCAATGGGACTGAAATTCAAAAGGTGAAAAAGTGGTTGTTTAGTTACCTTGGTCAGATCCCATCTGGAGTACCGGGTTCAGTTTTAGGCACCAAACCTCAAGAAAAAGATATATGGGTCTTGGAAAGGTTACAGCACAGATTCATCAGAAGGGTACCAGGACATAAAAGGGCTACATTCCAAGAACAGGTTGCATAAACTTGGCTTATATTTCCTTGAGTTTATAAAGTCGAGGGGGGATTTAATCATCAAGGTTTTTAAAATGATTAAAGGATTTGATAGTTTCTCTATATGTGCCCTATTTCCTCTGTTGGGGAAACCAGGACAAAAGGGTGCAATCTTCAAATTTTCACTGGGCCATTTCAGGGCAAGATCAGCAATCACTTTTTCATACAAAGGATAGTGGAAATGTGCAATTCATCCACTGCCAAAGGCTGTGCATGTTGGGTCAATTGAAATTTTCAAGACTGACAATCAACAGAAATTTGTTCAGTAGGAACATCAAAACATATGGAACAAAAACAAGTAAATATAGTTGAGGTACACATCAGCCATGGTCTACTCAAGAGGCTGAGTAGCTAAATGTTCCTTTCTATCTCTGACGTCGTTCCATCTACCCTAACATTGCCGAGATTCATCTAATTGGGCACTTTCCTCAGATACAACCATTTTGTATTGTACTAAGAGTGAATACATCAAAATGTCTCTTTTTGAGCTGATGAAACCTCAGTTAATGCATTACAATTGATATGTATCTGACAAGAAACTATGAGACGTGCATTAAAATATGACAATGTGCTTTTTAAAATTATGAAGTAAATCAGCACCAAGACAGTTTATATACACATGATGGATTAGCATGGATTTATAATTTAAAAAAATACATTTTGATAAACAGAAGTTCATTGATGAAGATTTCTGGTAATCCATGATTATCTAATACCTCGGTTAAAATTTTAACTGGCTGTGCAAAGCCAGAGGACCAGCTGCATTGGAACATTGTGTGTATTTGATACATTGTGGGTATAATTGGTGTAGGTGGGGGAGCTTGACTGAGAAGGAAACTGTTGTTTGGAACTGAAGACAAGTGAGGCAAACAGTCTACCTGATATGACCAGGAGAAAAAGACAGTTGTGGACCTAGGAGTAGAGGATGGGTGACTTGTGATTGAAACTGACATCATTGTGAAATGGACTGAAAATATGAAAATCTATCTGAATGATATTAGTGAGCGTAGAAAAGGATCGTTTTTTTAACATTTCTGTGAAAGCTTATCTTTTTGTATTTTCATTTGATATGAATTGATTCAGAATTTGGTGAAACAGCCTAAATTTTAAAACACAAGCCAGGCTGATCATTGTGCTGATTCCAAGAAACTTTTTTCCTTAATCATCGTCAAGCTTTCTCAGTGATGTGTACTGCACTACTGAAAATTGGCCCAGTGCATAAAAATGTAGCTTGCGAATGGATTTATTTTTTATTTATTTAATAGCTGGAAATCCTCCGACGATTTACAGAGTTGTTCAAGTGACATTAATCCTAATTTCTTCTGCCAATTAGTAAATTAATAATATACCTTCTAGTATTTGTGTCTGCCAGATTTATCATAATCATCATCAAACTGGACAATTAACCCTTTCAGTAGCTCCATTGAGTCACATACCGTTTTTTCTTGTTTCAGAATTCTAGGACTGAATGAGAAAAGAATAGATTTACCTCAAGTTTAAACAACATTATAGACAGTTCAGCCCCCGTTTCCCAAATTCCATCCTTAGTCTTTTGACTGATGCAGTCACTCTCCATCCGGCAGTTGAACTGGCACATGATCAGACACTGATTGTTAAAGGAACATCTCCAACCTATACATTAAATACATCATCTGTCACAGGCGAAGGTGCCCAGCAGAAAACTGTTTATCCAAGAATCCTTCCCCATGCATGGGAAACTTGAAGTGGAGGCATGCATGATGGTAAGCCAGAGGCATCACTCTATAGCTGTTTATGATGCATGCCCTTTCTGCAGTCATATTAAGATAATTTTCTACTTGTGCCACAGGCACTACAGATTGGAAGGATGCCATTCAGTTCATCAAATCCATGCCAGCTCTTTGCCACGCCAATCAAAACGAATCCCATTCTTCTGCAGCCGCCCTAAAGTCCTGTATCAACCTTTTGGTTCAAAATATTTGGAAATGAAATTCCCTGGCCAGGAATCAAATCCAGGAGACAGATGGAAGCCTTCAGTCCGAACCATTTGACCACAAGGGGAGACGTGGAGATGGTAGATCCTGCTTCATTATCTGAAACAGCTGATCCTCAGCTTTATTCTCAACAATATTCAGCTTTGCTCAGCTTGTATACTGCAAGAATTCACAAGACACAAGTAGAAAAAATTGCTGGGCCAGGTTTCTCCAACTACTTTTTCGTATTTAACTGTTTAGTTCACATAGTAACAGGAGTAGGCCATTCAGCCACTTGAGCCTGCTCTGCCACTCAGTTGCATCATGGCTGATGTGTAGTTCAGCCCCATTTACCTACCTTAGTTCCGTATTCCTTAATATAATACCTAATTAAAATCTAGAAATCTTAATTTTGTCATTTTTGATTGACCTAGCCTCAATAGCATTTTGGGGGAGAGATTTTCAGAGTTCCTCGACCCTTTGCATGCTTCCTGACATGACTCTTGAATAGTCTAGCTCTAATTTTAAAGCAATGTCCTCTTGTTCTGGACTCCCCACCAGGCGAGATAGACAGAGCAATCTATCTATCCCACTGAATCCCTTAATCATCTTAGATCTTCCATTAATCTTCTATACTTAAGGGATTACAAGCCTAGTCTGTGCAACCTGTCCTCATAATACAAACCTCTAAACCTTGGTGTAATTTTGGTGAATCTTCACCGCACCAGATTCACTCCAAGGTGAATATATCCTTCTTGAGGTATGGTTTCCAGAACTGAACGCAGTACCCACTAGGTGACTATGGACTATGTCCATACGTTGCTTACTGTTTGGATGGAAGCTTCTGCAGCCATTAGCACCACAACCCCATGCACAACTGGAGACAAGTCCCACCACAGTCCCATACACAACTGGAGACATGCCCCACCACAGTCGCATACGCAACTGGAGACATGCCCCACCTCAGCCCCATACACAACTGGAGACATGCCCCACCACAGTCGCATACACAACTGGAGACATGCCCCAACTGGAGACGTGCCTCACCACAGTCCCATACACAACTGGAGATATGCCCCACCACAGTCGCATACGCAACTGGAGACATGCCCCACCTCAGCCCCATACACAACTGGAGACATGCCCCACCACAGTCGCATACACAATTGGAGACATGCCCCAACTGGAGACGTGCCTCACCACAGTCCCATACACAACTGGAGACATGCCCCACCACAGTCCCATACACAACTGGAGACATGTCCCACCACAGTCGCATACACAACTGAAGACATGCCCCACCACAACACCAGAGGTGCCATCTTTTAAATTAGATATTGAACTGAGATCTCATTTGCTCTTTTAGGTGGGTGTGAAATATGCCATGGTGCAATTCAAAGAAGAGCATTGAAGTTCTCTTGGTTTCTTGTCCTTTAACCACCAGCAGCAAAAACTGGTAATTTTGTCTTTCATCTTATTGTTGCTTCTAGGACTTTGCTCTGCACAAACTGGCTGCTGCATTTGTCTACAATGCAGCTATCACTTAATTGGCTATATATCCTCTCAGTAGGACTGGAATTAGGCCTGACATGGGCTAAGCCAGAAGACAGTTGGGAATGAAAACTTTGATTCGGTGTGCAAATTTGAGTCCTTATAAGGTGCCTTGTTTTGTACCTCATTTCTTTCTAAATGGTTATATTTATTTCCTACTTTCATTGTCAATTTTTCACCCACCTTTGCTGAAAACAATGACTCAAATTGCACAGTGGTTCTATATTCTATGGTAGGCATGTTTCCTGAATTATCCTGGAATATTTTTGCCGCCAGCTTATTCTGCCATGAGGTGCATTCCAGACAAGTCAACACAAATTCACAACCTAGTCGGTAGGCACCACTGGATAGCAAGCAGGAGTAGGCAATCCTGTTGGATGTTTTTGTTTCTTCTCACTCATCTGGGAACTCTGAAGCCAATTAGGAAATCTCTGTGCTACTCCCTCCAGCTGAGATCAACTAACTGAAGAAACCACATTGAACCTCAGGCATTTTATTTTGTCTGTATGACTCAGAGTCATTTGGTGTAAACTTTTCTGACTACAAAAACCATGCTACGTTGCAATATTGTCAGCTAGCAGGAAAAGACACTTTCAACTCATACTGAAAAATAAATGTGTTAAGGGCCACAGTCAATAGGAATTGCATACAAGCCCTATTTGTATGAACACACAACATTGCCTCAAGCCCAGAATGTTTTAGTGAATGATATATTCTTTATTTACAAGTTCTAATGTTCCCACTTACTTCGATTAAATTGTTGATGTTCTTCTTCCTCACTAACCATCACATAAACAAGATAACAGGTAATACATATCCAGTCAAAACAGAAATATTTAAATGGATAAAAGTGACTGAAATATTACAACTACCTGAAATTAATGTTATCAATGACCAAGCCTTATTGTGGTAAAATATTGGCAGGCTACAAACTGTAGTAATTTATTTCTGCCAAAGCATGGCAACAGCTGCTGAACTTTGACACGTTCACTCACCCATTCTCAGACCTGTCACAGACATGATGGCTGCACTTCTTGAGGTAGATTTAATCCAACAAAGGTAATAAATAAAAAGAGAAAATTAGGGCTCATTGCTTTGCCTGACACTCATGTCCTTTTCTGAGATAATTCACTGCTATCTGCTACCTAATTTTACGGAGCTCATCAGCAAGGCCACAATTCCTGCAACAGAACAACCTTCCACATGCAGGCTTTCTACTCTTAACACCATGTCATCAGGCAAATTCAGAGTAAATTAGGCTAATGAACTGGCAACCCTCAATTATCACTTCTAAAAAAGCTGTGATTGTTTAGGTTCATTCATATTTAATTACTTGTCTCCTAAATTAGTAACTAAATACGACAACACTTTGTCACTCAGGATGTCAAGTGTAGCTTGTGTCATGCTAGGCCCCCACCAGCCAAGAATGAGACACATTAATTTTGTCATGAACATTGATTTTTAACTGTTGCTGGAGCGAGGAAATGACTTGTTAAAAAGATCAGCCAGGGCTGGAAAACACATTTGCATATTAATAGACAGTATTTGGAAGGACAAAGGACCATTCCCCGACACATTCAACTCACAATGGATGTTGATCACCAGACAGTGATGGTGTGGGGAAGCACATTCCAGAGCCTGCTGGGGTGATGCAATCCACAGGGGCCAGGATTGGTTAGACCAGCTGGTCATATGACAAACTGGCTGTTCCAAGGATTCCTTTTGATGTGGCCAGAGAGAGTTTGAACTGAGAAAGACTGTTTATTCCTGGACTGAAAAGATCTC
Source organism: Heterodontus francisci (assembly GCF_036365525.1). Classification (NCBI taxonomy): domain Eukaryota; kingdom Metazoa; phylum Chordata; class Chondrichthyes; order Heterodontiformes; family Heterodontidae; genus Heterodontus; species Heterodontus francisci. Next base: position 54,863,661 of record NC_090392.1, on the reverse strand, counting down.
TCCTGTCTGCTCCTATCTCTTTCTCACAAGCCACTGAATCCATATGAACCCCAAGAGAGAAAAGTCTCCCTCAGTGAACAAGGTTTAAGATACTGGGCCCCAACAAAAAGCAAGAACTACCTACAATCAAGGACTGTACAGTGAGCTTGAAGAACTGTAACAAAAACTCTTCAGATATTGCCTCAAACTTTTCCACTTTATTTTTCTTCTGCTCTTTTCTGTCTCTATTTGCATGTGTGTATCGCATACGCATGCTAGCGTGGGCACGTTGTGTATCCGTAGGCGTCAACTGAATTAGAGTTTAAGTTCAAGTTTAATAAATTTCAACTTTTCTTATTTAAACCTAAAAAAACCTGTTTGTGCTGGTTTACTTGCCTTATAATTGGAAAGCAGTGAACAAGGATTCAACAAGGGGGAGCTAAAAACATGGTGTGTTTAAAATTAAACCCTGTTACAGTAAGACCAGGTGAAAGCTGAAAGGGAACCCTAGACCTCTTACTCACTGGGTAGTAACAGAAATTTGGCTGCTGGCATCCTGGAATTAACCCACAAACAAATGAGAGAAATTGGAAGTGGGAAGCCAAATTGTTCGCAATCAAAAAAGAGCAAGATTTTAATACAGGTTTTCTTGTGGTTGTGTGTGCTTGAATACTAACATGTCTGTGACTGAAGCTAGTAGCTCCCCAAGCCAGGGTGAAGTAACTTGGGATAAGTTAAAAGCACTGTCTATGGAGGAGTTGAGGAAAATGGCTGAACAGTGTGGGAGCACTGTATGTGGCAAGGCTAGAAGGCTGGAACTCCTAAGACTAGTGGCTTGCCATTTTTTACTTGAATCTGAAGATGCAGAAACAGGGTTAGTAGTAGACCATGGCAGGGTATTGCTAGCAAAGCTACAGTTGGAACAGAGTAAACTTGAATTAGAAGAGAAAGAAAGAGAGAGAGAGGAAAAAGACAGCGAGAGGCAGGAGAGGGAGAAAAAAAGAGCATTCCAGAAGGAACATGAAGAAAATAAAAAGCAGGAGAGGGAAAGAATATTCCGGAAAGAATATGAAGAAAGATAGCTGAAGCGGCTTGAGTTAACTAGGGGGTGACAGAGCATGGCCAATATAGAGGAGCGTAACTCAGGGCTCAGAATTTTTAAAACCAGCTCAACTAATTCCAAGAGTCAATGAGGAGGCATTTTTTTGTGTCCTTTGAGAAACTGGCAAGGCAGCTAAAATGGCCAGCTGAGACCTGGCCTCTCTTACTGCAAAGCAACCTAACTGGAAAATCCCATGAGGTTTATTCCCTGTTACCAGACGAGAGTTCATCAAATTATGAACTGACCAAAAATGCTATCCTCGGGACATATAAATTAGTACCTTAAGCCTGTCACAAAAAGTTTAGAACCCTCAAGAAGCAAACTAATCAAACTTATCTGGAGTTTGAAAGAAATAAGCAGCTGGCTTTTTACCAGTGGCTGAGGTCTCTTAAAGTACAGTTCAGCTTTAAGAATCTCAGAGAAGTAATTCTGTTAGAGGAATTTAAACACTCTCTCCTACTCTCCATCAAAACCCATGTAGAGGAGCAGCGGGTCCAGAGAGCCTGGCAAGCGGCCATTCTGGCCGATGAGTTTGCTTTAATTTAAAAGTCGGTTTCCCAGGGGAGAAGCTTTCCTAGTCACCCAAATCCAAAAGGGACAAAGGATGGGAAGGTGATAGGAGCCCAAGCAGAGCTGGGAGATAAAGGAAAGCAGGAGACACAGGGGGCACTCCTCTGGCCAAAAAGGAAGGTGCGGTGAGCAAGAGTGAGACCCAGAGACCTGTGTGCTTCCATTGTAATAAAGCAGGGCATTTAAAAACTGACTGCTGGAATCTAAACGGGAAACCGGGAGGGTTAATCAGGGCACACCTGCTCAGTGAAGTAGGGAACCTGATGAAAAGCACAGCAGAACAAGCTGTGGCTTTAACTGCAGTAAGAGTGAGACCACGGCTGCAAGTGCAGGAAAAGTCAATAGGATTCCTGAAGGTTATCAGGGTTTTATGTCTGAAGGGAAAGTAACCCCTTGAGTGGGGCAAGCAAGCCCATAGTAATGCTTCGGGACACAGGGGCCACTAGATCCCTTTTACTGGGAAAAGGCCTGCCCTTTCCCCCGGAGAATGCAGTGAACACCAGAATGGTGGTGAATGGTATTGGAGGGCATCTAGAGGCGACCTAGTTTTGGGACGGCGACCGTAGGGATTGTCCCTAGTTTGCCTGTGGACGGGGTTGATCTACTCACAAGTAATAATCTGGTGGGGATGAAGATGGTAGCCTCCACAGTAGTGAAAGAAAGACCGCAGGAGGTCAGAGAGACAGGGCCGTGGCAGGAGACGGTCCCCTGCAGAGTCCCTGAATGTGTAGTGGATCAGGCCATGATCAAACCAACTCCCCAGAGAAGACTGAATTGGCACTGTAGGAAGATGACCAGGTCTGTCTGTCTCAGACTTTGTTTGGAAAGTTAGGAGACCCAGGGAATGAATTAAATGGATTTTCCCTAAGTGAAGCTCAGTGAGCCAACCCAGTATTGTGAGAGTTAGCATAGGCTGCCCAGTCTGAAAGTGAAGCAGAGGGAGTCCCTGATTGCTACTATTTAAAGAATGAGGTACTGATGAGGAAATGGACTTCTCCTCACAGACCTGAGGGCAAGGATTGGGCAGTAGTTTACCAGTTAGTGGTGCTGCAGAGGTACTGGAGAGAAATATTAAGAAGGACCCATGAGACTACATTGGCTGTACATGCCGGTATATGAAAGACCAAAGCCCGCATTAGAGAGCAGTTTGGCTGGCTAAAACTCCACAAAGATGTGGTGGAGTACTGCAGGAGTTGCCAGGTTGAGGGGAAACCCCAACCTACAGTGAAAACTGCATCCCGAAGTCCTGTACCGGTCTTAGGAGGACCCTCCAGCAGAGGCTGGTTAACTGTAAGAGATCCTTGCCGAGAACAAAAAGGGACAGGCAGACACAACAGGTTAGAAAGGGAAGGGGAAAAAGTGACCAAGAAGGCAAGTTAAAGGAAGTCCTGGAGGAATTCTGGATGAAACCCCCTACTATACATTCAGCCAACACCGGGAAATGTGAAAAGTTAGACCCCATGTAAATCCTATGTAATGCAGACACCAGAAGCACCCCACCAGAGTTTCTAACAGCATTTACAGGAACCAGCAGAGACAAAGAAAGACCTCTAGAGAGCAGAGAAACTGTGAGAGTGATGCTTCATTTAGTTGAAGTGCTACAGGGGAGTGCAGTGGAGTCTGCACAAATACCTGCAGGCAGAAGTGCCCTCTGGGACAAAGGGGAGATTAGCAAAGAAACTGCCTGCACAGTCAGAACCAAAGAAAACCACCTACTCCCTCAAGTCAAAAGCTTTTGAATGACCCAGCAAAGCACACTGAAGGAGAGTTCAGGATAGACCTGCCCACTAGTGACTCTCCTGGAAAAAAAATTACCTCAGCAGGAACAAAGACCCTAGGCAGCTATGGAAATGGGCAAACAGAAGAGAAATTTCCCCAGAAAAGAACTACATGTTTATTGGGATGCCAAAAAGGAGGTGATTTTGATATGTTTTAGGAATTGTGAATGAATGAGAGAAATGCACAACACAGTGCCACACAACAGACTTCGAAGCAAACTTGTAGCTCGTGGAATAAAAAGGATGGTAGCAACGTGGATACGACATTGGCTGAGAGACAGGAAACAAAATGTGGTGGTTAATGGATGTGTTTTGGGCAGGAGGAAGGTTTGCAGTGGAGTTCCCCTGGGATCAGTGTGGGACCCTTGTTTTTCCTGATATATATATTAATGACCTAAACATTGGTGTACAGGGCACAATTTCAAAGTTTGCAGATGATACGAAACTTGGAAGCATTGTGAACTGTGAGTAAGATAGTGTAGAACTGCAAAAGAACATAGACAGGTTGGTGGAATGGGCAGACAGGTGGCAGATGAAGTTCAATGGAGAGAAATGTGAAGTGATTCATTTTGGTAGGAAGAATATGGACAGACAATATGAAATAAAGAGTACGATTCTAAAGGGGTGCAGGAGTACAGGGACCTAGCTGTATATGTGCATAAGTCATTGAAGGTGGCAGGACAGGTTGAGAGAGCGGTTCATAAAGCATACAGTATCCTGGGCTTTATTAATAGGGGCATAGAGTACAAGAGCAAGGGAGTTATGTTGAACTTGTCTAAGACACTAGTTCGGCCTCAACTGGAGTATTGCATCCAGTTCTGGGTGCCGCACTTTGGGAAAGACGTGAGGGCATCGGAGAGAGTACAGAAAAGATTCACGAGAATTGTTCCAGGGATGGGGAACTTCAGTTATGAAGATAGATTGGAGAAGTTAGAACTGTTTTCCTTGGAGAAGAGAAGGCTGAGAGGTGATTTGATAGAGGCATTCAAAATCATGGGGGATCTGGACAGAATAGATAGAGAGAAACTGTTCCCATTCGTGAAAGGATCAAGAACAAGAGGGCACAGATTTAAAGTATTTGGTAAGAGAAGCAAAAGAGACATGAGAAAAAATCTTTTCACGCAGCGAGTGGTTCTGGTCTGGAATGTGCTACCTGAGAATATGGTGGAGACAGGTTCAATTGAAGGAATTAGACAGTTCTATGTAAAGGAAGAACATTCAGGGTTATAGGGAGAAGGCGGGGGAACGGAACTGAGGGAATTGCTCTTTCAGAGAGCCAGTGCAGACACGATGGGCTGAATGGCCTCCTTCTGCACTGTGATTCTGTGAATTTCACATTTTGCAAATGGTGAAGAAATGCGAGTAAACCAAGGTTCTGAAATTATGTATAAGATAGTAAACCTGAGGATTGGAAAGATTTTAGAATACAGCAAAGGAGGACAAAGAAATTGATAAGGAAAGGGAGAATAGAATATGAATGTAAACTAGCAAAAATATAATAACAGAATGTAAAAGCTTCTATAGGGACATAAAAAGGAAACATCTGGCTAAGACAAATGTGGATCCATTATAGGCAGTCATGAGAATTTATAATGGGGAATAGAGAAATGGCAGAGAAGCTAAATGATTACTTTGTGTCTGTCTTCACTGAGGAAAATACAAGAAATCTCCCAGAATTAGAGATCCAAGGATTAGTGGGAATGAGGAATTAAAGAAAATAATTATTATAAGAAGGTTGTATTGGAGAAATGAATGAGGCTGACGGTTGATAAGTCCCCAGAACCTGATATTCTACATCCCAAAGTCTTGAACGAGGTAGCTAAGGAGATAGTGGATGCATTGGTGATCATCTTCCAAAATACTATTGATTCTGGAGCGGTTCCTGCAGATTGGAAGGTTGCAAATGTCACCCATTATTTCAGAAGGGAGGATGACAGAAAACAGGGAATTACAGACCTGTTAGCCTTATATCAGTCATTGGGAAAATGCTCGTATCTATTCTAAAGGATGTGATAAATGGACATTTGGATAATAATGGTCTGATTGGGCATATTCAGCATGGATTTATGAATGGGAAATCATGTTTGACGAACCTGTTGGAGTTTTTTGAGGATGTACGAACAGAATTGATCAAGGGGAGTTGGTGGACGTGGTATACTTGGATTTTCAGAAGGCTTTTGATAAAGTCCCCCACAGGAGGTTGGTTAGCAAAATTAAAGCACATGGGATAGGAGGTAATATACTGGCATGGATTAAGGATTGGTTAACAGGCAGAAAGCAGAGAGTAGGAATAAACGGGTCATTCTCGCGTTGGTAGGCTGTGACTAGTGGGGCACTGCAGGGATCAGTGCTTGGGCCCCAGCTATTCACAATATTTGTCAACGATTTGGACGCGGAGACCAAATATAGTAGTTCCAAGTTTGCAGATGACACAAAACTAAGTGGGAATGTGTGTTGTGAGGAAGATACGAAGCGGCTTCAAGGGAATTTGGACAGACTGAGTGGGCTGAATTTTATCGGCGCGCTGTGAGAGGGCGCGCTTCCGACATGGAAGTGCCGCCGCACAGCCCCCATGATATTACGCATGGGGGCTGATTTAAATAGAGGAGGCGAAGCGACCGACCTCAATTATGTGGGGGTGGCCGCCGGGTCCCCAGCAACAGTGTCCAGCGCCACCATGCAAGCGCCGGTGCCATTTTTAAGGGCTTTAAGTCCTGAGCAGAGACTTAAATTGTCAAAGTTACAGTAAATGTGATTTTATTAAATAAATAATTACGAGATGGAGGCTCTTTCCGAACCCCCACAATGGTCTTCTCATTGCCTGATATTAGCAAAACTTACTTTATTCCCTACCCAAACTTCCCCCTGCAACATTCTAACATTTGGCCTTCAACCCCTTCCCACCATCCCCACAGCCAATAAAATGTGCTTCTGTTGCTCCCCCACCCCTCCCGCCCTGAAAATGTTATTCCTCCCCCTCTCCACCAGTGTCTCGCCTCGGAACTCGGTATGGAGTTCCGAAGGCACGCGAGCTGCGATCAGCGGCCGTAAAATCGGCATGGGATGGCTGCCGCCTCCTGTTAAGTTAATTTACATCTTATTATTGTTCATTTAAATGTTTAGATGAAGGCCCCGCTGCTTGGCGGCTAGGTGGGGCCCGCACCGAGGTCCCTCTGCTGCCAGTAATATGCGATGGGCCCTTCTTGACGTCCGGGGTCAAGGTGGGCCTCTGCCTGCTGAATTTCATGGGCCCCCCTGTTGTGACCCATGGCATCAAGGGGCTGGTAAAATTCAGCCCAGTGAGTAGGCAAGAACGTGGCAGATGGAATATAATGTGGAAAAATGTGAGGTTATCCACTTCAGTAGGAGGAATAGATGTGCAGAGTATTTCTTAAATGGTAAGAGATTAGAAAGTGTAGATATACAAAGGGACATGGGTGTCCTTGTCAATAAGTCACTGAAAGCAAACATGCAGGTGTTGCAAGCAATTAAGAAGGCTAATTGTATGTTCACCTTTATCGCAAAAGGATTTGAGTACAGGAGTAGTGAAGTGATCCTGGATCACTGGGTCTGTTTCTGGCGAAGGTGGGACCTGTACAAGGTGGATGGGTTGCACCTGAACCGGAATGGGACCAACGTCCTTGCTGGGAGGTTTGCTAGTGCTGTTGGGGGCAGTGGGGGGTTAAACTAATTTGGCAGGGGGATGAGATACAGAGTGGAGGTACAGTAGGGGGAGATGCACAGCCAAATATAGAAAAGAAAGTCTGGAAGGCAGAGCAATATCGACCTTATAAGGCACAAGCGAATAATGCAAGGCTGGATTGCATCTATTTTAACGCGAGGAGTCTTACAAATTAGGCAGATGAGTTGAGGGCGTTAACACATAGGAATATGTTATTATTGCTATCACAGAGACATGGTTGAGGGAAGGGCAGGACTGGCAGCTCAATATTCAGGGATATAGAATCTTCAGGCATGACAGGGGCTTGGGGGGTGGGGGAGGTGGGTGTAAAAGAGGGGGTGGCGTTGCACTATTGATTAAGGAGTCAATTACTGCAGTAAGGAGGGATGATATTTTAGAAGGTTCCTCAAATGAGGCCATATGGGTAGAACTTCAAAACAAAAAGGGGACAGTTACTTGGCTGAGAGTGGACTACAGACCTCCAAACAATCAGAGAGAGATAGAGGAGCAGATATGTAGGCAAATTTCAGAGAGATGTAAAAATAATAGGGTAATAATAGAAGGGGATTTCAACTTCCCCAATATTAACTGGGATATTCGTAGTGCAAAAGGCTTAAATGGGGTGGAATTCTTATAGTGCATACAGGAGAGCTTTTTGAGCCAGCATGTAGAAAGTCCGACAAGAGAAGGACTTAATCCTGGAGAATGAGGCTAGGCAAGTGGTAGAAGTGTCAGTGAGGGGGCATATCGGAGGTAGTGACCATAACTCTGTAAGTTTTAAGGTAGTTATGGAAAAGGATAAAGAGGGACCTGAAATAAAGGTACTGAACTGGGGGAAGGCCGATTTCAATATGATAAAACAGGATCTGGCCAAAGTGGACTGGGAGCAGCTACTTGTAGGAAGGTCTACATCAAACCAGTGGGAGTCATTCAAAAAGGAAATAGTGAGAGTTCAGGGCCGTCATGTTCCTGTAAAGGTGAAGGGTCGGACCAACAAGTCCAGGGAACCCTGGATGTCAAGGGATGTAGAGGGTTGGATAAAGAAAAAGAAGGAGGCTGAAGGCAGATTCAGAGGTTTGAAAACAGCGGAGGCCCGAGAGGAGTGTAGAAAGTGTAGGGGGGTACTTAAAAAAGTAATTAGGAGAGCGAAAAGGGTGCATGATAAAATACCGGTGGGCAAAATAAAGGAAAATCCCAAGGCATGTTTTCAGTATATTAAGGACAAGAGGATAACCAGGGAAAGAGTAGGGCCCATTAGGGACCAAAATGGCAATCTGTGTGTAGAGCCGGAGGACGTAGGTGAGGTTTTAATTGATTACTTTCCATCTGTGTTCACTATGGAGAAGGACGATGTAGGTGTAGAGATCGGGGGGTGGGAGGGGGTGGAATTGTGATATACTTTGCCAAATTAGCATTGAAAGGGAGAAGGTATTGCAGTTTTAGCGGGCTTAAAAGTGGATAAATCCCCAAACCCAGATGAGATGTATCCCAGGCTGTTATGTGAGGCATGGGAGGAGATAGCAGGGGCTCTGACACAAATTTTCAAATCCTCTCTGTCCACAGAAGAGGTGCCAGAAGACTGGAGGACAGTGAATGTGGGATCATTATTCAGGAAGGGTAGCAGGGATAAAACAGGTAATTACAGGCCGGTGAGTCTAACATCAGTGGTAGGGAAACTATTGGAAAAAATTCTGAGAGACAGGGTTAATCTCCGCTGGGAGAGGCAGGGATTAATCAAGGATAGTCAGCATAGCTTTGTTAGGGGGAGATCATGTCTACCAAACTTGATTGAATTTTTTGAGGAGGTGACTAGATGTGTAGATGACTAGATGTGTAGATGAAGGTAAAGCAGTTGATGTAGTCCACATGGACTTCAGTAAGGCTTTTGATAAGGTCCCACATGGGAGACTGGTTAAGAAGGTAAGAGCCCATGGGATCCAGGGCAATTTGGCCAAATGAATCCAAAATTGGCTTCGTGGCAGGAGGCAGAGGGTGATGGTCGAGAGTTGTTTCTGAGATTGCAAACCTGTGACCAGTGGTGTACCACAAGGATCGGTGCTGGGACCCTTGCTGTTTGTCGTGTACATTAATGACTTAGATGTGAATATGGGAGGTATGATCAGTAACTTCGCAGATGACATGAAAATTAGTGGTGTCGTCGATAGTGAGGAGGAAAGCCTTAGATTGTAGGACGATATAGATGGGCTGGTAAAACGGGCGGAGCAGTGGCAAATGGGATTTAATCCTGAGAAGTGTGAGGTGATGCATTTTGGGAGGACTAACCAGGCAAGGGAATATACAATGTGTCGTAAGATCCTAGGAAGTACAGAGGGTCAGACATACCTTGATGTACTTGTCCATAGATCACTGAAGGCAGTAGCACAGGTAGATAAGGTGGTTAGGAAGGCATATGGGATACTTGCCTTTATTAGCTGAGGCTTGGAATATAAGAGCAGGGAGGTTATGATGGAGCTGTATAAAACGCTAGTTAGGCCACAGCTGGCGTACTGTGTACAGTTCTGGTTGCCACACTATAGAAAGGATGTGATTGCACTGGAGAGGGTGCAGAGGAGATTCACCAGGATGTTGCTTGGGCTGGAGCATTTCAGCTATGAAGAGAAACTGGATAGGCTAGGGTTGTCTTCCTTAGAGCAGAGAAGGCTGAGGGGGGTCATGATTGAGGTAAACAGAATTATGTGGGGCATAGATAGGGTAGATTGGAAGAAACTTTTTCCTTAGCAGAGGTGTCAATAACCAGGGGGCATAGATTTAAGGTAAGGGGCAGGAGGCTTAGAGGGGATTTGAAGAAAACTTTTTTCACTCAGAGGGTGGTTGGAATCTGGGACACACTGCCTGAAAGGATGGTAGAGGCAGGAACCCTCACAACACTTAAGAAGTATTTAGATGAGCACTTGAAACGCCAAGTGCGGGAAAATGGGATTAGAATAGATAGGTGCTTGATGGCCGGCATGGACACAATGGGCCTAAGGGCCTGTTTCTGTGCTGTACAGCTCTATGATTCTAAGTCTTGCTTCAATTGTATAGAATTTTGGTTTGACATCACCTGGAGTACTGTGTGCAGTTTTGGTCCCTTTACCCTAGGAAGGATATTATTACCGTAGAGAAAGTGCAACGAAGGTTCACCAGAGTTGTTCCTGGGATGACGAGACTGTCCTATGAAGAGAGATTGGGGAAACTGGGCCTGTATTCTCTAGAGTTTTGAAGAATGAGAGGTGATCTCATTGAAACCTACAAAATACTTAAAAAGATAGACAGGGTAGATGCAGCTAAGATTTTTTTCCTGGTTGGGGAGACTCGAACCAGGAGACACAATTTCAAAATAAGGGGGAAGCCACTTAGCACAGAGATGAAGAGAACTTTCTTTACTCAGAGGGTTGTGAATCTTTGGAATTCTCTACCCCAAAGGGCTGTGGAAGCTCAGTCATTGAGTATGTTTAAAAACAGAGATTGACAACTTTCTAAATGCAAATGACGTAAAGGGATATGAGGATAGTGTGGGAAAAAGGCATTGAAGTGGATGATCAGCCATCATCATATTGAATGGGTGGGCAAGCTCGATGGGCTGAATAACCTACTCCTGCTCCTGTTTTCCTATGCTGAGGGTATGCCTTCTAATATTCCTCTCCACTAAATTGTCAGTGCCATTGGTAAAATAGCAGAGAAGGGAGTTCCTTTAAGACACTCCTTACAATCAACCTTTTTGATCAAGCTTTTGGTCATATGTCCTATTATCTGCTTGTGGCTTGTGTCAAATTTTGTTTGTCAACGCTCCTGTAAAGTGCGTTGGGATGTGTTGCTACATTAAAGGTGCTATATAATTCCAGACAAGGGAACTCCAGAAAGGAGCTCCAGAGGGAGGAACAAATACAGTAACTACAGGCCAGTCAGCCTAACGTTGGCATTGGAGAAGCTTCTGGAGAACAAAATCTGGGACAAAGTTAATCATCACTTGGAAAAACATGGGTTTGTAAATGACAGCCAGCATGCATTTGTTAAAGACAAATCATGTCTGACAGACTTGATCAAGTTCAATCATTTCAGAGCATGACGGGTCCCCCTTTTAATTTTTAGTTATTCTTTCTTTTTTTTTGTTTATTTTATTTTAGTTTGTTTCATCCATTTTTTTTTACCATGTGCCTACCCACTGCTTTTTTCATGTTTGTGCTTTGGGCCAGAGCTGTTCATTTTTCTGTCAATTAATACCCTCTCGCTTTGTCTTTCAGAACACCATTAACATACCGTTTGCCTTTGCTCCATGACCTTCTGGTCAGTTATTCTCCGTGACCCTCTGTCCTATCAACACCTTGCCTTTTGTTATCGCTTGCCCCACCCCCACTTTATTTGCTTAAAACCTATTACATTTCTAACATTTGCCAGTTCTGATGAAGGGTCACTGACCTGAAATGTTAACTCTGCTTCTCTCTCCACAGATGCTGCCAGACCTGCTGTGGGAAAAGAGTAGGGGAATAGGACTTACTGGAAAGCTCTTTCGAAGAGCTGTCACAGGCACGACGGGCCAAATGGCCTCATTCTGTTCTTTATAATTGCATTATTCTATGATTCTGTACTTTGGATTAAAATTTTACTTTTTGCCAATAATATTGATACACTCAAGCAGAACAGATGGGAGGAAGAGTTGTGGTATAGTATACAATTTATATCCCATTCTTCTACTAAGCAGAACTCACTCGTCCCTGTGAGTTATCAGGTCAACTCAGAAGTGAAACATAAATTGTGGCCCACAGATCTTCTTCATGTTGCTTTTATAATTCATCTCAAGATTTTTGTGTTAATTGCCAAAAATTAACTGCAAGTGGGAGCTCTTTAGATGAGTTATCAGTATGATATTCAATCAGAATTTATATGTAAATGACGTGTGCCTTTTAACAAAGTCTGAACAATTTTTAATTACATATTACGATTATATTTTGACAGATTGAATTCTAGCTTTAGATATGTCGAAGAAAGGGGACAGTTTTTTTAAAGATGCTGATTCAACTCCAATTATATAGACAATTTTCATTATTACAGACTCATTGGGGACCAGCAATACAGTTCTGATTACTGGGGTTCATCAAATCAAGCTTTTACATCCTCTCTTAACTGGGAGCAGGATCATTTTTTGTTCTAGCTTCATTGTCAGAATTTGTTGTGCAAAATGTTTCACTGTGATTAGAAATAAGGTGTGAACTGAAAGATTTTACAAAAAACAAATTGATTTGAAATTGTATTACATCTGAGTAATTGATAAAGTCCCAAATTCAAAACAGTAATTTTTGTTTTCTCCACACAACAAAAATATGCTATTTACAATGGAAAAGGCAAAGAAGATTCATGGTTGTATACAGCCAACTGTTACATCATCTACACTTCCACAACTAAACACTTAAGTATCAATGTCCACTTGCTGGGTGATCTGTTGGGCACTAAAATTCAATTTCAACTGCCAACAAAGAAACCAGTCAAGATATAAGCCCTATCATTATATGCAGATCTATATTCAAGAGTTGGGGCATATTCAATTATTCCTATTTGCTTTGTGAGGTCCCACAAGAATATTTTAAATTCCGATCTTTACTGATTCACCAGAATTCAACTTCGCAACTAGATCAGCAGACATACAGTCCCATCCAGCTCCTCCCGATGGCTTTCTCTCTAATCATTATAAGGACTCCCGTGTGCTACATGACATGCATCTGTAGGAGCAGCAGCCATTTTTAAAATAAATAATGTCATTCTTCATTTATATTAAATGCTTTGGAGCCATTTTAACCAATTGTATGAAGGTCTAAATCTAATGGCAACAGAGAAGAAATGATTCATAAAGTTGCATTTTTCCATCTGTCTTCACCTTTATGCCTTGCAACGTCTATGCCAATCAGCATCACACATTGTCAAACATGGGCCATCACACAACACGATTCTAATTTCTTATCTTCCTTGATCTTGTGAAATGATTCATGTGTGAAATTTCATATAGTCTTCCTCAATAATTGTCGTGTTGTAGTCTTTTGAAATTGCAATTGCACTGTCCAATGTCTACTCTCGAGGCTGCTGTAAAGCACACGTACTAGCAAAGTGAAAGTGAAACTAAGACAAAATAAAAGCAGAAGCCTTCATGTCCAACAGTCTGCTGCTGCTGTCTCAGTCTTTGCCTCATATCCTATATCAAACTCAGCTAAATCTCACCCAAGTCCCGAGGACATCACACCAATCAAATTTAATCTTAAACAACGGGAGATGTTGTTTCAAACCTTTGATTAGATTAGAGCACAGTTACAAATTTCTAATTCTGCAAGTGTTAGCCTAAACAACCTAGTGAAAATAAAACATGGATGACCAATGCATACAAATAGGAAAAGCCAAAAAAATCATTTCTAGCTATTTATATCACTAACAAAATGTAATGAATGGTCAGTTCTAAAATATAAGAATTTCAGGATTGAAATACATCTACAGACTATGTTTCCAATACAATACTGAAACTCAAAGCATCTATCTAATTCCATTAAGACTGCGTTATGAGGGAATGCTGAGTGAATACTTAATTCTAACTCAACAGATATATCTGACCAGAGTGGGCACTTGGGGAGATCCAGAAGGTCCCTTTGACATTCAATGGCATAACCATCGCTGAATCCCTCACTATCAACATCCTGGGAGTTACAATTGCCCAGAAACTGAACTGGAGCAGCCAAATAAACACTGTGGCTATAAGAGCAGGTCATAGGCTGGGAATTCTGCAGCAAGTAACTCACCTCCTGACTCTCCCAAAGCCTGTCCACCAACTATGAGGCACAAGTCAGAAGTGTGATGGAATACTATCCACTTGCCTGAATGAGGGTAGCTCCAACAGCATTCAAGAATCTCAACACCATCTAGGTCAAAGCAGCCCGCTTGATCAGCACCCCATCCACCAACTTAAACATTCACCCCCTCCACCACTGACACACAGTGGCAACAGGTGCAAGGTGCACTGCAGCAAATCATCACATCTCCTTTGGCAGCACCTTCCACCTAGATGGACAAGGGCAGCAAATGTGTGGGAACACCACCATCTGCAAGTTCCCCTCCAAGCCACATGACATGCTGACTTGGCAGTATATCGCTGTTCCTTCACTGTCGCTGGACCAACATTCTGGAACTCCCTCCCTAACAGCACTGTGGGTGTTTCGGCACCGGATGGACTGCAGCGGTTCAAGAAGGCAGCTCACCATCACCTTCTCAAGGGCAATTAGGGATGGGCAAGAAATGCTGGCCTTGCCAGCGATGCCCACAACCCATGAAACAAATAATAAATGAAAGAATTAAATGGAAAAAGTAGGATTTTCTTTTCTGACTCAGTAGCAGCAAAATAAGTGGAATTCAGAGACCAACAAATAGTTAAGCAGCACCGTCTCATCATCGTTACTTCCTTTCTATAATTCTTGTGTTAAAATTCTGTTTTTGCTAAAAGTTATATTTTGGTGGATGTAATTTATTCAGTCTTCAGCAAACTCTCTATCATTTCAACTGTGGTAGCTGTGGAGCAAACTATTAAACCTGAGACAAATCAAAAGGTAAGTCTGAGCTGTCCAGGATTTCTGTTGGCAGGACTGTATCATATGAAATTGCTGCACCAGGAATAACGCACTTCAGCAGAGAACAGATTAACAAGAATCCAGAAGAGTTTACTCCTTCAAGGTTGCAGTTTTAGATGGTAGGGGTAATGTTATTTAAAAAAAAACATTCAGGAGATTGCAAAGTCTCCTCAATCAATGAGCCAAGTTTGGGTTTTATTAATAACATCACATTCTGTGCTTCATCTGCATTAAAAATATCTTGTTATTTATTATGTGTCAAGTGGAAATAATTAGGTGCAGATTGGAAAGCTGAGGATAAAATAAAAGACTGAACTCTTCACAAAGAACTCAGGAGACATTTGTGTGGATGTTGGATGACTTACAGCATAAAAATTGGAAAAGATGATCTCCATATTGATAATATGGCATGATGCCTGAAGTCACTTAAAGAAGTATTACCATTTCCTAAAATGATTCTGGCACCATAAGCATTAGCATTACTGACCTTTTAGATATGACGATAATGCGCATAATTAAGATGTCTAGGATCAAAGGCTATATTTTACTGTTACTTT
This sequence comes from Heterodontus francisci, assembly GCF_036365525.1. Taxonomy (NCBI): domain Eukaryota; kingdom Metazoa; phylum Chordata; class Chondrichthyes; order Heterodontiformes; family Heterodontidae; genus Heterodontus; species Heterodontus francisci. Next base: position 54,848,392 of record NC_090392.1, on the reverse strand, counting down.
TCTATTGAGACAAAATATTTTTGAGGTGTTCATTAATGGAAATGTGACAGTGCAACTTAAGAGGCAAATGAGCCCCCTGAAGCCTGACAATCTGTGAGACTTCATCCTGGAGAACTTCTCACATCAGTGAGTTTGTAAAACCTGCTATATAGATCCAGCCAAAGGATCAGAAATGTCAGCTGCCTGTTATAACATAGGAGCATATAAATAGGAGTTCATTCAGCCCCTCGGGCCTGTTCCTGCCATTCAATTAGATAATGACTGATCTTTATAAAGCTTCTCAGTGTTCAGTACAAACAGTAGGTTTTAAATTCAGCCAAGAATAAAGTTTAGCTTTCCGACTTCATCATCTGGACATCTTGTGTAAATTAAAACACTGCCATTCTTTTAACCAAGGAATTAAAAAAAAAAATTCATTGAAAAGCTTTCGTGATATGCTAACACTCATTGTATTGGACATATAAAAAAAAAACTTTCTATTTTCTGTGGCTAAGGGCATTGATTTTCCACCAACAGGATATGGTGATTAACCCAATCCCCAACTCTTCCAGATGGATCAATCCCATCTACCTGTTTTCTCATAATGTCTCTTAATTCTTTCTGTCTTTAGCAATGCATCTGATTTCCTCTGAATTTGAACTGAACAGTACAATGGTCCTTCCCAGCAGCTTATTCCATAACTTTATTATCCTTTGGTTGAAAACATTTAGCGTGACTTCCCTCTTGAATCCTAATTTGCTAATTTTTAAATTGTTTCCTATGATACTTGACCCTTTTTGCCAGATCAGACACTCGCCTCCATCATGTGTCAACTCCATTCATAACCTTGAAAACTTCAGTTCGTTAATAATAGGCCATTCTCATCCAAGTTTCTATTTTGTTCAAATGCAGACTACCTTTGATTTCCTTAAGTTTGTAGAGTAATCAGATTAAAACATACTATAAAAATGAGATGGAAGAGTTTGACATTCTTCGTGCAATCTATCTCTGATAAAGATCACATTTACTTCAATTTCTCATTTGTTACTGCAATTCTGGAGGTCAAAATGAAAAGTCTTACCATTTGAGAAGAATCCTTTCATTTGCTGGAAAGTCTGTCTGATGTCCTGGTTCAAGTTTCTGCCAGCACTTGGAGGAGAGTTGTTGTGGATTTTTGCCCAGTCCCTCTTTATTGAAATAATGTATTCATGCTTGCCCTACACCAATGTATTTTTGGCTGTTTTTTAGTAGGATTGTGGAATATTATGTTTTCTAAAGTGCAATAAATCACTTGAAAGCATTAAGTAGTCTGTCAAAAGGATAAGAAATGCAGTGGAATTGAAACAAGTTTTATCCTTCCTTAAAATAAATCTGATATCATTCTCCTTTTGGAAGGTCCTCTTGGCGAATCAGAAACTGAAGCTTTAGAAAAGGACTGGATAAAAGCAACACGTGGCTCCCAATTAGATAAAAAGGTAGGATTGACATTTCAATTTGTAAAATGTGCTGCCCCACACCAGACGGGGAGACAATAATTCCTTTGGTTTCCATGGATACCAACACTGTAAATGTAGTCAGAGAGATTTCCTGTTCAGTATTTATCACAGACCCCAATTTGGAAATGTTCAGAAAGATTGGAGAGATAAGAAGTTTTATAATGAGAAGAGATCTGCTTCTATTGAGAAAGATGGCAAAGGTAAAGACACAGACACTTCTCAGGTTAGTGAAAGAGAAAGTCTGGAGGACATATTTAGTTCGAGGGGACTGACACGCTATTTTTGTCATTAAAACAGTGTGTGAAGGCTGAGTGTTGGAAATGGAAAAACAAGCCCGTCACATGTGTACAGTCAAATAAAGCCCCCCCAGGAAATGCTGTCTCAACTGGTAATGTTCATGACAAGCAGGTAGTTACGCCCACATTCACTGATGGAGTGAATCAGTTTGCAGAAAACTAAAGAAGTTTTCTGTTTGAGGGTGAAGTATCCCTACTTTTGTCTAGAGAAGCAGGGAAGTCAATTGTTATCCTTAGAGATACAGGGGTGACACAGTCACTGATGTTCGCAGGTGACATTAATTTCTTCCCCGGTAGTTAACTGAATGTGAAGGTGTTAGTCCAGGGTATTGATGGAACCTTTTTAACCATTCCCTTACAGAGGTTTGATTTAAAATGTGACGTAGCCACTGGTCCTATTACTGTTGGTATCATTCCTAGTTTGCCTATTGAGGGTCTGGATTTTTTTGCTGGAAAATTACTTAGCTGGGAATAAAGTATTTGGGTCTCCAGTGGTTTTGGGGAAGCCAGCTGAAGCTGCTGAAACTGAGGTTTTGCAGGAGCAATTGCCGGACTATTCCCAGATTGTGATGTAACTAGGTTGCAGGCTCATAGGGTTAAACAAGACAAGATGGACTCAATTGTTGTGGAGGACAATTCGGGTGTTTGGTTAGTGGAAACCTCTTTCAAGGATTTGGATGGGGATATTGGTGGCAAAGACTCCAAGGCTAGCAATGGTGAATTGTTTAGCAGATCTTCCTTGATTGAGGCACAACAGGCAGACCCTGATTTGAGAAGCTTGTCTCAGATGGTGTGTTCTGAGGCGGAGTCTGAAAAGGTTGTGTTGTTATGTCAAGAATGCCATTTTGATGAGGAAGTGGAGACCTCTGCAGAGGCCTTCTGATGATGCAAGGGCTGTAGTCCATCAAATCGTTGTCCCTCCTTGCTACCATAGTGAAATTTTGAGAATTGTCCATGGGATTTCAGTTGCAGGTCATTTGGGTATTTGGAAGACTCAGGCTAGGGTAATGCCACGTTTTTACTGGCCGAAGCTACAGATGAATTTGACTGGCTTTTGTAAAGACATGTCACATGTGTCAGATAGTTGGGAAGCTACAGCCTTCAATTAAGCCTGCTCCATTAATACTGATACCTGTATTTTCAGTAGGGTTATTGAGGATTGTGATGGAGCCCCCAATTTTGTTATGATTCCTGTGGAGATCAACAAACCAAAGGAAGTGAATTTATACCAATAGACACCAACAAAAAAAAACAAATGGACAAGATTGCAATTTTAGAACTTTTACTTTAACAATCAAATCAAAATCAACATAAATTAAACATGAAATAACAGACAAATCACAGTTAATACATATTTTACAGATTTCATGCTAATTATCAGATACAGCAAAGATAAATCTTACAGATTTACTGAGCAGTCTACTCAGCATATAAGGCACCAATTACAGCCACAAAGTTCTTCAAAGGTCTGAACTTAGGTAGATTTCCAGTTCCTGTCTTCCGAGATGCAGTCACTGATTTTCATCAGACAGCAGTTCTCAAATGCCATGGGTATGGTCTCCACCAAAAACGACCACTCCTCCTGAACCTCCTTAGCTCAGCTCATGACAGCCTTGACGGCATAGTTCCACCATATCTCTTTAAGTCACCAAAAGAAGCTGCAACAACTCTTATTTGCCAATGGTCAGCTTATGGAATTAGCTTCCACTCTCAGCAGCTTGTCTGCAAAACACTCTGCCTACACACTGCTTGAACTCTCCAATCCTGTGATCTGGTGATGACTCTGGTCAGATGACTCTGTCTCTTATCTGGTTCCAACCAGTTCTGTCTCCCCAGAATGCTGAAGTTTTTGGTTTCACTTTTAGTTAGGGACAGTCTCAATAAAACAAGCTTTGAAACTAGAGTTTGTGCACCTTACAGAACATTCAACAAGTCATCTGTTCAAACAACAGCTTGCATACGCTCCTCCACTGATCTTGCAAACCGCGGACTCCATCACACTAGGAACATTAAAAAGAAGTGGGGGGGTGATTTTTGTGAATAGTTTATATACTAAAGAGGTAAGGAGAAGGCCAAGAAGGGGTCTTAAGCTAAAGCATCAGTTTAGCCCGTTGACAACACCTTCCATCACTTTGCTGATGATTGAAAGTAGACTGATGGGGAGGTAATTGGTCAGATTGGATTTGTGCTGTTTTTTGTGGACAGGACATACTTGGGCAAGTTTTCATATTGTCAGGTAGATGCCAGTAATATAGCTGTATTGGAACAGCTTGGCTAGGGCCCAGCTAGTTCTGGAATACATGGATCATCCACTTGGTGCTTCTGGCTGAAGATGGTTGCAAATGCTTCAGCCTTGTCTTTTGAACTGATGTGGTGGGCTCCACCATCATGAAGAAGCAGCCTCCCATCACTGTCAAGAAGCATGGGGGAGTCTGTCTGCAAGTTGGCAAGGGGCATCGCGCAGATCTTGCCCTCTCCACAGCCTCTGTTCCATCTCCCTGTCGTGTTGCCCTCTCAGAGGCACTACGACTGTTGCCCCGATTCTTGTTGAAGCCTTTGTGTGGACAGGTCACCAAATCCTCTGCTCTCCCTGTGAGGACGCAGCAACACTTTCTGCCAAATCCACAAACTCACCACAACACTTACAAAGACATTCCACAGTACTTCAAAAGACATTGAAATAGCAACATTTAGTGTAAATCACTTTACTTTCAAGTTGGTGGCCTGGCCCTTTAAATAATGCCAGTGTGGAATACCTCTTGCAGCTGAATTAATGTTGTTTGGTGACTGACAACCAATATGTTGAATGGACCTGCATGGTCCAAGTTTGCAGACAGAGCATCAAATCCACTGGTAGGACTGAATGACAGCACCAGTTCAGAGGCTTCTGGTACATGGGACACATATGTACATACATACGAACATACATACGAATTAGGAGCAGGAATAGGTCACTCGGCCCCTTGAGCCTGCTCTGCCATTCCACAAGATCATAGCTGATCTGATTGTAACCTCAACTTCCTGTCTACCCCCGATAACCTTTCACCCCCTTGCTTCAAGAATCTATCTAACTCTGCCTTAAAAGTATTCAAAGACTGGGTGGCACAGTGGCGCAGTGGTTAGCACCACAGCCTCACAGCTCCAGCGACATGGGTTTGATTCTGGGTACTGCCTGTGCAGAGTTTGCAAGTTCTCCCAGTGACTGCTTGGGTTTCCGCCAGGTGCTCTGGTTTCCTCCCACAGCCAAAGACTTGCAGGTTGATAGGTAAGTTGGCCATTATAAATTGCCCCTAGTATAGGTAGATGGTAGGGGAATTGAGGGAAGGTGGGGATGTGGTAGGAAAATGGGATTAATGTAGGATTAGTATAAATAGGTGGTTGATAGTCAGCACAGACTCGGTGGACTGAAGGGCCTGTTTCAGTGCTGTATCTATAAATAAATAAAGACTCTGCTTCCACTGCCTTTTGAGGAACAGAGTTTCAAAGACTCACGACCCTTTTAGAGTAAAAATTCCCCTCATCTCTGTCTTAAATGGGCGACCCCTTATTTTTAAATAGTGACTCCTAGTTCTAGATTCTCCCACAAGAGGAAACATCCTTTCCACATCCACCCTGTCAAGAACCCTCAGTATCTTATATGTTTCAATCAAGTGACTTCTTACTCTTCTAAACTCCAAGTACTAGCCTGTCCAACCGTTCCTCATAAGACAACTAAGCCATTCCAGTTATTAGTCCAGTAAACCTTCTCTGAACTGCTTCCAATGCATTTACATCCTTCCTTAAATAAGGAGACCTGTACACAGTACTCCAGAAGTGGTCTCACCAATGCCCTGTATAACTGTAGAATAATCTCCCTACTTTTTCAATTTGCCTCACTTTAAATGATAACATTCTATTAGCTTTGTTAATTACTTTCTGTACCTGCATACTAAACTTTTGTGATCCATGCACTAGGACACCCAGATCCCTCTGCATCTCAGAGCTCTCCAATTATGCAGGATGCGATGGAAGTGGTTTGAGGTGCAGCGTGCCACACTCAGAGAATCTCTGGTTTCCATAGTGCCGACTCGAGTGATGCTACAGATCCAAATGTCACACATAAAGTCTCGTGTGAATTGGGCATCTTTTATAAGAGTCAACAGGAGAAAGTGAGTGCTTGGTCATGGTCATCTTACTAGGGGTCCCCCTTGGTCTGGAAGAGGAAAGGGAAAAGGGTGCGTGTCCAGGCAGAGCATGCTTCTGCACCAGGATCTCCAGTGCCGCATCTGAGAACCAGTGCACCCTCTCCCTGTGCCATCCTGCAATGTGCCACTGTGTACTCGCCTTCAGTGGAAGTGGGTGCGAGGAGCTCACATATACTGCTCTGAGAAAATTGCAACTAGTCAGCACTTGAGCGTTAATCCTGCAGGTTTTAGCACCTCCAGATAAATTCAAATTATGGTAATCAGCAATTAGGACCAAAATTATGTGCTGAATCCGAACTTTTAAATAAGCCAGTTTTATTAGCACTGCACCCATTTAGCATCTGTTTTCACCGTTTGACCAAAATAACTCCCATAATCTTCAGAATCATATTTTCAATGCCATCAACTCAGGCCAACCAGATGAATTCTTTCTCTGTGATTTTAAAGGTGAACTTGATTTTGTGCAACAGCACTCATTATGATTAACTCAAGGATTCTATTTGCACGATAATAATGATCACATTTTGATTTGAGTACGAAGCAAATACCTCAAAGAACTGTAATGTGTCTCAACAACTGTGCGTCTTCAGTATGAAACCATTTGATTAGAACAGCATCAAGTAAGCCTTTCTAATACCCAATGCCGAGCTGAAAAATAATTAAATTGTGCATGTTCACATTATTTTACTTAACAGATCACCTGTTAAAACAACAACTTGCATTGTATAGTATGTTTAACATAATAAAAATGTTGCAAGATGCTTCACAAGAGTGTATCAGACAAAATTTGGCACCAAGTAGGACATTCAGCCCCTCTAGCCTGCTCCACCATTCAATAAGATCATGGCTGATCTGTTTGTGACTCGAATTTCATGCTCCCATCTACCCCAATAACCTTTGATTCCCTTGCCTAACAAGAATCTATCTACCCCAACCTTAAAATTATTCAATGACCCTGCTTCCACTACCTTCTGAGGCAGAGAGTTCCAAAGTCGCACAAATATCTGAGAGAAAAAATTTCCCCTCATCTCTGTTCTAAAAGGGTGACCCTTAATTTTAAAACCATGCCCCCTAGTTCTGGACTCCCCACAAGAGGAAACATCCTTTCCACATCCACCTTGTCAAGACCATTCAGGATCTTATATACTTCAACCAAGTCTCCTCTCACTCTTCTAAACACCAGTGAAAACAAGCCCCAGTCTGTCCAACCCTTCCTCATAAGACAACCTGCTCATACCAGGTATCAGTCTAGGAAACCTCCTGTGAACCGCCTCCAACACATTCACATCCTTTCTTAAATAAGGAGCCCAAAACTGCACACAGTATTTGAGATGTGGTCTCATCAATGCCTGTATAACTGAAGCATACCATCTTTACTTTTATTTTCAATTCCTCTCGTAATAAAGAATAGCATTCCGATAGCCTTCTTTATTACTTGCTGTACCTGTACACTAACTTTTTGTGATTCATGCACAGAACACCTAGATCCCTCTGTACCTTGGAATTCTGCAGTTGTTTAAGCAATGCTCTGCTTTTTTATTCTTCCCGGCAAAGTGAACAACTTTACATTTTCCCACATTATACTCCATCTGCCAGATTTCTGCCCACTCACTCAACCTATCTATATTGGTCTGCAAGCTCCTTATGTCATCTTCACAACATACTTTCCTACCTATCTTTGTGTCATCTGCAAATTTAGCTGCCATGCCATTGCTCCCCTCATCTAGGTCATTGATATAAATTGTAAAATGTTGAGGCTCCAGCACAGACCCTTGCAGAACTCCACTCGTAACATCCTGCCAATCAGAAAAGGACCCATTTATGCATATTCTCTGTTTTCTGCCAGCCAGCCAATCTTCTATCCCTGTTAATATGTCACCCCTTACATCATGATCTCCCACTTTGTGCAATAACCATTTATGTGGCACCTTGTCAAGTGCCTTCTGGAAATCCAAGTACAAGTAGATGACCAAAAGCTTGGTCAAAGAAGTACGTTTTAAAGAGTGACTTAAAGGAGGAGTGAGAGGTAGAGAGAGGGAGAGGTTTAAGGAGGGATTTCAGAGCTAAGGGACTAAGCAATTGAAGGCATGGCCACCAATGTTGGAGCACTGAAAATTGGGGATACACAAGAGGCCCAAATTGGAGGAGCGTAGAGATGTTGAATGGTTGGAGGGCTGGAGGAGGTGACAGAGATAGTGAAATGCAGGGTCAAGGAGTGATATGAACACAAGGATGAGAATTTTAAAATTGAGGTGTTGCCTCAGGAGCAGCAGGAGGTCAGCAAGCACAAGGGTGATGGATGAATGGGACTTAGACTGAGCCATGATAAGGGCAACAGGACTTTGGATGAGATCAAGATTATGGAGAGTGTGTAGCCAGTCCTTCATCAAGGATACATTCAACTTAAAAGAAGCCAATATTTTTAAGCACAAAAGAAGGTACTGCAAAAGGCTGTTTGTAATGGACAATTTTCAGAAATTGGCCACACTTTGGCTTCCAGCATTCCGCAGGACCCTTGGAACTGGACCTAAAAAAAGACATTGTAAACCAAACATAGACACAATGAGTGATTTCTTCAATATGCTAGTCAACAGATGGCAGAGGCAATTAAGCCACAAAATGAAATGTGTCTATCCAAGATTTGAATGATTTGTCTCAACTATTGGATTGCTGTGAACTACTATAGAACTGTAAATAATACTTACTGGATAAAGAGCTCAGGAACCACTGTGCCTGGGTGTGCCCCTACATTCCTTGGAAATGCTGATCCCAAAGAACTGTTTCATTAGGGTGAAGTCTTATGATGTTGATAAGTCAGAATCTTCTCCATTGAAACAGCTTCAGATGCTGACTGACTATTCATGAACCCAGGGTGTCTGAGATTATTACACTATGTAAGAAGGCACAGATATGGGAAGGGATTTGTGGCAATCATTGTCATGGGTGTGATTTTCTTTCTTTTGAGGGAGAAAATTGAGTTTTTAGCAGTAGTATTAGCAGCAGACAACAATACAGAAGCAACAGCTTTTCAGAAGCAGCAATTCAAGGGTTAATAGCACGAATGCAACTCAGAAGGGAGTAGAGTTTGTGAGTATTATATTGATCTTTGCAAGTTTATTGATGTTACAAAAAACTATTAAAGGAACAGCTGTGCGCCTTGACCATTTTCTCCACCTGGATGGTTTGAGGCCAAACCTTCGAGTTAGGATGCTAAAAACGGATGTTAAACAGACCGTTGGACAGGTGCATAGCAGCCTTCTAATCAAAAAAGGAGACAGTAAGGCCACGATGGGTGAAACTAATCAACTTATGAAATCTGATCCCATGATTTATGATCATGTCACCAGGAGGCACGATATAGATAGAGAAGAGGGACCAAGGATGGGACCCTGGAGTACGCTAATAATGGCACTGCAGACGAGGGATTAGAAAGCATAGCAAGATACGTAGAAAGATAAAAGTGGGACAATCATTCATGGAACTAGGAGAGAGCAATGGCTTGATGACTGGATGCTGGGAAAAGCTATAGGAGAAGGATAGGATGATAGTGTCAGCAGAGGGACTAAGCAGCACAAGGCGGACACTGAGCCACAGTCACAGAAATGACCAGAGCCATTCTTGTCCTAAAGGCAGGGCAGAAATCAGATTGCAAAATCTCAAAGAGCGGGTGTTGGGAGAGATGGGCACAACATTGTGCAGCAATAATGCGTTCCAGGATTGCACAGTGTAAGAAAAGATTTGATACATGGATAATGCTAGAAGATGCTAATGTTGTTGGTGTCAGCAAGCAAGTAATAGGGGATGGGAATGGAGGGGTCAAAAAAGTAAGAAGTGAATCCATGGACAAGTTGATAAGTGTAGATGATATATTTTTAGCTGGGTAAGAAACCAAAACAGCTCCTTGTAATTGTTGTCCTAAATACAATCTCTGCCCTTTACCACACAAGACAAATATGATTTAACAAGTTGTATGTCAATTCCTAATCATTATCTTTAGTACAAGAGATTGTGAATCTGTTTCTAAAATAGTTGAGTGGCAGCCGTAATATCATCCAGCTTCAATATACCGCATTCGTGAAATTGTAAACTATGAATGGAAAATTTCCAAAATTTAATGGAACATAATTTAATACCTTTGGCACCCTTATTCATAATTGGTACAGAGTGCATCAAGGGGTTATTTTGGCCAAAGATCCTAAACAGATGCTAAGTGGGTGCTGTGCATGCCTGTTTGAAAGTCTGGTGTTAGCAATTTTTAACTGGTTACCATAATTTGAAGGGAAGGTGTTAAGTGCTCTGGCTGGCACACAGCAACACATTGCAGGATGTGACAGGGACCAAGGAGGAAGATGCACAGGCTTTTAGAAATAGCAGTGGAATTCCTGGTGGAGACGATTCAGAGGAGGAGGAATGTCCTGTACTCACACCTTGCTCTCCTTGCCATCCTGTCCCTCACTCCTGAAGCAGCCGGTGCTGCTCTGCTGTACCTCATTTCCTCCTCCCATTCCTCGTCCAGGCTAAGCGGAGCCTCTAGTAGAATGCTTATGATCAAACACTCTCCTTTCCTTGGTGACTGTCTTCAGGTATCCAATAAGGTGTAGTAGCACAGCAGCTACTCTTAGAGTCATAGAGTCATAGAGTTAGACAGCGCAGAAACAGGCCCTTCGGCTCACCGTGTCCATGCCGGCCATCAAGCCTATCTGTTCTAATCCTATTTTCCAGCACTTGGCCCATAGCCTTGTATGCTATGGTATTTCAAGTGCTCATCTAAATACTTCTTAAATGTTGTGAGGATTCCTGCCTGTACCACCCCTTCAGGCAATGTGTTCCAGATTCATACCACCCTCTGGGTGAAAAAAGTTTTCCTCAAACCCCCTCTAAACCTCCTGCCCCTTACCTTAGAGCTATGCGCCCTGGTTATTGACACCTCCGCGAAGGGAGAATGTTTCTTACTATCTACCCTATCTATGCCTCTCATAATTTTGTAAACAAAGGTGCAGTCCTCAGAGAGTTTGTAGAACAACTGTTGCTTCAGTGTTGGTGAAGTCTTGACAAAGTGTCCCAGAAAAGTATCCTGATGTGTTTCAGAGATCCTCTTCACAGTTCCAGCAACAAGTGAACATGAAATAGTGATATCCCTTTAAGCTGTGCTTGAAATCCACACCATCACCTTGTTTCATCCCAGTTGGTCACTGTCAGGAAAGGGTGTTAGGACAAATGCAAACCAAAAAAATGATGTGCAGCCTCCTTAATGAAATCTAGCAGGCATTTTAAATGGCAAACAGCCCCTGAATGAGCCTCCTTCTGTGGCCTTCCCAGCACAGGCTTCAACTCCTTTATCAAGATGGCATTTTGTTCTAAACTTGGGCTCAACCACTTCAGAGGATATTTAGTACTTCAACATGCTGCTGAAAATTGTCCCCTAAGTATAGAATGCTGGCTAAATCTAGAGTTAGTGAAGCAGATGATTCTAATACATGGTCCTTTTCCTTAATGTATTCTTTAGGGGAAAAAAATACAACTTAATTAGGCACATGATGATACAGAAAACTCAGAGCTATGTGCTAAAGGAAACATTTAATTCAAAGACTTAAACTACTGTACCTTTCTTTCCTCAAAGACTACAAGTTGCATTTTGGGAGTGTACAGGCTGAAGCAGTGGTGAACCTAGGAGTGTTGAAAACTGAGACAAATCATCAGCTTCCCACACATGTGGAAAAGGAGTCATTTTTTAAATTTGTTCATGGGAAGTGGGCAATACTCACAAGACAGTATTTATGTTGCCAAAAGCTTTGAGTATACGTAGTGAGACACATGAAGTGCCGACCAAACAGCAGTGGTAGGTTCCCTTTCATGAAGGACATTGGCTGGAATTTTACGTTGTGGCAGAAGCCCCGCCCACTGGTGAAAAAGTTGGGGCCTAGCTCACTTCTGCCAGGCCTGGAAGCCACACAGAGATTTTACATGGCCCAGGCCCTTAATTAGCCTTGTATGGGTCTTCCGCCTCCCTGAGGCAGGAAGTCCCAGCTCCACGAGCTGCTGGCCAATTTGAGGGTCGGCAGCTCCTCAGTCCCAGCAGCATCACCAGGAGCGGTGGCCACTGCTGGGATGACACTCAGCGTGAGGAGCATGAGGGATGCTGGCCCCAATAAAGGTGAGTGGGGTTTTGGGCCTCGATGGAGACAATCGGCTGGGTCCCAGTGAGGGGGGAGGGGGTCGATCAAGAGAGCAGGAGGAGGTGCTCCAGTGGGGGCGGCATGTGCTGTTGGAGGGGCCCTCCGTGGGGCCACAGGGTTCCCAATCAGGAGGGACTGCACCCCCCCCAACCTGAGCCCGCGAGGTATTACTGGGCAGCCTCCTCAACTGGCAAAGTGCCCAGCTGCCACTGGTTAAATACCATCATCAGCGGGAGGAGGCCCTTAAGTGGTAATTAATTGTTTTCAGTTGGCCTGGGGCAGGCAGTTTTCCACCAGCCCCGCCACTAAAATGGCAGTGGGGCGAGTAGGTGCTGGGAATGGCACCGCCACATCCCACTCGATTTTACCCTTGATCCCCCCACCTCCATCCAGCTCCCAGGGGGTTTGGGTGGGCGGAGGCGTAAAATTCTGGCCATTAATTCAGGGGTTCTAACCCATAAATTACCAGATTTTTTTGAATTTAATTAATCTGCTTTGGTGGAATTCAGACTGATGACTACTGCATGACTGTTTCATGACCATAACTCCTCAGTTACCATAGCTATCATAGATTTTTGCAACAAAGGCTTGGAAAAAGACAGAAAAGTCTGACATTGTATTGTTCTTTTCTCAGACTTGAAATAATAGTTTCCCTGGTGCAAAAGCTTATTTGGGAGCAGAAAAATCAATTGTAATGCATGTATTAAACTGGTCTTCACAGTAGAAAGACACTCACCATTGAGATGCAAGAGACAGCAAAGGGTTTTATGAAGTAAAAATTCCCCTCTGTACAGCATGAAACAAGTAAATCTGCATGATGTGAAACTGTGTTGAGCTCTGTAACCGTTGAAATACACTGGACAATTGCAAAGCCCCAATTTACAATCCTGGTGAGTGCTGAGTATTGTAGCCCTTTATTTGTTTAAATTGGTGGGTCTATTATGGTGCTGCAATGAAGATAAGGTGGTGACAATCATTTTCCCCTGCACTATGCTTAAAGATTGACTCTGAATCAGCTGTGTTCTTGCTGGAATTTTAAGTAATAGACAGCAGAAAACTGCTAAGAATATGCAAGGTACTTAGACCTCCCTTGAGGCAAACAAAGTTTAACAACACAGCTCAAAGACAGACAGTAGAGTAAGAGTTTTGCATTTTGAAACTTTGATCAGGGCTCGATTTTCTCGACAAGAGCCTGTTTTCCATGTTAATTTATGAACCTCTAATGAGACATTGGGAACCTATTTTGCAATTTTCAGGTGTTGAGAATGCAGTTTTGTCAGTGACAGCAAAAATTGCAGCCATATTACACTCTGTAACAATAAACTTATCACACTTCACTAGGCACCAGTGAGCCATCCAACCAGTATAAATATCAAACTGTAAAGGAACAATGGGCTGCCTTTAAAGACAAGATTGTGTAGCACCAGCTTTCTGGCCAATTTCATGAATCATATTTTAAATCCAAAACCCCAAAGAGCTGTACTGTTTGGCAAGCTTGTGGGAGTGGCTTAGGGAATAGGATTGACTGGCAGGAGTTTTGAACCAGGCTAACCTGACTAAGGTGCATTCATAGTGCAAACGGACATTTCACACTGACCGGCTGGGTGGAAGGGAACCCAGGCCAATTGACGTCATCACCATCTAACATGATTACTGGGAGCAATACCCTGAGAGGTAACTCAATAAAGCACAGTCACGACTCAGTCCCAACCGAAACTGGTGGAAGGCAGGAGATGGCCGGACCATTGTCTTATTGAAGAAAATCCATAATCTCGGTCCAGGAGATAAGCCAGTTAAGCAAGATCGGTTTGAGTTTGAAATCCATTACCAGCTAATGGGAGCCGTCAACTCAGAAAACAACAGACATCCAGTAATCAGCACTCATTATCTCTCCAGGTGCCAGGCCTGGGAGCAGGAAACGAAATACAATTTTTCACAAAGATTTCAAAGGTTATGAGTCACTCCAGGCCTCAGTGGGGGTCCAGACAGATCATCTGAGTCAATACATTGATCAGTATTGGTGGGAGAAAAGGTGATGGGTATTGGATATATATGGAGCCATTTGGCAACAGTGCTGGCTCTTCTCTTTTCTCCTTGGCATCAATCTACAGCGAGTCTCCCGGGTTGGGCTCGGCTCGATTCAACGGAACACTGCCAGAAGTTGAGCGCTGCTCTTCATCCCTCATCAACGGACCTCGACTCAAACTGGAACTTGGATAAAGTGTCAGCAGTATGGAACCAGGAGTGAGATGTACAAGAAGAAGCTGCAAGCAAGACAACGGACAATCGGGGTGAGCATATTGCCTGCACCTTCACATCCACAAGACCACTTAGCTGTGTGAGGGGGTGAGTGTAAGTCCCAAGCAAACCTTAGAGGGGTTTAGTGCTGGGGGACCTGTCTTAATTTATTTCATGCGAGGGTTCTTTTATTAGGCCATGGTAATTTAGCATGGTAGGGCTAGTTGGACAAGCCAAGGTTGTACTGTTTTATACTGTTTGCGAGTGTTATTGTGAATCTTATTAAACACAATCAGGTTGAACCCGAAAAACGTGGGTCCGAGTCTGATCTGTCCATATAATCCCTATCATCCAGAACTTGTAGACAGAGGTGTGTTTTCGGTACACCAGGGAAAACCACTCACAATTGTGTTCGTACAGTTGAGGTACATTCCCATAAGAGGGAAAGGTAGGGCAACCAAAACCAGAACTCTGTGAATGATGAGAGAGATAGAGAGTAAAATGAAGCAGAAAAAGGGCGTTATGACGGGCGGCACAGTGGCGCAGTGGTTAGCACCGCAGCCTCACAGCTCCAGCGACCCGGGTTCAATTCTGGGTACTGCCTGTGTGGAGTTTGCAAGTTCTCCCTGTGTCTGCGTGGGTTTCCTCCGGGTGCTCCGGTTTCCTCCCACAACCAAAAGACTTGCAGGTTGATAGGTAAATTGGCCATTATAAATTGCCCCTAAAATAGGTAAGGGAATATAGGAACAGGTAAGGATGTGGTAGGAATATAGGATTAGTGTAGGATTAGTATAAATGGGTGGTTAATGGTCGGCACAGACTCGGTGGGCCGAAGGTCCTGTTTCAGTGCTGTATCTCTAAAAAAAAAATGACACATGTCTGGTTGATAATATAAGTGAGCACCAGGGTGAATATAAAAAGTTCGTGGGGAAGTGTAAAAGGAAATCAGAGAGGCAAAGAGAGAGCATGAGAAGAGACTTACAGCTAACATAAAAGAGAATCAAAGAAAATCTTATATAAGCATATAAGTAGTAAAAGGGTAATGAGAGGAGAGGTGAGGCTGATTAGGAGCCAAAGAGGAAATCTATGCATGGAGGTAGAGGGCATAACTGAGGTACTAAATGAATACTTTGCACCTGTCTTTACCAAAGAAGAAAATGCTGCTAAAGTTATATTGAAAGACAGGGTACTTGAGATACTTTATGGGCTAAAAGTTGATAAAGAGGAGGTATTAGAAAGGCTGGCTGTGCTTAATTTTGTAAGTTGCCGGGACCGATGGGATGTATTGAAGATACTAAGGGAAGTAAAGGTGGAAATTGCAGAGGTACTGGCCAGAATCTTCCACTCCTTTTTAGATTTGGAGGTGGTGCCAAAGGACTGGAGAACTGCAAATATGAAACCTTTATTCAAAAAACGATGTAAGAATAAACCCAGCAACAACAGGCCAGTCAGTTTAACTTCAGTGATGGGAAAGCTTTTAGAGACAATAATCTGGGATAAAACTAACAGTCACTTGGACAAGTGTGGATTGATTAGAGAAAGCCAGCACAGATTTATTAAAGGCAAATCATGTTTAATTAACTTGCTTGAGTTTTTTGATGAAGAAACAAAGGTGGTTCTGAGAATAATACAGTTGATTTCCTGTACATGGAATTCCAAAGGCATTTGCTAAAGTGCCACATAATGGATTTGCCAGCAAAGTTGAAGCCCATTAATAAAAAGGAAAGTGACAACATGGACACTAAGTTGGCTGAGTGACAGAAAATAGAGAGTAGTGGTAATCAGTTTTTTCGGGCTGGAGAAGGTGTACAGTAGGGAACCTCAGGGGTCGGTAAGAGGACCACTGCTTTTCTTGATATTAATTAATGAACTAGACTTGGGCGTGCAGGGCACAATTTCAAAATTTGCAGATAAACTTGGAAGCATTGTTAACTGTGAGGAGGTTAGTGATTGACTTCAAGGTAGGCTGGTGGAATGGATGGACATGTGGCAGATGAAATTTAATGCAGAAAAGTGTGAAATTTTGATAGGACAAACGAGGACAGGCAATATAAAATAAAGAATAACATTCGAAAGTGGGTGCAGGAACAAAGAGACCTGGGGGTATATGCTCACAAATTGTTGAAGATAGCAGGGCAGGTTGAGAAAGTGGTTAAAAAGGCATATGAATCCTGGGCTTTATAAATTGAGGCATAGAATAAAAAAGCAAGGAAATTACAATGAATCTTTTCAGGTTCGGCCTCAGTTAGAGTTTTGTGTTCAATTCTGGGCACTGCACTGTGGGAAGGATGTGAAGGCTTCAGAGAGGGTGCAGAAAAGATTCACAGGAATGGTTTCAGGGATGAGGGACTTCAGTTACATGGATTGAAGAAGCTGGGGTTATTCTCCTTAGAGAAACTAAGATTGAGAGAGGATTTGATAGAAGTGTTCGAAATCATGAGGAGTTTAGACAAAGTAGAGAGAAACTGTTCCTATTGGTAGAAAGATTGAGAACCAGAGAACATTGATTTAAGGTGATTGGCAAAAGAAGCAACGGTGACATGATGGAAACTTTTACGCAGCGGGTAATTAACATCTGGGATGCGCAGCTTGAGAATGTGGTTGAGGCTTTCAGAAGGGAATTGGTTAAACTCCTGAAGAGAAAATATTTGCAGGGTAACAGGGTAGGGACTGGGGAGTGGGATAACTGAGTTGCTCTTGCAGGGACAATGGGCTGAATGGCCTCCTTCTGTGCTGTAACCATTCTATGATTCTGTGATTCTATTCTATTGGTAATGCAGCTAAGCAATATTTGTGGGGGATCTTCAGACCAGCAATAAACAGGGACATCTGTCATGAGTGGTGAATACCAATATCATACTAATTCTTACTCAGGTTTACTTCATCTCTTTGCATATGTACAATGGAATATTGTAACAATTACACTATTTCTGATACTTAGCTGCTTTCTCCAATTTGTCCCTTATACCTTCTGTGGTGCCATTAGGCTATCGGCCTATGCTAACACCATTTTTAGCTTCCTTCTCTTTAAGGGATAAATATAGTGTAACTAAGAGTGGGAAAGGATGTGAGGGCAAATCTGGGTTTGGAGTAGGTGAAGGAAACACAATGCCAAAAAATTTGGGGAGGGAAGCGGGTGAAACAAGTTCCTTCATTTCCAAAACTGCAACCTTGAAATCTGCATTAAAGGACCTCTCCATAAAGTTTATTGTCAACATGACAGCTTGCTCCAGAAAGAAGCATATTTACGGGCTTAAATGAGAGATGAAAGGATGAAGCAATCTATATAGTTCTATACATAGAAGATTGTCTTTATAGGACAAAAACCTGCATATAGAGCAGAAACTGGAGGAAGTATGAGGGCCGGCAAGGGAAGAGACTGGAGCTCGATCACGGTGTTGCAATAATATTAATGTAATCTAGTCAGAGTTTGTTGCTAAGGGTCAGGGCTGGTAAGATGTCAACTAGAATATTGAAGGACTGTGTCAAAGCCCTGAATTGTATAAATGAATGAAAGAAATTGAGATCTGTAATGTTACCTTGGCTGTATGGATTTCTGTTCAGAAATTACGTTGTTCTGCTCATAACTTTGTGTCTGAATGAGACTTGACAGGGGATGAGTTAGGCTTTTCCTATCCAGCCTTTCTCTCTTGTTCAACATAGAAGGAAATGAAGACATATTGCTGAATGATTGAACTTGGTACAATTGAGGCAACAATTACAGTCATGCCTAAGGGGAAGAGCAGTGGCACTGATGGATTTTTAGCTGAATTCCTTGCTCATGATCTACTTCTGCTTCCTTGTGTATTGGATGGTATTTATCAGGAGATGCATGACAAATAATCAATGAAAAATTGAGTGGCTATGGCTCAGCTATCCTTTATTCCCAATGAGGGTGAGACATTCTAATTTTCTGCAGTGTGATCTTCCTTACCTGTGCAGATTGAAAAAGTCCTCACTGAGGGGTTTCCCTTCCTTTTTGTCTAATTTTTCTCCTTGTACTTTCCCCCTTTCCTCTTCTGAAGGCAGTGATTTTGTTGGGGTCTTGTTGGATGGTTGGCAGAAGCCTTTCAGTCCCTTGCCCAGTCAGTTATATGTCAGCATAGTTAATGACCATAATTGGAGTTTCACAGCCAAGTCACATCCAGTCCTTACCCATATCTCCAGCAAGAATTGCAAGAAACAAGCAAGATTAGAAATCCCGGTTTATTTGTTTTTTTTTCCCTTTCAGTTATGGCATACTGAAGATTGCTGTAATACCCAGAACCAGGTGGACTGAAACTGCAAGTTCAATGTGGTCAGAAATGAAACCAAAACACTTCCTGGTCAGTATGGCTCCCTGAGACAACACACTGAACAATTAGATACCTCTAGCAAAGATTTATAGCAGCAAGTTAGAAAAAGTAGAACAGTCCATTATCATCCTTCACCTAGTTAGTCTTTATCATGATGATTTTTCTCATGACAGTGTCCAAGACATAATTTAGTTCTGTGAAATGGAAAGGAACAAGAATCTGGATCAAATTACATAGAAATATAGTCTGAATATTAAGGTCGATTTACAGAGAAATATCGGCTGAATATTAACTCAGAGGTGGGGAGGAGAGTTGCTTTGAGGTTGGTATACTGGAAGAATGGGTTTCTTGAAGGTCCTGTCAAATTGTATTTGCAATTTTTGTGTGTTTCCCAGCCCCAGCCAACGATGAAGTTTAAGTGTACAATTATGGCTAAATATGAAACACGCGCTCTCATTATAATATTTAAATTGCCAACCCACCTCCTGGAATGGGGTTGGCTGCCTGCTCCCTGCTTCCCCCATCCCATCTCCATTAAAACTGGAAGTGGGATGGTTGGAGGCAGATTGGAGTTGGGTTTAATGTTTTAGGATTTTAACATCCCGCCCAACCCAAATCCATTGGGTTTTGGGAGACAGAACTCCCCCCATCAATACTGAAGCCTGATGTTAGGTTAATACAATCCATGCTCATGTTTGGCCTCCATGATCAAAGTCATAATCCTATGTGTCCGCTTGGTTCCCATATCTCTTTATTCCCCTTTCATTCAATCACTTGTTTAGCCTATTTGTATATGTTAACATGGGGCAGGATTTTGGGTTTTGGCTTGGGAGCCTGATGTCGGGGTCAAAGGGGGTCCCGGCCCCACACTGAGCAGAGTTTAATGGGCCCCAGAAGACGGCTGGGAGGTGGGCGGCCCATAGAATTGGGATGGAAGGCAGGAGGCAGAGGGCCCGTCAGCTTTTCCATCACACTGCAGTTAGGTTGGCGGCGGGAAAGGCAGCAGATCACCTTCCCGCCTAAAGGCCAAATGAGGCCCTTAAATGGCCAATCATTAGCCACTTAAGGGCCTCTTCCCACCACCAGTGCAATTAAACCAATGTGGCCTCCTTGTGATTTTTTGGTGGAGGGGGTACCTCCTCTGTAGCAAAGACTGCCCCTCTGTTAACACCCCCTTGCACTCAATGCCCACCCTTCCCTCCACCTTGCTGGTGCCTGCTGGACTGGCCCCAGCAACCTCGCCTCACTGACCTAGGGTCCGGGCCTCCAGCGATGGGCATGGTCCCGGGTTGGTGTAGTACCGGCAGTGGCCACCTCTCCTGGTGGTACTGCCGATTCTACTGAGCTGCCGGCCCTCTGATTGGCTGGCAGTTCTTGGAGGTGGGAACCCCCTCCTTAAAGGCCCGGGGATCCTGACGCTGGCAGTTAATTGCCCGAGTGTTGTTGAATTGCACCGGAGGCCTCCGAAGGGCTGAGGCAGGGATCTCTATGCCTTTCAGGCCAAGTGCTGGGACCCCTGCTATCTCAACTAAATTCAGCCCACTCTGGGGAACAGGCACCCAGCGGTGATTTTCCCTGAATTAGCCAATTAGTGGGCATGCTCGTTGTTCAATTAACAATGGCAGGTGAACTCCTGAGGCTGGAGGGCCAACAGGAAGCCCTCCAGCATGGAAAGAGATGAAGCCTGCCATTTCAGCTAAGAGAGAGAGTGTGTCTCCATTTTGCAGCACCCTCTCAGAACTTTTCAAACATTTTGCAGTGCAGAAATGCCCAGTTACCGGGTTACCATTGTGGAGTGGAAGCCCTTCCACAGGGTGGCCTGTGACCCCAGCTGCACCCAGGCAAGCAGAAAAGGCCTCAAAGTCTGCTTGGAGCACTGGCCCCCTGGTCTGCCACTGGGAGGTTGCCTCCTGGCAGCTGACTTGTTTCTGACGCCATGGGAGGCCTGCAGGCCGGCTGGAAAATTCCATTTGGCCTTTGATAATTGGCCTTAGTTGGTCATTAACTTACCTTAAGTGTCTACTTGCCACTTACGGGCAGATAACCTTTCTGCCCTCAATCCCCACTCTGCAAAAATTGCCTGGAGGTGGGATGGTGCCAACAAACCAGCACGCCAGCCAGCGGTGCGAATTTACGCGCCTGTCCATCTCCGGCCTTTCCCTCATTTTGGGACGAAAATTCTGCCCATGCTTTCTGCTTCAATTACTAACCACGGTACTGTATTTAACTGCCCCTGTGTAATTTTTTTCTGCTCTTTGTCTGAAATCTCTTGCACTTAACCTGATATCTCTGCCTCCTCACTCTAGACCTCTCAAACATGCCAGACTTCTTCTATCTACGCTGTCCTATCACACCATAATTTTGAACACCTCTATCAAATCATCCCTTAATCCCATCAGTTCTGACAAAAACCAGCTCAAAATTTTTCATTCTTCAAATTTGCATTTGATCATACCTGGCAGCATCCTATTGAATTCATGCTGTACAATCTCTATTGCCTCAATATCCTTCTTCCTATAGTGTGGATTCCACAATGCACCCAATGCTCCAACTGTGGTCTTACTAAGGTTTTATATACATTCAATATTTTGTCATGATTTTTATATACTAATGCTATAAAATTCAGTATTCCTTTAGCTTTATTTGAACCCAAACCCCCAAATCACTCTGCTCTTTCATATTGCTGAACTTTTTCCCATTCCAAGTATAATTATTACTTCTTTTTAAACCAAAATGTACCAACTCACATTTGCTGACGTTGAATTTGACTCCTGTCTTCATTCTGCTATCTTTAGCAATATCCCATTGCACCGAATTTTGATCATCAGAATTATTTACTATGCCTCCTATTTTAGTATTATCTGTAAATTTGGACACCAGTCCCTCCCACCCCATATCCAAATAATTTATGTCAAGAATGAATTGCACTTATATAGCACCTTTCATGACCTCAGTACTTCCCAAATTGTTTTATAACTAATGCAGTACTTTTGAAGTGTAGTGTCATGAAGATCCCCACCTGCCAGGAATGAGGCATATTAATTTCATCACATGAACATTAATTTTAAACTGTTGCTGGAGTGGAGAGATGACTTGTTTAAAGAGATCAGCAGTGGCTGGGAAAAAAATTGCATTTTAAGAGACAGTCGCCCAGGAAAAGACAATGGGAACTGCTCACTGATTCAATTAACAGAGATTGGTCTGGGGAATCTGTACCGAATTTGAAAATAAAACTGATAAAAATTGATTAAAACACTAATTAACTAATTGATAAGTAGAGTAACTAAACCAGAGGGAGGAGATTACTGTATTTAGTTAGCACTTAGTATTTATTGTAGAAATCTAGCACCAGGGATCATATAGTTAAGTGTATCATAATTTAGTAAGGATTTAATAAGTATTTATTTATTTTATATTAATGCACTAATTAGTGTTAGAAATGTCAGTTCGAGGGGTGATGTGCTTCACCTGTGAGATGTGGGAGGTCCGTGCAGCTTCCAGCATTCCGGGCGACTACATCTGCAGGAAGTGTACCCAGCTGCAGCTCCTCACAGACCGCATCGATCGGTTGGAGCGGCAACTGGATGCACTTAGGAGCGTGCAGGTGGCGGAAAGCGTCATAGACAGGAGTTTTAGAGGAGTGGTTACACCCAAGGTGCAGGCAGATAGATGGGTGACGGCTAGAAGGGGCAGGCAGTCAGTGCAGGAAACCCCTGTGGCTATCCCCCTCTCTAACAAGTATACCATTTTGGATACTGTTGGGGGGATGGCCTATCAGGGGAAAACAGCAGCAGTCAGAGCAGTGGCACCATGGCTGGCACTGTTTTTCAGCAGGGAGGGACAAAGCACAGAAGAGCAATAGTTAGAGGGGACTCTATAGTCAGGGGCACAGATAGGCGCTTCTGTGGACGTGAAAGAGACTCCAGGATGGTATGTTGCCTCCCTGGTGCCAGGGTCAAGGATGTCTCTGAACGGACAGGGGGCATTCTGAAGGGGGAGGGTGAACAGCCAGAGGTTGTGGTACACATCGGTACCAACGACATAGCCAGGAAGAGTGATGAGGTCCTGCAGGGGGAGTTTAGGGAGTTAGGTAGTAAGCTAAAAAAGAGGACCTCTAGGGTTGTAATCTCTGGATTACTCCCTGTGCCACGTGCCAGTGAGGCTAGAAATAGGAAAATAGTGCAGCTAAACACGTGGCTGAGCAGCTGGTGTAGAAGGGAGGGTTTCAGATATCTGGACCATTGGGCTCTCTTCAGGGACAGGTGGGACCTGTACAAGAAGGACGGGTTGCATCTAAACTGGAAGGGCACTAATATCCTGGCTGCAAGGTTTGCTAGCGTCACTCGGGAGGGTTTAAACTAGTGTGGCAGTGGGGTGGGAGCCAGAGCAGTAGGACAGCTCGTGAAATAAATGAGGAGGACATAGTAAATAAGGCCAGGACTAAGAGGAAGAGCAGGCAGGGAGATGTTGCTGAGCACAGCGGGACTGGTGGTCTGAAGTGCATTTGTTTCAATGCGAGAAGTATAACAGGATAGGCAGATGAACTTAGAGCTTGGATTAGTACTTGGAAATATGATGTTGTTGCTATTACAGAGACTTGGTTGAGGGAAGGGCAGGATTGGCAGCTAAATGTTCCAGGCTTTAGAAGCTTCAGGCGGGATAGAGGGGGATGTAAAAGGGGTGGGGGAGTTTCATTACTGGTTAAGGAGAATATCACAGCTGTACTGCAGGAGGACACCTCAGAGGGGTTATGCAGCGAGGCAATATGGGTGGAGCTCAGGAATAGGAAGGCTGCAGTCACGATGTTGGGGGTTTACTACAGGCCTCCCAACAGCCAGCGGGAGGTAGAGGAGCAGATATGTAGACAGATTTTGGAAAGATGTAAAGGTAACAGGGTTGTGGTGGTGGGTGATTTAACTTCCCCTATATTGTCTGGGACTCACTTCGTCTAAGGGCTTGGATGGGGCAGAATTTGTGAGGAGCATCCAGGAGGGCTTCTTGAAACAGTATGTAGATAGTCCAACTAGGGATGGGGCCATTCTGGACCTGGTATTGGTGAATGAGCCCGGCCAGGTGGTCGAAGTTTCAGTGGGGGAGAATTTCGGGAGCAGTGACCATAATTCCATAAGTTTTAAGGTACTTGTGGATAAGGATAAGAGTAGTCCTCGGGTGAAGGTGCTAAATTGGGGGAAGGCTAATTATAACAATATTAGGCAGGAACTGAAGAATTTAGATTGGGGGCAGCTGTTTGAGGGGAAATCAACATCTGACATGTGGGAGTCTTTCAAACATCAGCTGATTAGAATCCAGGACCAGCATGTTCCTGTGAGGAAGAAAGACAAGTTTGGCAAGTTTCGGGAAGCTTGGATAACACGGGATATTGTGAGCCTAGTCAAAAAGAAAAAGGAAGCATCTGTAAGGGCAGGAAGGCTAGGAACAGATGAAGCACTTGAGGAATAGAAAGACAGTAGGAATGAACTTAAGCAAGGAGTTAGGAGGGCTAAAAGGGGTCATGAAAAGTAATTGGCAAACTGGATTAAGGAAAATCCCAAGGCTTTTTATACATGTATAAAGAGCAAGAGGGTAACCAGGGAAAGGGTTGGCCCAAAGAACAGGACAGCACAGGAACAGGCCATTCGGCCCTCCAAGCCTGTGCCAATCTTGATGCCTGCCTAAACTAAAACCTTCTGCACTTCTGGGGACCGTATCCCTCTATTCCCTTCCTATTCATGTATTTGTCAAGATGCCTCTTAAACGTCATTATCGTACGTGCCTCCAGCATCTCCCCCGGCAGCACGTTCCTGGCACTCACCACCCTCTGTGTAAAGAACTTGCCTCGCACATCCCCTCTAAACTTTGCCCCTCTCACCTTCAACCTATGTCCCCTAGTAACTGACTCTTACACCCTGGGAAAAAGCTTCTGACTATCCACTCTGTCCATGCCGCTCATAACTTTGTAAACCTCTATCATGTCGCCCCTCCACCTCCGTCGTTCCAGTGAAAACAATCCGAGTTTATCCAACCTCTCCTCATAGCTAATGCCCTCCAGACCAGGCAACATCCTGGTAAACCTCTTCTGTACCCTCTCCAAAGCCTCCACGTCCGTCTGGTAGTGTGGCGACCAGAATTGCACGCAATATTCTAAGTGTGGCCTCACTAATGTTCTGTACAGCTGCAGCATGACTTGCCAGTTTTTATACTCGATGCCCCGACCGATGAAGGCAAGCATGCCGTATGCTTTCTTGACTACCTTATCCACCTGCGTTGCCACTTTCAGTGACCTGTGGACCTGTACGCCCAGATCTCTCTGCCTGTCAATACTCCTAGGGGTTCTGCCATTTACTATATACTTCCCACCTGCATTAGACCTTCCAAAATGCATTACCTCACATTTGTCCGGATTAAACTCCATCTGCCATTTCTCTGCCCAAGTCTCCAACCGATCTACATCCTGCTGTATCCTCTGACAATCCTCATCACTGTCCACAACTCCACCAACTTTTGTGTTGTCCGCAAACTTACTAATCAGACCAGCTACATTTTCCTCCAAATCATTTATATATACTACGAACAGCAAAGGTCCTGTTAGCGGGAATGAATCTAGAAGAATCACTCGACACTCAGGTCTGCTCCAATGTCAAACAGTTTATTATGCCAGCGGGGAGCAGGTCACTGGTCTGTCCAGATGCCTCTCCACCGAACAAAGGAAAATCCACAACGGATATACAGTTACTCAGCCCATCCCGGCTGGACATAATCCAATCATAACGGTTATTGATTACATACATTACACATATTACCAATTAGATTACTCATTAGGCATCATGTGGCTACGTGATCAGCTCATGCAAGCCTCCTGATCATCTTGTGATGTTTCCCAGACCCCCTTATCAGCTATCCTTGAGTCTTCACAATGACTCCTTCTACCTTTATCAAACTTGCATTCCTCATTGCTTCGTGCAGTCTGCAGTTACACAAAGCAACTGTCTTATACACTGATATGAGGGGCCTCCTTGGTCAGCCTAACTGTCTGGGTCTCACGGTACCATTCCCAGGTATATGACTTAGCCAATCTTGTTCCCAGAGATATATATATATATATATATATATATATATATTCACTAGGATTATATGAATCTACTTACTCAAATAACATTTAAACAGTATGATATTTACTGCAGGTGCCTCTGCGCTTGGGAATACCCTACAACAATCCCCCCTTTCGGTAGGAGACTAACCCTAGTCTCCTCAACCGACACTATTTATTGTTTGTTTTTACCCCTTTAAACTCGCCCGGTATTCCCTGCCTTGGACGTGCTGGCCAATCACGTGAATCCAGGAATTCCGGTCGTATTATATCAAATTAATGTGATCCACCTGACTTAGCCCTTTAGATAGACAAATTGTCTCCCTTGCCTTTGCTCTGGTTTTCATCCTCCTTCGCTGCACATGGCGCCTGTATGATCGGCAAGCTAGTATGCCCCATGCTATGGCCAGTATTAACTGTATTCCAACTAGCACATGAGAAATTATCCTAATCCAAGGGTGGATATTCAAATTCATCTCCCAATCCCAAATTTTCTCCGCCAGCTTGTACTTTGAAGTTCCTGTTCATTATTTTCCTTAAGAACCTTTAACTTTCTTTTTAACTGATGGTAAAGCTTCACTGAGTGACCTACTTTGTCCCGTAATCCGCTCAATTTCTCATCTTTGTGTGGGATTGGGGCTTGCTCTGACTCTTTATAATGCTGGAGGTGATCGTGGAGCTGATCAGTTGCATTAATGATTTCCTGCCCCCGCTGTTGGATATAAACTATCCAGGCTAGTCCTATAGTGACTGGTTGTTGAGGGGTAAAACAGAAGTCTGGGTATGGTATGAGACAGCGTCAACTTCCATAGCAGTATGATGTTTCGATGGTGGAAACGCAGTACTTTCCATTTCCCTGGTACCCCGACCTTGCAAAATCTCTGTCAGATAATATCAGAGGGAGGTATTGCCCTGTCGATCCAATCTGGTACCTCCCCTCTTTGGAGCTGATCGAGGTTGTGTCTCATTTGTTCCACCATCCACAGCCCATAAGTGTGGCACAATTGTCCCTGCCGGGTACGGCATCCAAAGTGATTAAAAGTCTTGGCATGGGCCTCCAGCACCGCTATTCCATCTAATTGTATTTCCATTGTTCTCTGCCCCAGACCTGTTTGATTGGGCCCCCTCAGCTTGAATTATGAGCTCCCTTATAACCCTCCAGAGTCGTTCCACATTCTCGTTTACCGCTTGTGTATGTAAAGAATTGATTAAAGAAGTCCCAGTATTGATCCCTGTTAACTCATCATTTAATTTTTTTTTTCCCTCTTGCATCTATGAAATGGGTTACGCCCCCTTATCTTTGTGGCCCCTGTGGCGTCAGCAGCTTGTCGCACTATTACAGTGGCTAACATACTATACATATTCTTAGCCTGTTCTGAACAATACTCTGGCATCCGGATACCTGAGACATTGATCAACACAGGCACAATTTCATGTTTTACATTATCATACAACGCTTCCCCTGGGCTTGATGTACCCACACACATCCATGTTCCTTTCAACTTTCCTTATCATCTGTTGCCCAATGGGAGGGGCACAAACAATTCCAAAGACACAGCTCTCAGTTACCCCTTCCCCTTTCTGTCTGGTCACGCAGTTAGCGCGGGTCATCTGTGGAACACCGTACACATACTGCATCTTTGCCCGGATTCACCGTAAGCCATGCAGTCAAGTAGGTTTACTCGCCGTTATACACTTCCCATCCAACATATTGTGCAATGCCCCATAGTTCATATAGTCCATATTAATACTCCTTTCATTAATCCGTTGTGCATCCATTACCGGGTCTTTGTTCTTCCTCTCCGGATATTAGCATCAGGCCCCACAGCCACTGCAGTCCGGTTCTTTCCCATTCTCCACTAGTGGTTATATCTGTAATTTAAACACACTGCCCTGGTGGTCACCAGGTGTTAGTACTTGTCCATGTTGTGAGTATCCCCTAACGAGGGATACATGTCTACCTGTGGGGACCGAACATGTCCTGGGGAATCCAGGAGTTAATTTATATTCTTGGAAATTAGCTGTTTATTTCACTATTTGTTTATCCCCAGAATTCCTTTATTAGCGCTTGCATCAGCCAGATCTGATTGCCAATTCCCATTAATTATAATTCTATTTCATTTTTGAGCCCTGGAGAACCTTTACAATTAATATTCATAATTCCTTAAAACAGAAATCAAACATTTCCGTTTGATTTCAGACATTAGTGTATATTGTTTGTGTTTTTTTTTAACCTTTGATGACATTTTAATTCCTTAAATAACTTGTCAAATTAAACTGGATTTTCGACATCTCAGATTATTCCAAATTCAAATTACAGTAAATTTCCCTTTGAATGCTTTAATTTACCACTCATATCAATTTAATTTTGTTTATCAGTTCCAATTTCTTATGCCCAGACTTGGTGATATTGCATTTTTTTTTTAGTAAAGACAGAAGTGCTTGCAACTATTTCTCCTTCTCAAGCACTTTGTCTCATTGATAAAGATAGTTGCAGCAAGGTTAATTTCTTGCTTTTCTCCAATTGGGCAGAGCAAAGCATTCTCTGCTGCGTCGCTTTACGTAACCCTTTTTGTTAATCGAAAAGAACTAAACTCCATTTTAAATGGTTTTTTGGTATCCTTAGGATTTTCAAACAACAAAATCTTTAGTAACATTATCAACTTCAAAGGAAACCATCTCCATCAGGAAAGACAGCATTTTAGATTAAACTCCAATTGTTGCCAAACTTTTAGCATCTTTTGTAAGAAGTTTCTAATCCAAGGATTTTTTATAAAATAAAGATGATTCCAAATTCCAATCTACTGCAATAAATATTTAAAAATCAAAACTGCCGATGTTATATGAGTGAGTCTTATGTCCAGAACTTAAGACTCCCCCAAAACTCGACATACTAAACTTGAAAGTTCATTGTGGTTGCAAATGACATTTCCAGTTTTTTTTAAAATTTAACAGGTCAATTAACCTTAACAGTATTCATCTAATTCAGACTTGTTAACTTATAATACTTATTACCTACACACAGAACAGAATAGCACGTGCTTTTTTAAAAAAAAGATAGGTAAATTACGTCATTTTTCTTGTTCTTCAGGCGCCTTTTCAAATGACTGTAATAAAACCAAAAACTAAAGAAAAAGTTATTTAACATTCTTACAACAAAAGACTTAACACCAGCTCCTTACATAAACTTTAATCTTTCCCATTATCTCCTTTGCTTATCCTTCTCTCCCTTAAAACCAATATCCAATTCCTGACATTTGCTACTTAAAACAGTCAGTAAAACATGTCTTTAATTTAAACTCCAAAAAAAAACTAGAACAGATTTTAAACTGGAACTCCAATTAAAGCAGGAGTTGTAAACTTCAAATTGGATTTCTGCCAAACATCTTCAGACCTTCAAGGCTGAAGCTTATCTCTTAGAAAATTGTTCATTGCCTTTTCACAGTTGCAAAACCAACTTTTAAAATCAAAATAAAATTTTAACTTAAAATATAATTCAATTTTATATCCCATTCCTGGGTGCACAATCTTAAATTGAAAGGAACACACTCAACAATCACTTTTCACACTCATTCAATTCCAAACAACTGAATAGACTCATGCTTTCAACATTAAAGCCAGACAACAAAGAGTTAACGACAGTCAGTTCTACCGAACACAAGCTGTACAGAACACAAGCTGCACATCCCAGACATTCAATTCATTCGTGGACGCTTCCAACAATCACACATTCGAATCAAAGACACAGTAACTTGTTTTTACTCTAAAACATAGTCCTTTGTGTCACTCTGCCATAAACTTAGTGAATGCTTTTTTCCTTTTTGTTTCTCTGCCAGCTGGCGCAACTTGTAGTAGACCGTCTCCTGGCTATCTGTCGGGTCACAAGTCTGTCCGTATTTCATACAACAAGCTTATGATATATATACGCATACATATATTCCAAACCCTCCTTGACAGTGCCTACGTCTCTTAACGAACTACCTACCACTGTTTGACCATTGTTCAGATCCTGTTCACAAACTTGGCATTCGTTGGTCGCGAAACACCACTTGGCCCCGGGATAAGCTTTAAAGATACTCACCCGGTACTCCTGATGGCATCAAGCGACCGCCGAATCCTGTTCTCAAGTTCGGGATCAGGCTCCAGCCAACTCTCCCTTGCCCCCTTTGTTCCCCTCGCCCACTTGATCCTGGCCTTCACGTGGGAATCAATCGTCCTCTTAATTCCGGCTCAGGCTGGGTGATTGGGATATCAGGGTCGCAGAAGAGTTGACTTACCCCTGATCCTGCCGACTACGCCAATTGTTAGCGGGAATGAGTCTAGAAGAATCACTCGACACTCAGGTCTGCTCCATTGTCAAACAGTTTATTACGCCAGCGGGGAGCAGGTCACTGGTCTGTCCAGATGCCTCTCCACCGAACAAAGGAAAATCCACAACGGATATACAGTTACTCAGCCCATCCCGGCTGGACATATTCCAATCATAACGGTTATTGATTACATACATTACACATATTACCAATTAGATTACTCATTAGGCATCATGTGGCTACGTGATCAGCTTATGCAAGCAACCTGATCATCTTATGATGTTTCCCAGACCCCCTTATCAGCTATCCTTGAGTCTTCACAATGAATCCTTCTACCTTTATCAAACTTGCATTCCTCATTGCTTCGTGCAGTCTGCAGTTACACAAAGCAATTGTCTTATACACTGATATGAGGGGCCTCCTTGGTCAGCCTAACTGTCTGGGTCTCACAGTACCATTCCCAGGGATATGACTTAGCCAATCTTGTTCCCACAGTGCCTTGGATGAGTACTCCATTTTGTAACAATATGTGGCTATACTTTCAACTTGTATATGAGTGTATATATATATTCACTAGGATTATATGAATCTACTTACTCAAATAACATTTAAACAGTATGATATTTACTGCAGGTGCCTCTGCACTTGGGATTACCCTACAATAGGTCCCAGCACTGATCCCTATGGAACACCACTAGTCACATCCCTCCATTCAGAAAAGCAACCTTCCACTGCTACCCTCTGTCTTCTATGACTGAGCCAGTTCTGTATCCATCTTGCAAGCTCACCTCTGATCCCGTATGACTTCACCTTTTGTACCAGTTTGCCATGAGGGACCTTGTCAAAGGCTTTACTGAAGTCCATATAGATAACATCCACTGCCCTTCCTTCATCAATCATCTTTGTCACTACCTCATAAAACTCAATCAAATTAGTGAGACACGACCTCCCCTTCACAAAACCATGCTGCCTCTCGCTAATAAGTTTGTTTGTTTCCAAATGGGAGTAAATCCTGTCCCGAAGAATCCTCTAATAATTTCCCTACCACTGATAATTTCCTTACCACTGATGTAAGGCTCACCGGCCTATAATTTCCTGGATTATCCTTGCTACCTTTCTTATACAAAGGAACAACATTGGCTATTCTCCAGTCCTCTGGGACCTCACCTGTAGCCAATGAGGATGCAAAGATTTCTGTCAAGGCCCCAGCAATTTCTTCCCTTGCCTCCCTTAGTATTCTGGGGTAGATCCCATCAGGCCCTGGGGACTTATCTACCTTAATGCTTTGCAAGACACTCAACACCTCCTCCTTTTTGATAATGAGACGACAGAGACTATCTGCACTCCCTTCCATAGGCTCATCATCCACCAAGTCCTTCTCTTTGGTGAATACTGATGCAAAGTACTCATTTAGTACCTCGCCCATTTCGTCTGGCTCCACACATAGATTCCCTTCTCTGTCCTTGAGCGGGCCAACCCTTTCCCTGGTTACCCTCTTGCTCTTTATATATGTATAAAAAGCCTTGGGATTATCCTTAATCCTGTTTGCCAATGACTTTTCATGACCCCTTTTAGCCCTCCTGACTCCTTGTTTAAGTTCCTTTCTACTGTCTTTATATTTCTCAAGGGATTCGTCTGTTCCTAGCCTTCCTGCCATTACGAATGCTTCCTTTTTCTTTTTGACTAGGCTCACAATATCCCGCGTTATCCGAGGTTCCTGAAACTTGCCAAACTTGTCTTTCTTCCTCACAGGAACATGCTGGTCCTGGATTCTAATCAACTGACATTTGAAAGACTCCCACATGTCAGATGTTGATTTACCCTCAAACAGCCGCCCCCAATCTAAATTCTTCAGTTCCTGCCTAATATTGTTATAATTAGCCTTCCCCCAATTTAGCACCTTCACCCGAGGACTACTCTTATCCTTATCCACAAGTACCTTAAAACTTATGGAATTATGGTCACTGCTCCCGAAATTCTCCCCTACTGAAACTTCGACCACCTGGCCGGGCTCATTCCCCAATACCAGGTCCAGTACGGCCCCATCCCTAGTTGTACTATCTACATATTGTTTCAAGAAGCTCTCCTGGATGCTCCTTACAAATTCTGCCCCATCTAAGCCCCTAGCACTAAGTGTGTCCCAGTCAATATCGGGGAAGTTAAAATCACCCACCACTACAACCCTGTTAGCTCGACATCTTTCCAAAATCTGTCTACATATCTGCTCCTCTACCTCCCGCTGGCTGTTGGGAGGCCTGTAGTAAACCCCCAACATCGTGACTGCACCCTTCCTATTCCTGAGCTCCACCCATATTGCCTTGCTGCACGACCCCTCCGAGGTGTCCTCCCGCAGTACAGCTGTGATATTCTCCTTAACAAGTAATGCAACTCCCCCACCCCTTTTACATCCCCCTCTATCCCGCCTGAAGCTTCTAAATCCTGGAACATTTAGCTGCCAATCCTGTCCTTCCCTCAACCAAAGGTTGAGAGGGAACCCCTAGACCCCTTATTCACCTGGTCGTAACAGAAATTTGGGGGCTAGCATCCTAGATTTGACCAACAGACAAACGAGAGAAATTGGAAGAGGAAAGCGAAATTTATCCCAATCAAAAAGAGAAAAGATTTCAACACAGGTTTTCTTGCGGTTCTGTGTGCTAGAATACTAACATGTCTGTGACTGAAGCCAGTAGCTCCCCAAGCCAGGGTGAAATAACTTGGGATAAGTTAAAAGCACTGTCTATGGAAGAGCTAAGAAAAATGGCTGAGCAGTGTGGGATCACTGTGTGTGCTAAGGCTAGAAAGTCTGATCTCCTAAGACTGGTGGCCAACCATTTTTCCCTTGAATCTGAAGAAGCAGAGACAGGATTAGAAGTAGACTCCGACAGGGTATTACTCGCAAAGATACTATTGGAACAGAGGAAACTTGAATTTGAAGACAGGGAAAGAGAATGAGAAAGAGAGAGACAGGAGAAAGAATAACAGAGACAGGAGAGAGAGAGAGAAAGAGCAGGAATGTGAAGAAATAGAAAGAGAAGACAGAGCGAAAGCAAGAGAGGAGAGAGAGAAAGAAAGAGCCTTCCAGAAGGAATGCGAAGAGAGAGAGCTGAGGTGGCTTGAGTTAACTGGACGGCGACAGAGTAACCCCAGTGAAAGCATGGCCAATATGGAGGAGCATAATTCAGGGCTGGGTACAGAATTGTTAAAACTTTCCCAATTGATCCCAAAATTCAATGAGGGAGATGTTTTTTGGAAAAGATTAAGAAGAATGGAATTAAGGGAAGGGTAGTAAATTGGATTAAAAGCTCATTTAAAGATAGGAAACAGAAAGTTGTAGTTAAGGGCAGTTTCTTAGTGGTTGGAAGTGGGTGGCAGTGTTCCACTAGGTTCAGTTTCTTACCTTGTTAACAGCTTTCTGATATTATCACCCACTGCATTTCCCCATCCATATATGTCACTTTCTCAAAGAACGCTATAACATTTGTCAAGTACAATCAAGCTAATGTTGGCTGCTTCTATTTTCCCTTCATCTAAATATTTTGTAATTAAAGATTAATTAAAGATTCCAAAATTTTGTCCAGCACACGTATTAAGCTACTGGCCTGTAGTTTTGCCTGTTTGCTCTGTATTTTTGAAAGTGAGTATTATAATTCTCTAATCCTTCAGCATACATCCACTCTCAATAGAACCCTAAATATGAGGGGGATTTTATACTTGCCAGCACGATAGAGCCAGGGAGCAGGCAGGGGGTGGGTGGACCAATCCCAGCAGGGACCAATCTCCTGCCCCGAGGTAGGGGTCCAATTGCAAAGAGGGGTGGGTTTATATATTGGGGGGGGTGGGATCTAATGGTGGGTGACCTTCGGGGGACCGGGAGGAGACACTCCTGCTCCTCCTGGTCTACAGGGAGTGCTGTGAAGGCACCTGCCTTCTCCACGAGGCTGTCCTCACCTTGCTGGAGCTGCTGCGTTTATCGATGCCCAGGAATCTCGACTGGCCACAGTTGAACCTGCAAAGCAGTTAAAGCCTAAGGCTTTCAGCCTCATTAATATATTTAAAATGCCAGCCCACCTCCTAAGAGTGGCTTGGTTTACGGTCTCTTGTTCCACCTCAGTAATTTGGCAGGTTGGAGCCAGCTTCCTGACACACTTGTTTTTGCCTATTTAACTGCCTAACTGCACCCAATCCCACCTCGTACCCCATGTTAACATTCCCCCATGCATGCTGGAATTTATTTTTCAGGATCCTTGAATATATCTCATCAAGTCACATCTCTTTGTCCTACTTTAGTTTAATTCCCTTGTCTAAAATTTCTCTGTTGTTTATTATAATCTCTCTTACAAAATACCTGAGATGAGAATCAGAGAATGTCACATTTTGGGATCAATTTTCCACAGAAAGAGCATCTCCATACTGTTAACTGAAGCGATGACTTGCTAAATGAACTAAATTACTTTGGATTCAAAGCTTGTATTTTTTTCTGCGTCAGTCACTTCCTGGGAAAAGAAACCGAAAGCTCCAGAGAGTTCTGGGGTAAATAACAGTGGCCCTAACCAGTTTAAAACAAATAATCTTATGATCAGAGGTGTGATCAGAGACATATGACTGGAGCTCAGGTTTCAGTTTAGAAGAATAAGAAGGGAAATGGCATTTAGGTAGAAAACCAGCCATGATCTAGTTGAATGGCTGACCAAGCTCGATAGGCCAAATGGCCTACTCCTGCTCCTATTCCCTATGTTCCTAAAACTCTGCAGTGCATGGAAACAAAAACAGCCAGCTGTTTTTTTAAAGAGACAAGCTGGGAGCTGTTGGTTGTTTTAAAAAGACAGGCTGCAGGCTGAAGAAATTGGACTCTTAGAGCTGATCATTGGCAAATATGACTTATGGCAGCTACCTTTGGTGACTTAAACTTATTAGCCGAACATGTCATCAGGACGGTTGTGTGTGAGGCCGCGGCTGTTTGGGAGGCAACAAGACCAAACCGTTAAAGGGCTGATTGCATCGCTCGTTATTGATAGGACATCATTACTTCTGTATCTGCATCCCAGTGTACAGGACTTGAAAAACAACCCAAGGACATTCCGGAACACATAGGATCCAGGGTGAGCTAGCAAATTGGATATAAAATTGGCTTGGTGATAGGAGGCAGAGGGTGGTAGTGGAGGGTTGTTTTTCAGATTGGAGGCCGGTGACCAGTGGTGTGCCGCACGGATCGGTGCTGGGCCCTCTGTTGTTTGTCATATATATTAATGACTTGGATGTGAATGTAGGGGGCATGATTAGTAAATTTGCAGATGACACCAAAATTGGTGGTATAGTGGACAGTGCAGAAGGTTATCTAAGGTTACAACAGGATATAGATCAACTGGGAAAGTGGGCAAGGGAGTGGCAAATGGAATTTAATGCAGACAAGTGTGAAGTGATGCATTTTGGGAAGTTAAACCAGGGCAGGACATATACAGTGACTGGCAGGGCCCTGGGGAGTGTTGTTGAGCAGAGAGACCTTGGGGTGCAAGTACATAGTTCCCTGAAAGTGGCAACACAGGTAGACAGGGTGGTGAGGAAGGCGTATGACATGCTTGCTTCATCGGCCGAGGCATTGAGTACAAGAGTTGGGATGTCATGTTACAGTTGTACATAATGTTGGTTCGGCCGCATTTGGAGTACTGTGTGCAGTTCTGGTCACTGCACTATAGGAAAGATGTAATTAAGCTAGAGAGCGTGCAGAAAAGATTCACAAGGATGTTGCCTGGTTTGGAGGGCTTGAGTTATAAAGAGAGATTGGATAGGCTGGGTCTGTTTTCCCTGGAGCGAAGGAGGCTGAGAGAGGACATGATCGAGGTATATAAAATTATGAGAGGCATAGATAGGGTAGATTGCCAGAGTCTGTTTCCCATGGTAGGGGTGACTAAAACTAGAGGGCATAGATTTAAGGTGAGAGGGAGGAGGTTTAAAGGGGATCAAAGGGGTAAATTTTTCACACAAAGAATAGTGGGTATCTGGAATGAGCTGCCTGAGGAGGTGGTGGAGGCAGGAACAGTAGCGACATTTAAGAAGCATCTGGACAGGTACTTGAATGAGCAAGGCATAGAGGGATATGGAATTAATGCAGGCAGGTGGGATTAGTATAGATAGGCATTGTGGTTGGCATGGAAGCGGTGAGCCAAAGGGCCTGTTTCTCTGCTGTACGACTCTATGACTGTATGTACTTTGGGACTGCTTGGCACTCTCTTGCTGATAGGACTGTTCAGAGGATTCATAAAGACTGTCTTTGTTGCATCTGATAATTAATGAGTAACCTTTAAGTCGACTGTGATTTAGCTGTTCATATTTAATTTATGTTGGCTTTGGTTTAAGTGTTAAAGTAAAATTTATAAAAATGAAATCTTGTCTGTTTTTTTTTATTTCCTAAATTGAGGTCAATTGGTGGACTCAGTTCTTTTGGTTTGTTGGTGGTCACCACTGGGATCATAACAGTATATGTTTCGATGTGTGTATGTGTATATTTGTGCACATTTATGTAGCAGTATTTGAATGCGTGTTTGTATGTGATTTGTGTGTGCGTTTATGTGCTTGCATGTACCTTCCCTCATTTTTTGTGTTCTTTTTAAAATGCTATTGGTCTGTAATTTCATTCAGTTTTGTTGACGGGTTGGCAGCTGAAGTGTTAACTTGTCTGTTCTCTCCATAGATACTGCCTGACCTGCTGAGTGTTTCCCTAAATTTCTATTTTGATTTAAATTTTTGTCTTTGTTTTCATTTTACACAAGTGACAAAGGGGCAAATTACCTGAGACCCAGCTGCATATGTGGCATAAAAACTGGCTCCAAAATAATTAGTATTTTATCAGGCAGGCCCTTCTTCAAATCTGAAATTGAGCGACATCCCCCCTGACCACCCCTCCACCCCACTTTCTACAGTTCTCAGAACTGTGCTAAATCAATACAGACATTCAATTAAAGCTTCAGTGGCATTACACAACAAGAGTGGTATGTGCAGGCACTATGGTCATTAGAAGCTAAATGCAGCAATCATCTTAGATTTAGTGTTTCTCAGACACTTCCACGGCTTGGACACTTGCATGACTTTAGAACATAGTTTCAAATGCCATAAAGTCTACGGCTAATGCTATGAAATCTTTTTCACTTGTATCATGTGGCCAGCCACAATTAATACGATAATATATTTGCTATTGTTGAATTCAGATCTTTGAGGACTCTTGCATGGTTTCATTGGATTTAGGGGACATATGAAATTATCTCTCATGTTTTATGTTGCACTGCGACTAGAGGAAATCTCCTCAGCTTGTAAGGTAAAAATTAATTAGCTAGGGAATCATTTAAGGAAAAAACAAGAACTACAGCAGGATCACAATATAATAAAATTCCCAAGATTTTATTCTTTAAAATCTTTCAACATATACTATTATCTTCTGACAGCTAACTGTGCAAGCAACTATTACATATTATTCACAGTCTCTTAATGAAGGATACCTTCGTGGATTAACTGTCTGTCACTACCACCTGGAAGTTTAGAGTAAGAAGATTGTTATGAACAGGTAGTTAATTTTTTTTTCTCTGAACAAATTTCTCTGTTTTTCCAACCACCTATCTGTAAACAGATTAGTGATTGAATTTTTCCTTCCCTTAAACCCTGATAATAAATGACTGCAAAAACAACAACAACTCTAATGTTAGAGTTAAATCAAAGAATTAGAGTTTATTTGCACACTCTTGGGAAGGAGTTTAACTATGTCACACACACTTACAAACATTCAAGGAAAGGTTAAAGGCATAAAAAAGGCAAGGACATTTACCAATTAGAACTATAAACTAACATGAATTTCAGTTAAAACTAGTGTCCATTTAAATTATCAGAAAAGTCCAAAAAATTGGAGATCACTGACTGGAAATGCTGAATGGGGGAGGAACTGTTGGAAATATGGAAATATCTCCTCTCTTACAACTTTCTTCTTCTTTGTACTCTCAATATAAATGGAGGTAGCTTAATTTTGCTGAAGTCGCCTTTTTTCTTAGATGGAGAGAAAGCCAGCAGAAGGTAGGTTTTCTTGCTATGTTTGCAGACTATTTTTGCTATCTGTGTCTTCTTTAATTTTCTGGCTTTTTGCAGACTGTTTCTTCGAGAGAGAGGATCAGCTTCAGGCAGCTGTGCTAAACTGAACAAAGGCAGCTGTGGATTGAAAACAGGCTGTATCCTCAAACTTTTACAGTTTCAAGTCCAGGCAGGTTGGAAATAGATTTCCTGGGTCCTAACTAGAACCTTTCAAGTTGCTGTCCCATGATCTCTCTCTCTCTATTTTAACAAGTGGAACCCAGCTAAAACTTAACATGCTGCATAAAAAATGGTGGTTGACATTAATACTCAAATGTACCAAACACAGTTTACAGTGGGTTCTTATCTATTCCTGATAAGGTTAATAAGGATAAAATGGCTACTGCCTATATTACAAGACAGATGGTCTGGGACATGCTCCAGTGAGTAAGGTGGAGAACGAGTGCAGGGACAAAGTAGAACAGCTGAGCAGAGATATACTTTATCTTCAGTTTTGAGGCATTTTGTCCTCAAATTTTCTGGTCTCCGCCCAATGGTAACTGGGTGACAATACCCCGCAAATAGTGGCAAGACCCCCCTGTATCCTTAATCCTGATCAAGTACCTTGAGGTATATCACCATATAAAGCACTATATAAATGCAAGCTGTTGTTATTCACAGTCTTGTCGCATTTTCAATGGGGTCTTTACATGAGAGGCCCGAGATTTTTGTGGGACTGGCAGAAGCATGAATTTGCCACCAATCCTCACCATCCCCTCTCCCAGTAGGCGAGCTGCCTGTGAGCACTGGAAGAGAGCTTGCAGCTCACCAGTAGTAAATGATGCCTAACACCCAAATTGGCTTGGGACTTTCAGTGAAGATTTCCGGCAGGCACAGTGTGAACACTCTTCCCACCGCCCACCTGGAATCCACCCAAAGTTAAAATCATCCGCTGTGCATGTTGGTTTTGGAATGGCTGACATAGGAGGTAGTCAGTGTGCTAAACCTTCCTTGTAGCAGTTGTGTAAATTAACAGTCTGGCACCTGTTTGAGCACATAGTAATTTGCATGAATGCATATTAAGTACATCATGGTGTGCTTGGTGTATAACTTTGCCAAACATATCATTTTCACTACTGTTTGGGATTTGAATAAAGGGTCCAGGGTATACACTGCAACTTTGGCTTGATGCTGCTTGGGCCAGGGGGTGAGATTGAGCATTGTCCATGCCACATGGGCAAATATTTCTACAAGTGCCCCACCATCCCCCAGCTCTGGAAGAAGGGCAACATGAACACTAAACAAGAAGCTTAATCGGCTAAAAGGCAGGCAAGTGAAATATATAGTAATTCATTCTCATGACTAGACGATGTTCTGTATAGTCCATGGGTCAAAGAAAACTTCTCACGAATCAATGGACGGCATGTGATATTGTTCCAAGTTCCACTGGGGATGAAGCAAGGCTCAGGAAAAAAGCAAGTACACTGAGAGAACCTCAGTTATGTCACCCATATGGACCTGTGGGTAGCAGTTTGTCCCCGGACCAAAAGCAGACCCACCCAGGAAGTCCTTCTATCTCGCCCCTCTGTGCACCAAGTGACCAAAGATAACAAGTGTGGGAGTCCAGTGCAACCAAAAGGTGAGGTGCAACCCCTTCAAGTATTGGAAAATAGGTTGCAGCTTCTGGTATTCACATGGTGCCAAAATGGGTAGATTATTTTTTGCTGCGTAGTGTGATGGAAACCACACCTGCCAAATGAAACA